>NC_086104.1:1124785-1474299 GCF_963921235.1 Mobula hypostoma
GAATTGTTGTAGTCCCTGTGTTCAGTAACAGAGTTTGAATCGCTGTAATCCCTGTGTTCAGTAACAGAGTTTGAATTGTTGTAGTCCCTGTGTTCAGTAACAGAGTTTGAATTGTTGTAGTCCCTGTGTTCAGTAACAGAGTTTGAATTGTTGTAATCCCTGTGTTCAGTAACAGAGTTTGAATCGCTGTAATCCCTGTGTTCAGTAACAGAGTTTGAATTGTTGTAGTCCCTGTGTTCAGTAACAGAGTTTGAATTGTTGTAATCCCTATGTTCAGTAACAGAGTTTGAATTGTTGTAATCCCTGTGTTCAGTAACAGAGTTTCAATCACTATAATCCCTGTGTTCAGTAACAGAGTTTGAATTGTTGTCGTCCCTGTGTTCAGTAACAGAGTTTGAATTGTTGTAATCCCTGTGTTCAGTAACAGAGTTTGAATTGTTGTAGTCCCTGTGTTCAGTAACAGAGTTTCAATCGCTGTAATCCCTGTGTTCAGTAACAGAGTTTGAATTGTTGTAGTCCCTGTGTTCAGTAACAGAGTTTGAATCGCTGTAATCCCTGTGTTCAGTAACAGAGTTTGAATTGTTGTATCCCTGTGTTCAGTAAGAGTTTGAATTGTTGTAATCCCTGTGTTCAGTAACAGAGTTTGAATTGTTGTAGTCCCTGTCTTCAGTAACCGAGTTTGAATTGTTGAAGTCCCTGTGTTCAGTAACAGAGTTTGAATTGTTGTAATCCCTGTGTTCAGTAACGGAGTTTGAATTGTTGTAGTCCCTGTGTTCAGTAACAGAGTTTAAATCGCTGTAATCCCTGTGTTCAGTAACAGAGTTTGAATCGCTGTAATCCCTGTGTTCAGTAACAGAGTTTGAATTGTTGTAGTCCCTGTGTTCAGTAACAGAGTTTGAATTGTTGTAGTCCCTGTGTTCAGTAACAGAGTTTGAATCGCTGTAATCCCTGTGTTCATTAACAGAGTTTGAATCGCTGTAATCCCTGTGTTCAGTAACAGAGTGTGAATTTTTGTAGTCCCTGTGTTCAGTAACAGAGTTTGAATTGTTGTAATCCCTATGTTCAGTAACAGAGTTTGAATTGTTGTAATCCCTGTGTTCAGTAACAGAGTTTGAATCGCTGTAATCCCTGTGTTCAGTAACAGAGTTTGAATCGCTGTAATCCCTGTGTTCAGTAACAGAGTTTGAATTGTTGTAGTCCCTGTGTTCAGTAACAGAGTTTGAATTGTTGTAGTCCCTGTGTTCAGTAACAGAGTTTGAATTGTTGTAGTCCCTGTGTTCAGTAACAGAGTTTGAATTGTTGTAGTCCCTGTGTTCAGTAACAGAGTTTGAATTGTTGTCGTCCCTGTGTTCAGTAACAGAGTTTGAATTGTTGTAATCCCTGTGTTCAGTAACAGAGTTTGAATTGTTGTAATCCCTGTGTTCAGTAACAGAGTTTGAATCGCTGTAATCCCTGTGTTCAGTAACAGAGTTTGAATCGCTGTAATCCCTGTGTTCAGTAACAGAGCTGAATTGTTGTAGTCCCTGTGTTCAGTAACAGAGTTTGAATTGTTGTAATTCCTGTGTTCAGTAACAGAGTTTGAATTGTTGTAATCCCTGTGTTCAGTAACAGAGCTTGAATTGTTGTAGTCCCTGTGTTCAGTAACAGAGTTTGAATTGTTGTAGTCCCTGTGTTCAGTAACAGAGTTTGAATCGCTGTAATCCCTGTGTTCAGTAACAGAGTTTGAATTGTTGTAGTCCCTGTGTTCAGTAACAGAGTTTGAATTGTTGTAGTCCCTGTGTTCAGTAACAGTGTTTGAATTGTTGTAATCCCTATGTTCAGTAACAGAGTTTGAATTGTTGTAATCCCTGTGTTCAGTAACAGAGTTTCAATCGCTGTAATCCCTATGTTCAGTAACAGAGTTTTAATCACTATAATCCCTGTGTTCAGTAACAGAGTTTGAATCGCTGTAATCCCTGTGTTCAGTAACAGAGTTTGAATTGTTGTAGTCCCTGTGTTCAGTAACAGAGTTTGAATTGTTGTAGTCCCTGTGTTCAGTAACAGAGTTTGAATTGTTGTAATCCCTGTGTTCAGTAACAGAGTTTGAATCGCTGTAATCCCTGTGTTCAGTAACAGAGTTTGAATCGCTGTAATCCCTGTGTTCAGTAACAGAGTTTGAATCGCTGTAATCCCTGTGTTCAGTAACAGAGTTTGAATTGTTGTAGTCCCTGTGTTCAGTAACAGAGTTTGAATTGTTGTAGTCCCTGTGTTCAGTAACAGAGTTTGAATTGTTGTAGTCCCTGTGTTCAGTAACAGAGTTTGAATTGTTGTAGTCCCTGTGTTCAGTAACAGAGTTTGAATTGTTGTAATCCCTGTGTTCAGTAACAGAGTTTGAATTGTTGTAGTCCCTGTGTTCAGTAACAGAGTTTGAATCGCTGTAATCCCTGTGTTCAGTAACAGAGTTTGAATTGTTGTAGTCCCTGTGTTCAGTAACAGAGTTTGAATTGTTGTAATCCCTATGTTCAGTAACAGAGTTTGAATTGTTGTAATCCCTATGTTCAGTAACAGAGTTTTAATCACTATAATCCCTGTGTTCAGTAACAGAGTTTGAATCGCTGTTATCCCTGTGTTCAGTAACAGAGTTTGAATTGTTGTAGTCCCTGTGTTCAGTAACAGATTTTGAATTGTTGTAATCCCTGTGTTCAGTAACAGAGTTTGAATTGTTGTAGTCCCTGTGTTCAGTAACAGAGTTTGAATTGTTGTAGTCCCTGTGTTCAGTAACAGAGTTTGAATTGTTGTAATCCCTGTGTTCAGTAACAGAGTTTGAATTGTTGTAATCCCTGTGTTCAGTAACAGAGTTTGAATCGCTGTAATCCCTGTGTTCAGTAACAGAGTTTGAATCGCTGTAATCCCTGTGTTCAGTAACAGAGTTTGAATTGTTGTAGTCCCTGTGTTCAGTAACAGAGTTTGAATTGTTGTAATCCCTGTGTTCAGTAACAGAGTTTGAATCGCTGTAATCCCTGTGTTCAGTAACCGAGTTTGAATTGTTGTAATCCCTGTGTTCAGTAACAGAGTTTGAATTGTTGTAGTCCCTGTGTTCAGTAACAGAGTTTGAATCGCTGTAATCCCTGTGTTCAGTCACAGAGTGTGAATTGTTGTAGTCCCTGTGTTCAGTAACAGAGCTGAATTGTTGTAGTCCCTGTGTTCAGTAACAGAGTTTGAATTGTTGTAATTCCTGTGTTCAGTAACAGAGATTGAATTGTTGTAATCCCTGTGTTCAGTAACAGAGTTTGAATTGTTGTAGTCCCTGTGTTCAGTAACAGAGTTTGAATTGTTGTAGTCCCTGTGTTCAGTAACAGAGTTTGAATTGTTGTAATCCCTGTGTTCAGTAACAGAGTTTGAATTGTTGTAGTCCCTGTGTTCAGTAACAGAGTTTGAATTGTTGTAATCCCTGTATTCAGTAACGGAGTTTGAATTGTTGTAATCCCTGTGTTCAGTAACTGAGTTTGAATCGCTGTAATCCCTGTGTTCAGTAACAGAGTTTGAATCACTATAATCCCTGTGTTCAGTAACAGAGTTTGAATCGCTGTAATCCCTGTGTTCAGTAACAGAGTTTGAATTGTTGTAGTCCCTGTGTTCAGTAACAGAGTTTGAATTGTTGTAGTCCCTGTGTTCAGTAACAGAGTTTGAATTGTTGTAGTCCCTGTGTTCAGTAACAGAGTTTGAATTGTTGTAGTCCCTGTGTTCAGTAACAGAGTTTGAATTGTTGTAATCCCTGTGTTCAGTAACAGAGTTTGAATTGTTGTAGTCCCTGTGTTCAGTAACAGAGTTTGAATCGCTGTAATCCCTGTGTTCAGTAACAGAGTTTGAATTGTTGTAGTCCCTGTGTTCAGTAACAGAGTTTGAATTGTTGTAATCCCTGTGTTCAGTAACAGAGTTTGAATCGCTGTAATCCCTGTGTTCAGTAACAGAGTTTTAATCACTATAATCCCTGTGTTCAGTAACAGAGTTTGAATCGCTGTAATCCCTGTGTTCAGTAACAGTGTTTGAATTGTTGTAGTCCCTGTGTTCAGTAACAGAGTTTGAATTGTTGTAATCCCTGTGTTCAGTAACAGAGTTTGAATTGTTGTAGTCCCTGTGTTCAGTAACAGAGTTTGAATTGTTGTAGTTCCTGTGTTCAGTAACAGAGTTTGAATTGTTGTAATCCCTGTGTTCAGTAACAGAGTTTGAATTGTTGTAATCCCTGTGTTCAGTAACAGAGTTTGAATCGCTGTAATCCCTGTGTTCAGTAACAGAGTTTGAATTGTTGTAATCCCTGTGTTCAGTAACAGAGTTTGAATTGTTGTAGTCCCTGTGTTCAGTAACAGAGTTTGAATTGTTGTAATCCCTGTGTTCAGTGACAGAGTTTCAATCGCTGTAATCCCTGTGTTCAGTAACAGAGTTTGAATTGTTGTAATCCCTGTGTTCAGTAACAGAGTTTGAATTGTTGTAGTCCCTGTGTTCAGTAACAGAGTTTGAATCGCTGTAATCCCTGTGTTCAGTAACAGAGTGTGAATTTTTGTAGTCCCTGTGTTCAGTAACAGAGTTTGAATTGTTGTAGTCCCTGTGTTCAGTAACAGTGTTTGAATTGTTGTAATCCCTATGTTCAGTAACAGAGTTTGAATTGTTGTAATCCCTGTGTTCAGTAACAGAGTTTCAATCGCTGTAAACCCTATGTTCAGTAACAGAGTTTTAATCACTATAATCCCTGTGTTCAGTAACAGAGTTTGAATCGCTGTAATCCCTGTGTTCAGTAACAGAGTTTGAATCGCTGTAATCCCTGTGTTCAGTAACAGAGTTTGAATTGTTGTAGTCCCTGTGTTCAGTAACAGAGTTTGAATTGTTGTAATCCCTGTGTTCAGTAACAGAGTTTGAATTGTTGTAGTCCCTGTGTTCAGTAACAGAGTTTGAATTGTTGTAGTCCCTGTGTTCAGTAACAGAGTTTGAATTGTTGTAATCCCTGTGTTCAGTAACAGAGTTTCAATCGCTGTAATCCCTATGTTCAGTAACAGAGTTTTAATCACTATAATCACTGTTTTCAGTAACAGAGTTTGAATCGCTGTAATCCCTGTGTTCAGTAACAGAGTTTGAATTGTTGTAGTCCCTGTGTTCAGTAACAGAGTTTGAATTGTTGTATCCCTGTGTTCAGTAACAGAGTTGAATTGTTGTAGTCCCTGTGTTCAGTAACAGAGTTTGAATTGTTGTAGTCCCTGTGTTCAGTAACAGAGTTTGAATTGTTGTAATCCCTGTGTTCAGTAACAGAGTTTGAATTGTTGTAGTCCCTGTGTTCAGTAACAGAGTTTGAATTGTTGTAATCCCTGTGTTCAGTAACAGAGTTTGAATTGTTATCAGTGTTGAATTGTTGTAGTCCCTGTGTTCAGTAACAGAGTTTGAATTGTTGTAATCCCTGTGTTCAGTAACAGAGTTTCAATCGCTGTAATCCCTATGTTCAGTAACAGAGTTTTAATCACTATAATCCCTGTGTTCAGTAACAGAGTTTGAATCGCTGTTATCCCTGTGTTCAGTAACAGAGTTTGAATTGTTGTAGTCCCTGTGTTCAGTAACAGAGTTTGAATTGTTGTAATCCCTGTGTTCAGTAACAGAGTTTGAATTGTTGTAGTCCCTGTGCTCAGTAACAGAGTTTGAATTGTTGTAGTCCCTGTGTTCAGTAACAGAGTTTGAATTGTTGTAATCCCTGTGTTCAGTAACAGAGTTTGAATTGTTGTAATCCCTGTGTTCAGTAACAGAGTTTGAATCGCTGTAATCCCTGTGTTCAGTAACAGAGTTTGAATCGCTGTAATCCCTGTGTTCAGTAACACAGTTTGAATTGTTGTAGTCCCTGTGTTCAGTAACTGAGTTTGAATCGCTGTAATCCCTGTGTTCAGTAACAGAGTTTGAATCGCTGTAATCCCTGTGTTCAGTAACCGAGTTTGAATTGTTGTAATCCCTGTGTTCAGTAACAGAGTTTGAATTGTTGTAGTCCCTGTGTTCAGTAACAGAGTTTGAATCGCTGTAATCCCTGTGTTCAGTCACAGAGTGTGAATTGTTGTAGTCCCTGTGTTCAGTAACAGAGCTGAATTGTTGTAGTCCCTGTGTTCAGTAACAGAGTTTGAATTGTTGTAATTCCTGTGTTCAGTAACAGAGTTTGAATTGTTGTAATCCCTGTGTTCAGTAACAGAGTTTCAATCGCTGTAATCCCTATGTTCAGTAACAGAGTTTTAATCACTATAATCCCTGTGTTCAGTAACAGAGTTTGAATCGCTGTAATCCCTGTGTTCAGTAACAGAGCTTGAATTGTTGTAGTCCCTGTGTTCAGTAACAGAGTTTGAATTGTTGTAGTCCCTGTGTTCAGTAACATAGTTTGAATTGTTGTAATCCCTGTGTTCAGTAACAGAGTTTGAATTGTTGTAGTCCCTGTGTTCAGTAACAGAGTTTGAATCGCTGTAATCCCTGTGTTCAGTAACAGAGTTTGAATTGTTGTAGTCCCTGTGTTCAGTAACAGAGTTTGAATTGTTGTAGTCCCTGTGTTCAGTAACAGAGTTTGAATTGTTGTAATCCCTGTGTTCAGTAACAGAGTTTGAATCGCTGTAGTCCCTGTGTTCAGTAACAGAGTTTGAATCGCTGTAATCCCTGTGTTCAGTAACAGAGTTTGAATTGTTGTAGTCCCTGTGTTCAGTAACAGAGTTTGAATTGTTGTAATCCCTGTGTTCAGTAACAGAGTTTGAATCGCTGTAATCCCTGTGTTCAGTAACAGAGTTTTAATCACTATAATCCCTGTGTTCAGTAACAGAGTTTGAATCGCTGTAATCCCTGTGTTCAGTAACAGAGTTTGAATTGTTGTAGTCCCTGTGTTCAGTAACAGAGTTTGAATTGTTGTAATCCCTGTGTTCAGTAACAGAGTTTGAATTGTTGTAGTCCCTGTGTTCAGTAACAGAGTTTGAATTGTTGTAGTCCCTGTGTTCAGTAACAGAGTTTGAATTGTTGTAATCCCTGTGTTCAGTAACAGAGTTTGAATTGTTGTAATCCCTGTGTTCAGTAACAGAGTTTGAATCGCTGTAATCCCTGTGTTCAGTAACAGAGTTTGAATCGCTGTAATCCCTGTGTTCAGTAACAGAGTTTGAATTGTTGTAGTCCCTGTGTTCAGTAACAGAGTTTGAATTGTTGTAATCCCTGTGTTCAGTAACAGAGTTTGAATCGCTGTAATCCCTGTGTTCAGTAACAGAGTTTGAATTGTTGTAATCCCTGTGTTCAGTAACAGAGTTTGAATTGTTGTAGTCCCTGTGTTCAGTAACAGAGTTTGAATCGCTGTAATCCCTGTGTTCAGTAACAGAGTGTGAATTTTTGTAGTCCCTGTGTTCAGTAACAGAGTTTGAATTGTTGTAGTCCCTGTGTTCAGTAACAGAGTTTGAATTGTTGTAATTCCTGTGTTCAGTAACAGAGATTGAATTGTTGTAATCCCTGTGTTCAGTAACAGAGTTTCAATCGCTGTAATCCCTATGTTCAGTAACAGAGTTTTAATCACTATAATCCCTGTGTTCAGTAACAGAGTTTGAATCGCTGTAATCCCTGTGTTCAGTAACAGAGTTTGAATTGTTGTAGTCCCTGTGTTCAGTAACAGAGTTTGAATTGTTGTAGTCCCTGTGTTCAGTAACAGAGTTTGAATTGTTGTAATCCCTGTGTTCAGTAACGGAGTTTGAATTGTTGTAGTCCCTGTGTTCAGTAACAGAGTTTGAATCGCTGTAATCCCTGTGTTCAGTAACAGAGTTTGAATTGTTGTAGTCCCTGTGTTCAGTAACAGAGTTTGAATTGTTGTAATCCCTGTGTTCAGTAACAGAGTTTCAATCGCTGTAATCCCTATGTTCAGTAACAGAGTTTTAATCACTATAATCCCTGTGTTCAGTAACAGAGTTTGAATCGCTGTAATCCCTGTTCAGTAACAGAGTTTGAATTGTTGTAGTCCCTGTGTTCAGTAACAGAGTTTGAATTGTTGTAGTCCCTGTGTTCAGTAACAGAGCTTGAATTGTTGTAGTCCCTGTGTTCAGTAACAGAGTTTGAATTGTTGTAATCCCTATGTTCAGTAACAGAGTTTGAATTGTTGTAATCCCTGTGTTCAGTAACAGAGTTTCATTCACTATAATCCCTGTGTTCAGTAACAGAGTTTGAATCGCTGTAATCCCTGTGTTCAGTAACAGAGTTTGAATTGTTGTAGTCCCTGTGTTCAGTAACAGAGTTTGAATTGTTGTAGTCCCTGTGTTCAGTAACAGAGTTTGAATTGTTGTAGTCCCTGTGTTCAGTAACAGAATTTGAATTGTTGTAGTCCCTGTGTTCAGTAACAGAGTTTGAATTGTTGTCGTCCCTGTGTTCAGTAACAGAGTTTGAATTGTTGTAGTCCCTGTGTTCAGTAACAGAGGTTGAATTGTTGTAGTCCCTGTGTTCAGTAACAGAGTTTGAATTGTTGTAGTCCCTGTGTTCAGTAACAGAGTTTCAATCGCTGTAATCCCTGTGTTCAGTAACAGAGGTTGAATTGTTGTAGTCCCTGTGTTCAGTAACAGAGTTTGAATTGTTGTAGTCCCTGTGCTCAGTAACAGAGTTTGAATCGCTGTAAACCCTGTGTTCAGTAACAGAGTTTGAATTGTTGTATCCCTGTGTTCAGTAAGAGTTTGAATTGTTGTAATCCCTGTGTTCAGTAACAGAGTTTGAATTGTTGTAGTCCCTGTGTTCAGTAACGAGTTTGAATTGTTGTAGTCCCTGTGTTCAGTAACAGAGTTTGAATTGTTGTAATCCCTGTGTTCAGTAACAGAGTTTGAATTGTTGTAATCCCTGTGTTCAGTAACAGTCCCTGTGTTTAAATCGCTGTAATCCCTGTGTTCAGTAACAGAGTTTGAATCGCTGTAATCCCTGTGTTCAGTAACAGAGCTTGAATTGTTGTAGTCCCTGTGTTCAGTAACAGAGTTTGAATTGTTGTAGTCCCTGTGTTCAGTAACAGAGTTTGAATTGTTGTAATCCCTGTGTTCAGTAACAGAGTTTGAATCGCTGTAATCCCTGTGTTCAGTAACAGAGTTTGAATCGCTGTAATCCCTGTGTTCAGTAACAGAGCTTGAATTGTTGTAGTCCCTGTGTTCAGTAACAGAGTTTGAATTGTTGTAATCCCTGTGTTCAGTAACAGAGTTTGAATTGTTGTAATCCCTGTGTTCAGTAACAGAGTTTCAATCGCTGTAATCCCTGTGTTCAGTAACAGAGTTTGAATCACTATAATCCCTGTGTTCAGTAACAGAGTTTGAATCGCTGTAATCCCTGTGTTCAGTAACAGAGTTTGAATTGTTGTAGTCCCTGTGTTCAGTAACAGAGTTTGAATTGTTGTAATCCCTGTGTTCAGTAACAGAGTTTGAATTGTTGTAGTCCCTGTGTTCAGTAACAGAGTTTGAATTGTTGTAGTCCCTGTGTTCAGTAACAGAGTTTGAATTGTTGTAATCCCTGTATTCAGTAACAGAGTTTGAATTGTTGTAATCCCTGTGTTCAGTAACAGAGTTTGAATCGCTGTAATCCCTGTGTTCAGTAACAGAGTTTGAATCGCTGTAATCCCTGTGTTCAGTAACAGAGTTTGAATTGTTGTAGTCCCTGTGTTCAGTAACAGAGTTTGAATCGCTGTAATCCCTGTGTTCAGTAACAGAGTTTGAATCGCTGTAATCCCTGTGTTCAGTAACAGAGTTTGAATTGTTGTAGTCCCTGTGTTCAGTAACAGAGTTTGAATTGTTGTAGTCCCTGTGTTCAGTAACAGAGTTTGAATCGCTGTAATCCCTGTGTTCAGTAACAGAGTGTGAATTTTTGTAGTCCCTGTGTTCAGTAACAGAGTTTGAATTGTTGTAGTCCCTGTGTTCAGTAACAGAGTTTGAATTGTTGTAATTCCTGTGTTCAGTAACAGAGATTGAATTGTTGTAATCCCTGTGTTCAGTAACAGAGTTTCAATCGCTGTAATCCCTATGTTCAGTAACAGAGTTTTAATCACTATAATCCCTGTGTTCAGTAACAGAGTTTGAATCGCTGTAATCCCTGTGTTCAGTAACAGAGTTTGAATTGTTGTAGTCCCTGTGTTCAGTAACAGAGTTTGAATTGTTGTAGTCCCTGTGTTCAGTAACAGAGTTTGAATTGTTGTAATCCCTGTGTTCAGTAACAGAGTTTGAATTGTTGTAGTCCCTGTGTTCAGTAACAGAGTTTGAATTGTTGTAGTCCCTGTGTTCAGTAACAGAGTTTGAATTGTTGTAATCCCTGTGTTCAGTAACAGAGTTTCAATCGCTGTAATCCCTATGTTCAGTAACAGAGTTTTAATCACTATAATCCCTGTGTTCAGTAACAGAGTTTGAATCGCTGTAATCCCTGTGTTCACTAACAGAGTTTGAATTGTTGTAGTCCCTGTGTTCAGTAACAGAGTTTGAATTGTTGTAGTCCCTGTGTTCAGTAACAGAGCTTGAATTGTTGTAGTCCCTGTGTTCAGTAACAGAGTTTGAATTGTTGTAGTCCCTGTGTTCAGTAACAGAGTTTGAATTGTTGTAATCCCTGTGTTCAGTAACGGAGTTTGAATTGTTGTAGTCCCTGTGTTCAGTAACAGAGTTTGAATCGCTGTAATCCCTGTGTTCAGTAACAGAGTTTGAATTGTTGTAGTCCCTGTGTTCAGTAACAGAGTTTGAATTGTTGTAATCCCTGTGTTCAGTAACAGAGTTTCAATCGCTGTAATCCCTATGTTCAGTAACAGAGTTTTAATCACTATAATCCCTGTGTTCAGTAACAGAGTTTGAATCGCTGTAATCCCTGTGTTCAGTAACAGAGTTTGAATTGTTGTAGTCCCTGTGTTCAGTAACAGAGTTTGAATTGTTGTAATCCCTGTGTTCAGTAACAGAGTTTGAATCGTTGTAGTCCCTGTGCTCAGTAACAGAGATTGAATCGTTGTAGTCCCTGTGTTCAGTAACAGAGTTGGAATTGTTGTAATCCCTGTATTCAGTAACGGAGTTTGAATTGTTGTAATCCCTGTGTTCAGTAACTGAGTTTGAATCGCTGTAATCCCTGTGTTCAGTAACAGAGTTTGAATCGCTGTAATCCCTGTGTTCAGTAACAGAGTTTGAATTGTTGTAGTCCCTGTGTTCAGTAACAGAGTTTGAATTGTTGTAATCCCTGTGTTCAGTAACAGAGTTTGAATCGCTGTAATCCCTGTGTTCAGTAACAGAGTTTGAATTGTTGTAATCCCTGTGTTCAGTAACAGAGTTTGAATTGTTGTAGTCCCTGTGTTCAGTAACAGAGTTTCAATCGCTGTAATCCCTGTGTTCAGTAACAGAGTTTGAATTGTTGTAGTCCCTGTGTTCAGTAACAGAGTTTGAATTGTTGTAGTCCCTGTGTTCAGTAACAGAGTTTGAATTGTTGTAATCCCTATGTTCAGTAACAGAGTTTGAATTGTTGTAATCCCTGTGTTCAGTAACAGAGTTTCAATCGCTGTAAACCCTGTGTTCAGTAACAGAGTTTTAATCACTATAATCCCTGTGTTCAGTAACAGAGTTTGAATCGCTTTAATCCCTGTGTTCAGTAACAGAGTTTGAATTGTTGTAGTCCCTGTGTTCAGTAACAGAGTTTGAATTCTTGTAGTCCCTGTGTTCAGTAACAGAGTTTGAATTGTTGTAATCCCTGTGTTCAGTAACAGAGTTTGAATTGTTGTAGTCCCTGTGTTCAGTAACAGAGTTTGAATCGCTGTAATCCCTGTGTTCAGTAACAGAGTTTGAATTGTTGTAGTCCCTGTGTTCAGTAACAGAGTTTGAATTGTTGTAATCCCTGTGTTCAGTAACAGAGTTTGAATTGTTGTAATCCCTGTGTTCAGTAACAGAGTTTCATTCACTATAATCCCTGTGTTCAGTAACAGAGTTTGAATCGCTGTAATCCCTGTGTTCAGTAACAGAGTTTGAATTGTTGTAGTCCCTGTGTTCAGTAACAGAGTTTGAATTGTTGTAGTCCCTGTGTTCAGTAACAGAGTTTGAATTGTTGTAGTCCCTGTGTTCAGTAACAGAATTTGAATTGTTGTAGTCCCTGTGTTCAGTAACAGAGTTTGAATTGTTGTCGTCCCTGTGTTCAGTAACAGAGTTTGAATTGTTGTAGTCCCTGTGTTCAGTAACAGAGGTTGAATTGTTGTAGTAGCTGTGTTCAGTAACAGAGTTTGAATTGTTGTAGTCCCTGTGTTCAGTAACAGAGTTTGAATCGCTGTAATCCCTGTGTTCAGTAACAGAGGTTGAATTGTTGTAGTCCCTGTGTTCAGTAACAGAGTTTGAATTGTTGTAGTCCCTGTGCTCAGTAACAGAGTTTGAATCGCTGTAAACCCTGTGTTCAGTAACAGAGTTTGAATTGTTGTATCCCTGTGTTCAGTAAGAGTTTGAATTGTTGTAATCCCTGTGTTCAGTAACAGAGTTTGAATTGTTGTAGTCCCTGTCTTCAGTAACCGAGTTTGAATTGTTGAAGTCCCTGTGTTCAGTAACAGAGTTTGAATTGTTGTAATCCCTGTGTTCAGTAACAGAGTTTGAATTGTTGTAGTCCCTGTGTTCAGTAACAGAGTTTGAATCGCTGTAATCCCTGTGTTCAGTAACAGAGTTTGAATCGCTGTAATCCCTGTGTTCAGTAACAGAGTTTGAATTGTTGTAGTCCCTGTGTTCAGTAACAGAGTTTGAATTGTTGTAGTCCCTGTGTTCAGTAACAGAGTTTGAATTGTTGTAATCCCTGTGTTCAGTAACAGAGTTTGAATCGCTGTAATCCCTGTGTTCAGTAACAGAGTTTGAATCGCTGTAATCCCTGTGTTCAGTAACAGAGTTTGAATTGTTGTAGTCCCTGTGTTCAGTAACAGAGTTTGAATTGTTGTAGTCCCTGTGTTCAGTAACAGAGTTTGAATTGTTGTAATCCCTGTGTTCAGTAACAGAGTTTGAATCGCTGTAATCCCTGTGTTCAGTAACAGAGTTTGAATTGTTGTAATCCCTGTGTTCAGTAACAGAGCTTGAATTGTTGTAGTCCCTGTGTTCAGTAACAGAGTTTGAATTGTTGTAATCCCTGTGTTCAGTAACAGAGTTTGAATTGTTGTAGTCCCTGTGTTCAGTAACAGAGTTTGAATTGTTGTAGTCCCTGTGTTCAGTAACAGAGTTTGAATTGTTGTAGTCCCTGTGTTCAGTAACAGAGTTTGAATCGCTGTAATCCCTGTGTTCAGTAACAGAGTTTGAATTGTTGTAGTCCCTGTGTTCAGTAACAGAGTTTGAATTGTTGTAGTCCCTGTGTTCAGTAACAGAGTTTGAATCGCTGTAATCCCTGTGTTCAGTAACAAATTTGAATTGTTGTATCCCTGTGTTCAGTAAGAGTTTGAATTGTTGTAATCCCTGTGTTCAGTAACAGAGTTTGAATTGTTGTAGTCCCTGTCTTCAGTAACCGAGTTTTAATTGTTGAAGTCCCTGTGTTCAGTAACAGAGTTTGAATTGTTGTAATCCCTGTGTTCAGTAACGGAGTTTGAATTGTTGTAGTCCCTGTGTTCAGTAACAGGGTTTAAATCGCTGTAATCCCTGTGTTCAGTAACAGAGTTTGAATCGCTGTAATCCCTGCGTTCAGTAACAGAGTTTGAATTGTTGTAGTCCCTGTGTTCAGTAACAGAGTTTGAATTGTTGTAGTCCCTGTGTTCAGTAACAGAGTTTGAATTGTTGTAATCCCTGTGTTCAGTGACAGAGTTTCAATCGCTGTAATCCCTGTGTTCAGTAACAGAGTTTCAATCGCTGTAATCCCTGTGTTCAGTAACAGAGTTTGAATTGTTGTAGTCCCTGTGTTCAGTAACAGAGTTTGAATTGTTGTAATCCCTATGTTCAGTAACAGAGTTTGAATTGTTGTAATCCCTGTGTTCAGTAACAGAGTTTCAATCGCTGTAATCCCTATGTTCAGTAACAGAGTTTTAATCACTATAATCCCTGTGTTCAGTAACAGAGTTTGAATCGCTGTAATCCCTGTGTTCAGTAACAGAGTTTGAATTGTTGTAGTCCCTGTGTTCAGTAACAGAGTTTGAATTGTTGTAATCCCTGTGTTCAGTAACAGAGTTTGAATCGTTGTAGTCCCTGTGCTCAGTAACAGAGATTGAATCGTTGTAGTCCCTGTGTTCAGTAACAGAGTTGGAATTGTTGTAATCCCTGTATTCAGTAACGGAGTTTGAATTGTTGTAATCCCTGTGTTCAGTAACTGAGTTTGAATCGCTGTAATCCCTGTGTTCAGTAACAGAGTTTGAATCGCTGCAATCCCTGTGTTCAGTAACAGAGTTTGAATTGTTGTAGTCCCTGTGTTCAGTAACAGAGTTTGAATTGTTGTAATCCCTGTGTTCAGTAACAGAGTTTGAATCGCTGTAATCCCTGTGTTCAGTAACAGAGTTTGAATTGTTGTAATCCCTGTGTTCAGTAACAGAGTTTGAATTGTTGTAGTCCCTGTGTTCAGTAACAGAGTTTGAATCGCTGTAATCCCTGTGTTCAGTAACAGAGTTTGAATTGTTGTAGTCCCTGTGTTCAGTAACAGAGTTTGAATTGTTGTAGTCCCTGTGTTCAGTAACAGAGTTTGAATTGTTGTAATTCCTGTGTTCAGTAACAGAGATTGAATTGTTGTAATCCCTGTGTTCAGTAACAGAGTTTGAATTGTTGTAATCCCTGTGTTCAGTAACAGAGTTTGAATTGTTGTAGTCCCTGTGTTCAGTAACAGAGTTTGAATTGTTGTAGTCCCTGTGTTCAGTAACAGAGTTTGAATTGTTGTAGTCCCTGTGTTCAGTAACAGAGTTTGAATCGCTGTAATCCCTGTGTTCAGTCACAGAGTGTGAATTGTTGTAGTCCCTGTGTTCAGTAACAGAGCTGAATTGTTGTAGTCCCTGTGTTCAGTAACAGAGTTTGAATCGCTGTAAACCCTGTGTTCAGTAACAGAGTTTGAATTGTTGTATCCCTGTGTTCAGTAAGAGTTTGAATTGTTGTAATCCCTGTGTTCAGTAACAGAGCTGAATTGTTGTAGTCCCTGTGTTCAGTAACAGAGTTTGAATTGTTGTAATTCCTGTGTTCAGTAACAGAGTTTGAATTGTTGTAATCCCTGTGTTCAGTAACAGAGTTTGAATTGTTGTAATCCCTGTGTTCAGTAACAGAGTTTGAATCGCTGTAATCCCTGTGTTCAGTAACAGAGTTTGAATCGCTGTAATCCCTGTGTTCAGTAACAGAGTTTGAATTGTTGTAGTCCCTGTGTTCAGTAACAGAGTTTGAATTGTTGTAATCCCTGTGTTCAGTAACAGAGTTTGAATCGCTGTAATCCCTGTGTTCAGTAACAGAGTTTGAATTGTTGTAATCCCTGTGTTCAGTAACAGAGTTTGAATTGTTGTAGTCCCTGTGTTCAGTAACAGAGTTTGAATCGCTGTAATCCCTGTGTTCAGTAACAGAGTTTGAATTGTTGTAGTCCCTGTGTTCAGTAACAGAGTTTGAATTGTTGTAGTCCCTGTGTTCAGTAACAGAGTTGGAATTGTTGTAATCCCTGTGTTCAGTAACGGAGTTTGAATTGTTGTAATCCCTGTGTTCAGTAACAGAGTTTGAATTGTTGTAATCCCTGTGTTCAGTAACAGAGTTTGAATTGTTGTAATCCCTGTGTTCAGTAACAGAGTTTGAATTGTTGTAGTCCCTGTGTTCAGTAACAGAGTTTGAATTGTTGTAGTCCCTGTGTTCAGTAACAGAGTTTCAATCGCTGTAATCCCTGTGTTCAGTAACAGAGGTTGAATTGTTGTAGTCCCTGTGTTCAGTAACAGAGTTTGAATTGTTGTAGTCCCTGTGTTCAGTAACAGAGTTTGAATCGCTGTAATCCCTGTGTTCAGTAACAGAGTTTGAATTGTTGTATCCCTGTGTTCAGTAAGAGTTTGAATTGTTGTAATCCCTGTGTTCAGTAACAGAGTTTGAATTGTTGTAGTCCCTGTGTTCAGTAACAGAGTTTGAATTGTTGTAGTCCCTGTGTTCAGTAACAGAGTTTGAATTGTTGTAATCCCTGTGTTCAGTAACGGAGTTTGAATTGTTGTAGTCCCTGTGTTCAGTAACAGAGTTTAAATCGCTGTAATCCCTGTGTTCAGTAACAGAGTTTGAATCGCTGTAATCCCTGTGTTCAGTAACAGAGTTTGAATTGTTGTAGTCCCTGTGTTCAGTAACAGAGTTTGAATTGTTGTAGTCCCTGTGTTCAGTAACAGAGTTTGAATTGTTGTAATCCCTGTGTTCAGTAACAGAGTTTGAATCGCTGTAATCCCTGTGTTCAGTAACAGAGTTTGAATCGCTGTAATCCCTGTGTTCAGTAACAGAGTTTGAATTGTTGTAGTCCCTGTGTTCAGTAACAGAGTTTGAATTGTTGTAGTCCCTGTGTTCAGTAACAGAGTTTGAATCGCTGTAATCCCTGTGTTCAGTAACAGAGTTTGAATCGCTGTAATCCCTGTGTTCAGTAACAGAGTGTGAATTTTTGTAGTCCCTGTGTTCAGTAACAGAGTTTGAATTGTTGTAGTCCCTGTGTTCAGTAACAGAGTTTGAATTGTTGTAATCCCTGTGTTCAGTAACAGAGTTTGAATTGTTGTAGTCCCTGTGTTCAGTAACAGAGTTTGAATTGTTGTAGTCCCTGTGTTCAGTAACAGAGTTTGAATTGTTGTAGTCCCTGTGTTCAGTAACAGAGTTTGAATCGCTGTAATCCCTGTGTTCAGTCACAGAGTGTGAATTGTTGTAGTCCCTGTGTTCAGTAACAGAGTTTGAATTGTTGTAGTCCCTGTGTTCAGTAACAGAGTTTGAATCGCTGTAATCCCTGTGTTCAGTAACAGAGTTTGAATTGTTGTATCCCTGTGTTCAGTAAGAGTTTCAATTGTTGTAATCCCTGTGTTCAGTAACAGAGTTTGAATTGTTGTAGTCCCTGTCTTCAGTAACCGAGTTTTAATTGTTGAAGTCCCTGTGTTCAGTAACAGAGTTTGAATTGTTGTAATCCCTGTGTTCAGTAACAGAGTTTGAATTGTTGTAGTCCCTGTGTTCAGTAACAGAGTTTGAATCGCTGTAATCCCTGTGTTCAGTAACAGAGTTTGAATCGCTGTAATCCCTGTGTTCAGTAACAGAGTTTGAATTGTTGTAGTCCCTGTGTTCAGTAACAGAGTTTGAATTGTTGTAGTCCCTGTGTTCAGTAACAGAGTTTGAATTGTTGTAATCCCTGTGTTCAGTAACAGAGTTTGAATCGCTGTAATCCCTGTGTTCAGTAACAGAGTTTGAATCGCTGCAATCCCTGTGTTCAGTAACAGAGTTTGAATTGTTGTAGTCCCTGTGTTCAGTAACAGAGTTTGAATTGTTGTAATCCCTATGTTCAGTAACAGAGTTTGAATTGTTGTAATCCCTGTGTTCAGTAACAGAGTTTCAATCGCTGTAATCCCTATGTTCAGTAACAGAGTTTTAATCACTATAATCCCTGTGTTCAGTAACAGAGTTTGAATCGCTGTAATCCCTGTGTTCAGTAACAGAGTTTGAATTGTTGTAGTCCCTGTGTTCAGTAACAGAGTTTGAATTGTTGTAATCCCTGTGTTCAGTAACAGAGTTTGAATTGTTGTAGTCCCTGTGTTCAGTAACAGAGTTTGAATTGTTGTAGTCCCTGTGTTCAGTAACAGAGTTTGAATTGTTGTAATCCCTGTGTTCAGTAACAGAGTTTGAATTGTTGTAATCCCTGTGTTCAGTAACAGAGTTTGAATCGCTGTAATCCCTGTGTTCAGTAACAGAGTTTGAATCGCTGTAATCCCTGTGTTCAGTAACAGAGTTTGAATTGTTGTAGTCCCTGTGTTCAGTAACAGAGTTTGAATTGTTGTAGTCCCTGTGTTCAGTAACAGAGTTTGAATTGTTGTAATCCCTGTGTTCAGTAACAGAGTTTGAATTGTTGTAATCCCTGTGTTCAGTAACAGAGTTTCAATCGCTGTAATCCCTATGTTCAGTAACAGAGTTTTAATCACTATAATCCCTGTGTTCAGTAACAGAGTTTGAATCGCTGTAATCCCTGTGTTCAGTAACAGAGTTTGAATTGTTGTAGTCCCTGTGTTCAGTAACAGAGTTTGAATTGTTGTAGTCCCTGTGTTCAGTAACAGAGTTTGAATTGTTGTAATCCCTGTGTTCAGTAACAGAGTTTGAATTGTTGTAGTCCCTGTGTTCAGTAACAGAGTTTGAATTGTTGTAGTCCCTGTGTTCAGTAACAGAGTTTGAATTGTTGTAGTCCCTGTGTTCAGTAACAGAGTTTGAATTGTTGTAGTCCCTGTGTTCAGTAACAGAGTTTGAATTGTTGTAATCCCTGTGTTCAGTAACAGAGTTTGAATTGTTGTAGTCCCTGTGTTCAGTAACAGAGTTTGAATCGCTGTAATCCCTGTGTTCAGTAACAGAGTGTGAATTGTTGTAGTCCCTGTGTTCAGTAACAGAGTTTGAATTGTTGTAATCCCTGTGTTCAGTAACAGAGTTTCAATCGCTGTAATCCCTATGTTCAGTAACAGAGTTTTAATCACTATAATCCCTGTGTTCAGTAACAGAGTTTGAATCGCTGTAATCCCTGTGTTCAGTAACAGAGTTTGAATTGTTGTAGTCCCTGTGTTCAGTAACAGAGTTTGAATTGTTGTAATCCCTGTGTTCAGTAACAGAGTTTGAATCGTTGTAGTCCCTGTGCTCAGTAACAGAGATTGAATCGTTGTAGTCCCTGTGTTCAGTAACAGAGTTGGAATTGTTGTAATCCCTGTGTTCAGTAACGGAGTTTGAATTGTTGTAATCCCTGTGTTCAGTAACAGAGTTTGAATCGCTGTAATCCCTGTGTTCAGTAACAGAGTTTGAATCGCTGTAATCCCTGTGTTCAGTAACAGAGTTTGAATTGTTGTAGTCCCTGTGTTCAGTAACAGAGTTTGAATTGTTGTAATTCCTGTGTTCAGTAACAGAGTTTGAATTGTTGTAATCCCTGTGTTCAGTAACAGAGTTTGAATTGTTGTAATCCCTGTGTTCAGTAACAGAGTTTGAATTGTTGTAGTCCCTGTGTTCAGTAACAGAGTTTGAATCGCTGTAATCCCTGTGTTCAGTAACAGAGTGTGAATTTTTGTAGTCCCTGTGTTCAGTAACAGAGTTTGAATTGTTGTAGTCCCTGTGTTCAGTAACAGAGTTTGAATTGTTGTAATTCCTGTGTTCAGTAACAGAGTTTGAATTGTTGTAATCCCTGTGTTCAGTAACAGAGTTTCAATCGCTGTAATCCCTGTGTTCAGTAACAGAGTTTTAATCACTATAATCCCTGTGTTCAGTAACAGAGTTTGAATCGCTGTAATCCCTGTGTTCAGTAACAGAGTTTGAATTGTTGTAGTCCCTGTGTTCAGTAACAGAGTTTGAATTGTTGTAGTCCCTGTGTTCAGTAACAGAGTTTGAATTGTTGTAATCCCTGTGTTCAGTAACAGAGTTTGAATTGTTGTAGTCCCTGTGTTCAGTAACAGAGTTTGAATCGCTGTAATCCCTGTGTTCAGTAACAGAGTTTGAATTGTTGTAGTCCCTGTGTTCAGTAACAGAGTTGGAATTGTTGTAATCCCTGTATTCAGTAACGGAGTTTGAATTGTTGTAATCCCTGTGTTCAGTAACTGAGTTTGAATCGCTGTAATCCCTGTGTTCAGTAACAGAGTTTGAATCGCTGTAATCCCTGTGTTCAGTAACAGAGTTTGAATTGTTGTAGTCCCTGTGTTCAGTAACAGAGTTTGAATTGTTGTAGTCCCTGTGTTCAGTAACAGAGTTTGAATTGTTGTAGTCCCTGTGTTCAGTAACAGAATTTGAATTGTTGTAGTCCCTGTGTTCAGTAACAGAGTTTGAATTGTTGTCGTCCCTGTGTTCAGTAACAGAGTTTGAATTGTTGTAGTCCCTGTGTTCAGTAACAGAGGTTGAATTGTTGTAGTCCCTGTGTTCAGTAACAGAGTTTGAATTGTTGTAGTCCCTGTGTTCAGTAACAGAGTTTCAATCGCTGTAATCCCTGTGTTCAGTAACAGAGGTTGAATTGTTGTAGTCCCTGTGTTCAGTAACAGAGTTTGAATTGCTGTAGTCCCTGTGTTCAGTAACAGAGTTTGAATCGCTGTAATCCCTGTGTTCAGTAACAGAGTTTGAATTGTTGTATCCCTGTGTTCAGTAAGAGTTTGAATTGTTGTAATCCCTGTGTTCAGTAACAGAGTTTGAATTGTTGTAGTCCCTGTGTTCAGTAACAGAGTTTGAATTGTTGTAGTCCCTGTGTTCAGTAACAGAGTTTGAATTGTTGTAATCCCTGTGTTCAGTAACAGAGTTTGAATTGTTGTAGTCCCTGTGTTCAGTAACAGAGTTTGAATCGCTGTAATCCCTGTGTTCAGTAACAGAGTTTGAATCGCTGTAATCCCTGTGTTCAGTAACAGAGTTTGAATTGTTGTAGTCCCTGTGTTCAGTAACAGAGTTTGAATTGTTGTAGTCCCTGTGTTCAGTAACAGAGTTTGAATTGTTGTAATCCCTGTGTTCAGTAACAGAGTTTGAATCGCTGTAATCCCTGTGTTCAGTAACAGAGTTTGAATCGCTGTAATCCCTGTGTTCAGTAACAGAGCTTGAATTGTTGTAGTCCCTGTGTTCAGTAACAGAGTTTGAATTGTTGTAGTCCCTGTGTTCAGTAACAGAGTTTGAATCGCTGTAATCCCTGTGTTCATTAACAGAGTTTGAATCGCTGTAATCCCTGTGTTCAGTAACAGAGTGTGAATTTTTGTAGTCCCTGTGTTCAGTAACAGAGTTTGAATTGTTGTAATCCCTATGTTCAGTAACAGAGTTTGAATTGTTGTAATCCCTGTGTTCAGTAACAGAGTTTCAATCACTATAATCCCTGTGTTCAGTAACAGAGTTTGAATTGTTGTCGTCCCTGTGTTCAGTAACAGAGTTTGAATTGTTGTAATCCCTGTGTTCAGTAACAGAGTTTGAATTGTTGTAGTCCCTGTGTTCAGTAACAGAGTTTCAATCGCTGTAATCCCTGTGTTCAGTAACAGAGGTTGAATTGTTGTAGTCCCTGTGTTCAGTAACAGAGTTTGAATTGTTGTAGTCCCTGTGTTCAGTAACAGAGTTTGAATCGCTGTAATCCCTGTGTTCAGTAACAGAGTTTGAATTGTTGTATCCCTGTGTTCAGTAAGAGTTTGAATTGTTGTAATCCCTGTGTTCAGTAACAGAGTTTGAATTGTTGTAGTCCCTGTGTTCAGTAACAGAGTTTGAATTGTTGTCGTCCCTGTGTTCAGTAACAGAGTTTGAATTGTTGTAATCCCTGTGTTCAGTAACAGAGTTTGAATTGTTGTAGTCCCTGTGTTCAGTAACAGAGTTTGAATCGCTGTAATCCCTGTGTTCAGTAACAGAGTTTGAATTGTTGTAATCCCTGTGTTCAGTAACAGAGTTTGAATTGTTGTAGTCCCTGTGTTCAGTAACAGAGTTTGAATTGTTGTAGTCCCTGTGTTCAGTAACAGAGTTTGAATTGTTGTAATCCCTGTGTTCAGTAACAGAGTTTGAATCGCTGTAATCCCTGTGTTCAGTAACAGAGTTTGAATCGCTGTAATCCCTGTGTTCAGTAACAGAGTTTGAATTGTTGTAGTCCCTGTGTTCAGTAACAGAGTTTGAATTGTTGTAGTCCCTGTGTTCAGTAACAGAGTTTGAATCGCTGTAATCCCTGTGTTCATTAACAGAGTTTGAATCGCTGTAATCCCTGTGTTCAGTAACAGAGTTTGAATTTTTGTAGTCCCTGTGTTCAGTAACAGAGTTTGAATTGTTGTAATCCCTGTGTTCAGTAACAGAGTTTGAATTGTTGTAGTCCCTGTGTTCAGTAACAGAGTTTGAATTGTTGTAGTCCCTGTGTTCAGTAACAGAGTTTGAATTGTTGTAATCCCTGTGTTCAGTAACAGAGTTTGAATTGTTGTAGTCCCTGTGTTCAGTAACAGAGTTTGAATTGTTGTAATCCCTGTGTTCAGTAACAGAGTTTGAATTTTTGTAGTCCCTGTGTTCAGTAACAGAGTTTGAATTGTTGTAATCCCTGTGTTCAGTGACAGAGTTTCAATCGCTGTAATCCCTGTGTTCAGTAACAGAGTTTTAATCACTATAATCCCTGTGTTCAGTAACAGAGTTTGAATCGCTGTAATCCCTGTGTTCAGTAACAGAGTTTGAATTGTTGTAGTCCCTGTGTTCAGTAACAGAGTTTGAATTGTTGTAGTCCCTGTGTTCAGTAACAGAGTTTGAATTGTTGTAGTCCCTGTGTTCAGTAACAGAGTTTGAATTGTTGTAATCCCTATGTTCAGTAACAGAGTTTGAATTGTTGTAATCCCTGTGTTCAGTAACAGAGTTTCATTCACTATAATCCCTGTGTTCAGTAACAGAGTTTGAATCGCTGTAATCCCTGTGTTCAGTAACAGAGTTTGAATTGTTGTAGTCCCTGTGTTCAGTAACAGAGTTTGAATTGTTGTAGTCCCTGTGTTTCAGTAACAGAGTTTGAATTGTTGTAGTCCCTGTGTTCAGTAACAGAGTTTGAATTGTTGTAGTCCCTGTGTTCAGTAACAGAGTTTGAATTGTTGTAATCCCTGTGTTCAGTAACAGAGTTTGAATTGTTGTAGTCCCTGTGTTCAGTAACAGAGTTTGAATTGTTGTAATCCCTGTGTTCAGTAACAGAGTTTGAATCGCTGTAATCCCTGTGTTCAGTAACACAGTTTGAATTGTTGTAGTCCCTGTGTTCAGTAACAGAGTATGAATTGTTGTAGTCCCTGTGCTCAGTAACAGAGTTTGAATCGCTGTAAACCCTGTGTTCAGTAACAGAGTTTGAATTGTTGTATCCCTGTGTTCAGTAAGAGTTTGAATTGTTGTAATCCCTGTGTTCAGTAACAGAGTTTGAATTGTTGTAGTCCCTGTCTTCAGTAACCGAGTTTGAATTGTTGAAGTCCCTGTGTTCAGTAACAGAGTTTGAATTGTTGTAATCCCTGTGTTCAGTAACGGAGTTTGAATTGTTGTAGTCCCTGTGTTCAGTAACAGAGTTTGAATCGCTGTAATCCCTGTGTTCAGTAACAGAGTTTGAATCGCTGTAATCCCTGTGTTCAGTAACAGAGTTTGAATTGTTGTAGTCCCTGTGTTCAGTAACAGAGTTTGAATTGTTGTAGTCCCTGTGTTCAGTAACAGAGTTTGAATTGTTGTAATCCCTGTGTTCAGTAACAGAGTTTGAATCGCTGTAATCCCTGTGTTCAGTAACAGAGTTTGAATCGCTGTAATCCCTGTGTTCAGTAACAGAGTTTGAATTGTTGTAGTCCCTGTGTTCAGTAACAGAGTTTGAATTGTTGTAGTCCCTGTGTTCAGTAACAGAGTTTGAATCGCTGTAATCCCTGTGTTCATTAACAGAGTTTGAATCGCTGTAATCCCTGTGTTCAGTAACAGAGTTTGAATTTTTGTAGTCCCTGTGTTCAGTAACAGAGTTTGAATTGTTGTAATCCCTATGTTCAGTAACAGAGTTTGAATTGTTGTAATCCCTGTGTTCAGTAACAGAGTTTCAATCACTATAATCCCTGTGTTCAGTAACAGAGTTTGAATTGTTGTCGTCCCTGTGTTCAGTAACAGAGTTTGAATTGTTGTAATCCCTGTGTTCAGTAACAGAGTTTGAATTGTTGTAGTCCCTGTGTTCAGTAACAGAGTTTGAATCGCTGTAATCCCTGTGTTCAGTAACAGAGTTTGAATTGTTGTAGTCCCTGTGTTCAGTAACAGAGTTTGAATTGTTGTAGTCCCTGTGTTCAGTAACAGAGTTTGAATCGCTGTAATCCCTGTGTTCAGTAACAGAGTTTGAATTGTTGTATCCCTGTGTTCAGTAAGAGTTTGAATTGTTGTAATCCGTGTGTTCAGTAACAGAGTTTGAATTGTTGTAGTCCCTGTCTTCAGTAACCGAGTTTGAATTGTTGTAATTCCTGTGTTCAGTAACAGAGTTTGAATTGTTGTAATCCCTGTGTTCAGTAACAGAGTTTGAATTGTTGTAATCCCTGTGTTCAGTAACAGAGTTTGAATTGTTGTAATCCCTGTGTTCAGTAACAGAGTTTGAATCGCTGTAATCCCTGTGTTCAGTAACAGAGTTTGAATTGTTGTAGTCCCTGTGTTCAGTAACAGAGTTTGAATTGTTGTAGTCCCTGTGTTCAGTAACAGAGTTTGAATTGTTGTAGTCCCTGTGTTCAGTAACAGAATTTGAATTGTTGTAGTCCCTGTGTTCAGTAACAGAGTTTGAATTGTTGTCGTCCCTGTGTTCAGTAACAGAGTTTGAATTGTTGTAGTCCCTGTGTTCAGTAACAGTGGTTGAATTGTTGTAGTCCCTGTGTTCAGTAACAGAGTTTGAATTGTTGTAGTCCCTGTGTTCAGTAACAGAGTTTGAATCGCTGTAATCCCTGTGTTCAGTAACAGAGTGTGAATTGTTGTAGTCCCTGTGTTCAGTAACAGAGTTTGAATTGTTGTAGTCCCTGTGCTCAGTAACAGAGTTTGAATCGCTGTAAACCCTGTGTTCAGTAACAGAGTTTGAATTGTTGTATCCCTGTGTTCAGTAAGAGTTTGAATTGTTGTAATCCCTGTGTTCAGTAACAGAGTTTGAATTGTTGTAATCCGTGTGTTCAGTAACAGAGTTTCAATCACTATAATCCCTGTGTTCAGTAACAGAGTTTGAATTGTTGTAAGCCCTATGTTCAGTAACAGAGTTTGAATTGTTGTAATCCCTGTGTTCAGTAACAGAGTTTGAATTGTTGTAGTCCCTGTGTTCAGTAACAGAGTTTGAATCGCTGTAATCCCTGTGTTCAGTCACAGAGTGTGAATTGTTGTAGTCCCTGTGTTCAGTAACAGAGGTTGAATTGTTGTAGTCCCTGTGTTCAGTAACAGAGTTTGAATCGCTGTAATCCCTGTGTTCAGTAACAGAGTTTGAATTGTTGTATCCCTGTGTTCAGTAAGAGTTTGAATTGTTGTAATCCGTGTGTTCAGTAACAGAGTTTGAATTGTTGTAGTCCCTGTGTTCAGTAACAGAGTTTGAATTGTTGTAATCCCTGTGTTCAGTAACAGAGTTTGAATTGTTGTAATCCCTGTGTTCAGTAACGGAGTTTGAATTGTTGTAATCCCTGTGTTCAGTAACTAAGTTTGAATCGCTGTAATCCCTGTGTTCAGTAACAGAGTTTGAATCGCTGTAATCCCTGTGTTCAGTAACAGAGTTTGAATTGTTGTAGTCCCTGTGTTCAGTAACAGAGTTTGAATTGTTGTAGTCCCTGTGTTCAGTAACAGAGTTTGAATTGTTGTAGTCCCTGTGTTCAGTAACAGAGTTTGAATTGTTGTAGTCCCTGTGTTCAGTAACAGAGTTTGAATTGTTGTAATCCCTGTGTTCAGTAACAGAGTTTGAATTGTTGTAGTCCCTGTGTTCAGTAACAGAGTTTGAATTGTTGTAGTCCCTGTGTTCAGTAACAGAGTTTGAATTGTTGTAGTCCCTGTGTTCAGTAACAGAGTTTCAATCGCTGTAATCCCTGTGTTCAGTAACAGAGGTTGAATTGTTGTAGTCCCTGTGTTCAGTAACAGAGTTTGAATTGTTGTAGTCCCTGTGTTCAGTAACAGAGTTTGAATCGCTGTAATCCCTGTGTTCAGTAACAGAGTTTGAATTGTTGTATCCCTGTGTTCAGTAAGAGTTTGAATTGTTGTAATCCCTGTGTTCAGTAACAGAGTTTGAATTGTTGTAGTCCCTGTCTTCAGTAACCGAGTTTGAATTGTTGAAGTCCCTGTGTTCAGTAACAGAGTTTGAATTGTTGTAATCCCTGTGTTCAGTAACGGAGTTTGAATTGTTGTAGTCCCTGTGTTCAGTAACAGAGTTTAAATCGCTGTAATCCCTGTGTTCAGTAACAGAGTTTGAATCGCTGTAATCCCTGTGTTCAGTAACAGAGTTTGAATTGTTGTAGTCCCTGTGTTCAGTAACAGAGTTTGAATTGTTGTAGTCCCTGTGTTCAGTAACAGAGTTTGAATTGTTGTAATCCCTGTGTTCAGTAACAGAGTTTGAATCGCTGTAATCCCTGTGTTCAGTAACAGAGTTTGAATCGCTGTAATCCCTGTGTTCAGTAACAGAGCTTGAATTGTTGTAGTCCCTGTGTTCAGTAACAGAGTTTGAATTGTTGTAGTCCCTGTGTTCAGTAACAGAGTTTGAATCGCTGTAATCCCTGTGTTCATTAACAGAGTTTGAATCGCTGTAATCCCTGTGTTCAGTAACAGAGTGTGAATTTTTGTAGTCCCTGTGTTCAGTAACAGAGTTTGAATTGTTGTAATCCCTATGTTCAGTAACAGAGTTTGAATTGTTGTAATCCCTGTGTTCAGTAACAGAGTTTCAATCACTATAATCCCTGTGTTCAGTAACAGAGTTTGAATTGTTGTCGTCCCTGTGTTCAGTAACAGAGTTTGAATTGTTGTAATCCCTGTGTTCAGTAACAGAGTTTGAATTGTTGTAGTCCCTGTGTTCAGTAACAGAGTTTGAATCGCTGTAATCCCTGTGTTCAGTAACAGAGGTTGAATTGTTGTAGTCCCTGTGTTCAGTAACAGAGTTTGAATTGTTGTAGTCCCTGTGTTCAGTAACAGAGTTTGAATCGCTGTAATCCCTGTGTTCAGTAACAGAGTTTGAATTGTTGTAGTCCCTGTGTTCAGTAACAGAGTTTGAATTGTTGTAATCCCTGTGTTCAGTAACAGAGTTTGAATTGTTGTAGTCCCTGTGTTCAGTAACAGAGTTTGAATTGTTGTCGTCCCTGTGTTCAGTAACAGAGTTTGAATTGTTGTAATCCCTGTGTTCAGTAACAGAGTTTGAATTGTTGTAATCCCTGTGTTCAGTAACAGAGTTTGAATCGCTGTAATCCCTGTGTTCAGTAACAGAGTTTGAATCGCTGTAATCCCTGTGTTCAGTAACAGAGTTTGAATTGTTGTAGTCCCTGTGTTCAGTAACAGAGTTTGAATTGTTGTAGTCCCTGTGTTCAGTAACAGAGTTTGAATTGTTGTAGTCCCTGTGTTCAGTAACAGAGTTTGAATTGTTGTAGTCCCTGTGTTCAGTAACAGAGTTTGAATTGTTGTAATCCCTGTGTTCAGTAACAGAGTTTGAATTGTTGTAGTCCCTGTGTTCAGTAACAGAGTTTGAATTGTTGTAGTCCCTGTGTTCAGTAACAGAGTTTGAATTGTTGTAATCCCTGTGTTCAGTAACAGAGTTTGAATCGCTGTAATCCCTGTGTTCAGTAACAGAGTTTGAATCGCTGTAATCCCTGTGTTCAGTAACACAGTTTGAATTGTTGTAGTCCCTGTGTTCAGTAACAGAGTTTGAATTGTTGTAGTCCCTGTGTTCAGTAACAGAGTTTGAATCGCTGTAATCCCTGTGTTCAGTAACAGAGTTTGAATCGCTGTAATCCCTGTGTTCAGTAACAGAGTTTGAATTGTTGTAGTCCCTGTGTTCAGTAACAGAGTTTGAATTGTTGTAATCCCTGTGTTCAGTAACAGAGTTTGAATTGTTGTAGTCCCTGTGTTCAGTAACAGAGTTTGAATTGTTGTAGTCCCTGTGTTCAGTAACAGAGTTTGAATTGTTGTAATCCCTGTGTTCAGTAACAGAGTTTGAATTGCTGTAGTCCCTGTGTTCAGTAACAGAGTTTGAATCGCTGTAATCCCTGTGTTCAGTAACAGAGTTTGAATTGTTGTAGTCCCTGTGTTCAGTAACAGAGTTTGAATTGTTGTAATCCCTGTGTTCAGTAACAGAGTTTGAATCGCTGTAATCCCTGTGTTCAGTAACAGAGTTTGAATCACTATAATCCCTGTGTTCAGTAACAGAGTTTGAATCGCTGTAATCCCTGTGTTCAGTAACAGAGTTTGAATTGTTGTAGTCCCTGTGTTCAGTAACAGAGTTTGAATTGTTGTAGTCCCTGTGTTCAGTAACAGAGTTTGAATTGTTGTAGTCCCTGTGTTCAGTAACAGAGTTTGAATTGTTGTAATCCCTGTGTTCAGTAACAGAGTTTGAATTGTTGTAATCCCTGTGTTCAGTAACAGAGTTTCATTCACTATAATCCCTGTGTTCAGTAACAGAGTTTGAATCGCTGTAATCCCTGTGTTCAGTAACAGAGTTTGAATTGTTGTAGTCCCTGTGTTCAGTAACAGAGTTTGAATTGTTGTAGTCCCTGTGTTCAGTAACAGAGTTTGAATTGTTGTAGTCCCTGTGTTCAGTAACAGAATTTGAATTGTTGTAGTCCCTGTGTTCAGTAACAGAGTTTGAATTGTTGTCGTCCCTTGTTCAGTAACAGAGCTTGAATTGTTGTAGTCCCTGTGTTCAGTAACAGAGTTTGAATTGTTGTAGTCCCTGTGTTCAGTAACAGAGTTTGAATCGCTGTAATCCCTGTGTTCAGTAACAGAGGTTGAATTGTTGTAGTCCCTGTGTTCAGTAACAGAGTTTGAATTGTTGTAGTCCCTGTGCTCAGTAACAGAGTTTGAATCGCTGTAAACCCTGTGTTCAGTAACAGAGTTTGAATTGTTGTATCCCTGTGTTCAGTAAGAGTTTGAATTGTTGTAATCCCTGTGTTCAGTAACAGAGTTTGAATTGTTGTAGTCCCTGTCTTCAGTAACAGAGTTTGAATTGTTGTAATCCCTGTGTTCAGTAACAGAGTTTGAATTGTTGTAATCCCTGTGTTCAGTAACAGAGTTTGAATTGTTGTAGTCCCTGTGTTCAGTAACAGAGTTTGAATCGCTGTAATCCCTGTGTTCAGTAACAGAGTTTGAATCGCTGTAATCCCTGTGTTCAGTAACAGAGTTTGAATTGTTGTAGTCCCTGTGTTCAGTAACAGAGTTTGAATTGTTGTAGTCCCTGTGTTCAGTAACAGAGTTTGAATTGTTGTAATCCCTGTGTTCAGTAACAGAGTTTGAATCGCTGTAATCCCTGTGTTCAGTAACAGAGTTTGAATCGCTGTAATCCCTGTGTTCAGTAACAGAGCTTGAATTGTTGTAGTCCCTGTGTTCAGTAACAGAGTTTGAATTGTTGTAGTCCCTGTGTTCAGTAACAGAGTTTGAATCGCTGTAATCCCTGTGTTCATTAACAGAGTTTGAATCGCTGTAATCCCTGTGTTCAGTAACAGAGTGTGAATTTTTGTAGTCCCTGTGTTCAGTAACAGAGTTTGAATTGTTGTAATCCCTATGTTCAGTAACAGAGTTTGAATTGTTGTAATCCCTGTGTTCAGTAACAGAGTTTCAATCACTATAATCCCTGTGTTCAGTAACAGAGTTTGAATTGTTGTCGTCCCTGTGTTCAGTAACAGAGTTTGAATTGTTGTAATCCCTGTGTTCAGTAACAGAGTTTGAATTGTTGTAATCCCTGTGTTCAGTAACAGAGTTTCAATCGCTGTAATCCCTGTGTTCAGTAACAGAGGTTGAATTGTTGTAGTCCCTGTGTTCAGTAACAGAGTTTGAATTGTTGTAGTCCCTGTGTTCAGTAACAGAGTTTGAATCGCTGTAATCCCTGTGTTCAGTAACAGAGTTTGAATTGTTGTATCCCTGTGTTCAGTAAGAGTTTGAATTGTTGTAATCCCTGTGTTCAGTAACAGAGTTTGAATTGTTGTAGTCCCTGTGTTCAGTAACAGAGTTTGAATTGTTGTAATTCCTGTGTTCAGTAACAGAGTTTGAATTGTTGTAATCCCTGTATTCAGTAACGGAGTTTGAATTGTTGTAATCCCTGTGTTCAGTAACAGAGTTTGAATCGCTGTAATCCCTGTGTTCAGTAACAGAGTTTGAATCGCTGTAATCCCTGTGTTCAGTAACAGAGTTTGAATTGTTGTAGTCCCTGTGTTCAGTAACAGAGTTTGAATTGTTGTAGTCCCTGTGTTCAGTAACAGAGTTTGAATTGTTGTAATCCCTGTGTTCAGTAACAGAGTTTGAATTGTTGTAATCCCTGTGTTCAGTAACAGAGTTTGAATTGTTGTAGTCCCTGTGTTCAGTAACAGAGTTTGAATTGTTGTAGTCCCTGTGTTCAGTAACAGAGGTTGAATTGTTGTAGTCCCTGTGTTCAGTAACAGAGTTTGAATTGCTGTAGTCCCTGTGTTCAGTAACAGAGTTTGAATCGCTGTAATCCCTGTGTTCAGTAACAGAGTTTGAATTGTTGTAGTCCCTGTGTTCAGTAAGAGTTTGAATTGTTGTAGTCCCTGTGTTCAGTAACAGAGTTTGAATCGCTGTAATCCCTGTGTTCAGTAACAGAGTTTGAATTGTTGTAAGTCCTGTGTTCAGTAACAGAGTTTGAATTGTTGTAATCCCTGTGTTCAGTAACAGAGTTTGAATTGTTGTAATCCCTGTGTTCAGTAACAGAGTTTGAATCGCTGTAATCCCTGTGTTCAGTAACAGAGTTTGAATTGTTGTAGTCCCTGTGTTCAGTAACAGAGTTTGAATTGTTGTAATCCCTGTGTTCAGTAACAGAGTTTGAATTGTTGTAGTCCCTGTGTTCAGTAACAGAGTTTCAATCGCTGTAATCCCTGTGTTCAGTAACAGAGGTTGAATTGTTGTAGTCCCTGTGTTCAGTAACAGAGGTTGAATTGTTGTAGTCCCTGTGTTCAGTAACAGAGTTTGAATCGCTGTAATCCCTGTGTTCAGTAACAGAGTTTGAATTGTTGTATCCCTGTGTTCAGTAAGAGTTTGAATTGTTGTAATCCGTGTGTTCAGTAACAGAGTTTGAATTGTTGTAGTCCCTGTGTTCAGTAACAGAGTTTGAATTGTTGTAGTCCCTGTGTTCAGTAACAGAGTTTGAATTGTTGTAATCCCTGTGTTCAGTAACAGAGTTTGAATTGTTGTAATCCCTGTGTTCAGTAACAGAGTTTCAATCACTATAATCCCTGTGTTCAGTAACAGAGTTTGAATCGCTGTAATCCCTGTGTTCAGTAACAGAGTTTGAATTGTTGTAGTCCCTGTGTTCAGTAACAGAGTTTGAATTGTTGTAGTCCCTGTGTTCAGTAACAGAGTTTGAATTGTTGTAGTCCCTGTGTTCAGTAACAGAGTTTGAATTGTTGTAGTCCCTGTGTTCAGTAACAGAGTTTGAATTGTTGTAATCCCTGTGTTCAGTAACAGAGTTTGAATTGTTGTAGTCCCTGTGTTCAGTAACAGAGTTTGAATTGTTGTAGTCCCTGTGTTCAGTAACAGAGTTTGAATTGTTGTAGTCCCTGTGTTCAGTAACAGAGTTTCAATCGCTGTAATCCCTGTGTTCAGTAACAGAGGTTGAATTGTTGTAGTCCCTGTGTTCAGTAACAGAGTTTGAATTGTTGTAGTCCCTGTGCTCAGTAACAGAGTTTGAATCGCTGTAAACCCTGTGTTCAGTAACAGAGTTTGAATTGTTGTATCCCTGTGTTCAGTAAGAGTTTGAATTGTTGTAATCCCTGTGTTCAGTAACAGAGTTTGAATTGTTGTAGTCCCTGTGTTCAGTAACAGAGTTTGAATTGTTGTCGTCCCTGTGTTCAGTAACAGAGTTTGAATTGTTGTAATCCCTGTGTTCAGTAACAGAGTTTGAATTGTTGTAGTCCCTGTGTTCAGTAACAGAGTTTGAATCGCTGTAATCCCTGTGTTCAGTAACAGAGTTTGAATCGCTGTAATCCCTGTGTTCAGTAACAGAGTTTGAATTGTTGTAGTCCCTGTGTTCAGTAACAGAGTTTGAATTGTTGTAGTCCCTGTGTTCAGTAACAGAGTTTGAATTGTTGTAATCCCTGTGTTCAGTAACAGAGTTTGAATCGCTGTAATCCCTGTGTTCAGTAACAGAGTTTGAATAGCTGTAATCCCTGTGTTCAGTAACAGAGCTTGAATTGTTGTAGTCCCTGTGTTCAGTAACAGAGTTTGAATTGTTGTAGTCCCTGTGTTCAGTAACAGAGTTTGAATCGCTGTAATCCCTGTGTTCAGTAACAGAGTTTGAATCGCTGTAATCCCTGTGTTCAGTAACAGAGTGTGAATTTTTGTAGTCCCTGTGTTCAGTAACAGAGTTTGAATTGTTGTAATCCCTATGTTCAGTAACAGAGTTTGAATTGTTGTAATCCCTGTGTTCAGTAACAGAGTTTCAATCACTATAATCCCTGTGTTCAGTAACAGAGTTTGAATTGTTGTCGTCCCTGTGTTCAGTAACAGAGTTTGAATTGTTGTAATCCCTGTGTTCAGTAACAGAGTTTGAATTGTTGTAGTCCCTGTGTTCAGTAACAGAGTTTCAATCGCTGTAATCCCTGTGTTCAGTAACAGAGGTTGAATTGTTGTAGTCCCTGTGTTCAGTAACAGAGTTTGAATTGTTGTAGTCCCTGTGTTCAGTAACAGAGTTTGAATCGCTGTAATCCCTGTGTTCAGTAACAGAGTTTGAATTGTTGTATCCCTGTGTTCAGTAAGAGTTTGAATTGTTGTAATCCCTGTGTTCAGTAACAGAGTTTGAATTGTTGTAGTCCCTGTGTTCAGTAACAGAGTTTGAATTGTTGAAGTCCCTGTGTTCAGTAACAGAGTTTGAATTGTTGTAATCCCTGTGTTCAGTAACGGAGTTTGAATTGTTGTAATCCCTGTGTTCAGTAACAGAGTTTGATTCACTATAATCCCTGTGTTCAGTAACAGAGTTTGAATCGCTGTAATCCCTGTGTTCAGTAACAGAGTTTGAATTGTTGTAGTCCCTGTGTTCAGTAACAGAGTTTGAATTGTTGTAGTCCCTGTGTTCAGTAACAGAATTTGAATTGTTGTAGTCCCTGTGTTCAGTAACAGAGTTTGAATTGTTGTCGTCCCTGTGTTCAGTAACAGAGTTTGAATTGTTGTAATCCCTGTGTTCAGTAACAGAGTTTGAATTGTTGTAGTCCCTGTGTTCAGTAACAGAGTTTGAATTGTTGTAGTCCCTGTGTTCAGTAACAGAGTTTGAATTGTTGTAGTCCCTGTGTTCAGTAACAGAGTTTGAATCGCTGTAATCCCTGTGTTCAGTAACAGAGTTTGAATTGTTGTAGTCCCTGTGTTCAGTAACAGAGTTTGAATTGTTGTAGTCCCTGTGTTCAGTAACAGAGTTTGAATCGCTGTAAACCCTGTGTTCAGTAACAGAGTTTGAATTGTTGTATCCCTGTGTTCAGTAACAGAGTTTGAATTGTTGTAATCCCTGTGTTCAGTAACAGAGTTTGAATTGTTGTAATCCGTGTGTTCAGTAACAGAGTTTCAATCACTATAATCCCTGTGTTCAGTAACAGAGTTTGAATTGTTGTCGTCCCTGTGTTCAGTAACAGAGTTTGAATTGTTGTAATCCCTGTGTTCAGTAACAGAGTTTGAATTGTTGTAGTCCCTGTGTTCAGTAACAGAGTTTCAATCGCTGTAATCCCTGTGTTCAGTAACAGAGGTTGAATTGTTGTAGTCCCTGTGTTCAGTAACAGAGTTTGAATTGTTGTAGTCCCTGTGTTCAGTAACAGAGTTTGAATCGCTGTAATCCCTGTGTTCAGTAACAGAGTTTGAATTGTTGTAATCCCTGTGTTCAGTAAGAGTTTGAATTGTTGTAATCCCTGTGTTCAGTAACAGAGTTTGAATTGTTGTAGTCCCTGTGTTCAGTAACAGAGTTTGAATTGTTGTAGTCCCTGTGTTCAGTAACAGAGTTTGAATTGTTGTAATCCCTGTGTTCAGTAACAGAGTTTGAATTGTTGTAATCCCTGTGTTCAGTAACAAGTTTCATCACTATAATCCCTGTGTTCAGTAACAGAGTTTGAATCGCTGTAATCCCTGTGTTCAGTAACAGAGTTTGAATTGTTGTAGTCCCTGTGTTCAGTAACAGAGTTTGAATTGTTGTAGTCCCTGTGTTCAGTAACAGAGTTTGAATTGTTGTAGTCCCTGTGTTCAGTAACAGAGTTTGAATTGTTGTAGTCCCTGTGTTCAGTAACAGAGTTTGAATTGTTGTGTCCCTGTGTTCAGTAACAGAGTTTGAATTGTTGTAGTCCCTGTGTTCAGTAACAGAGTTTGAATTGTTGTAGTCCCTGTGTTCAGTAACAGAGTTTGAATTGTTGTAGTCCCTGTGTTCAGTAACAGAGTTTGAATCGCTGTAATCCCTGTGTTCAGTAACAGAGGTTGAATTGTTGTAGTCCCTGTGTTCAGTAACAGAGTTTGAATTGTTGTAGTCCCTGTGTTCAGTAACAGAGTTTGAATCGCTGTTGTAACCCTGTGTTCAGTAACAGAGTTTGAATTGTTGTATCCCTGTGTTCAGTAAGAGTTTGAATTGTTGTAATCCCTGTGTTCAGTAACAGAGTTTGAATTGTTGTAGTCCCTGTCTTCAGTAACCGAGTTTGAATTGTTGAAGTCCCTGTGTTCAGTAACAGAGTTTGAATTGTTGTAATCCCTGTGTTCAGTAACAGAGTTTGAATTGTTGTAGTCCCTGTGTTCAGTAACAGAGTTTAAATCGCTGTAATCCCTGTGTTCAGTAACAGAGTTTGAATCGCTGTAATCCCTGTGTTCAGTAACAGAGTTTGAATTGTTGTAGTCCCTGTGTTCAGTAACAGAGTTTGAATTGTTGTAGTCCCTGTGTTCAGTAACAGAGTTTGAATTGTTGTAATCCCTGTGTTCAGTAACAGAGTTTGAATCGCTGTAATCCCTGTGTTCAGTAACAGAGTTTGAATCGCTGTAATCCCTGTGTTCAGTAACAGAGCTTGAATTGTTGTAGTCCCTGTGTTCAGTAACAGAGTTTAAATTGTTGTAGTCCCTGTGTTCAGTAACAGAGTTTGAATCGCTGTAATCCCTGTGTTCATTAACAGAGTTTGAATCGCTGTAATCCCTGTGTTCAGTAACAGAGTGTGAATTTTTGTAGTCCCTGTGTTCAGTAACAGAGTTGGAATTGTTGTAATCCCTGTGTTCAGTAACAGAGTTTGAATTGTTGTAATCCCTGTGTTCAGTAACAGAGTTTGAATCGCTGTAATCCCTGTGTTCAGTAACAGAGTTTGAATTGTTGTAGTCCCTGTGTTCAGTAACAGAGTTTGAATTGTTGTAATCCCTGTGTTCAGTAACAGAGTTTGAATTGTTGTAGTCCCTGTGTTCAGTAACAGAGTTTGAATCGCTGTAATCCCTGTGTTCAGTAACAGAGTTTGAATTGTTGTAGTCCCTGTGTTCAGTAACAGAGTTTGAATTGTTGTAGTCCCTGTGTTCAGTAACAGAGTTTGAATCGCTGTAATCCCTGTGTTCAGTAACAGAGTTTGAATTGTTGTATCCCTGTGTTCTGTAAGAGTTTGAATTGTTGTAATCCGTGTGTTCAGTAACAGAGTTTGAATTGTTGTAGTCCCTGTGTTCAGTAACAGAGTTTGAATTGTTGTAGTCCCTGTGTTCAGTAACAGAGTTTGAATTGTTGTAATCCCTGTGTTCAGTAACAGAGTTTGAATTGTTGTAGTCCCTGTGTTCAGTAACAGAGTTTGAATCGCTGTAATCCCTGTGTTCAGTAACAGAGTTTGAATTGCTGTAATCCCTGTGTTCAGTAACAGAGTTTGAATTGTTGTAGTCCCTGTGTTCAGTAACAGAGTTTGAATTGTTGTAGTCCCTGTGTTCAGTAACAGAGTTTGAATTGTTGTAATCCCTGTGTTCAGTAACAGAGTTTGAATCGCTGTAATCCCTGTGTTCAGTAACAGAGTTTGAATCGCTGTAATCCCTGTGTTCAGTAACAGAGCTTGAATTGTTGTAGTCCCTGTGTTCAGTAACAGAGTTTGAATTGTTGTAGTCCCTGTGTTCAGTAACAGAGTTTGAATCGCTGTAATCCCTGTGTTCATTAACAGAGTTTGAATCGCTGTAATCCCTGTGTTCAGTAACAGAGTGTGAATTTTTGTAGTCCCTGTGTTCAGTAACAGAGTTTGAATTGTTGTAATCCCTATGTTCAGTAACAGAGTTTGAATTGTTGTAATCCCTGTGTTCAGTAACAGAGTTTCAATCACTATAATCCCTGTGTTCAGTAACAGAGTTTGAATCGCTGTAATCCCTGTGTTCAGTAACAGAGTTTGAATTGTTGTAGTCCCTGTGTTCAGTAACAGAGTTTGAATTGTTGTAGTCCCTGTGTTCAGTAACAGAGTTTGAATTGTTGTAGTCCCTGTGTTCAGTAACAGAGTTTGAATTGTTGTAGTCCCTGTGTTCAGTAACAGAGTTTGAATTGTTGTAATCCCTGTGTTCAGTAACAGAGTTTGAATTGTTGTAATCCCTGTGTTCAGTAACAGAGTTTGAATTGTTGTAGTCCCTGTGTTCAGTAACAGAGTTTGAATCGCTGTAATCCCTGTGTTCAGTAACAGAGTTTGAATTTTTGTAGTCCCTGTGTTCAGTAACAGAGTTTGAATTGTTGTAGTCCCTGTGTTCAGTAACAGAGTTTGAATTGTTGTAATTCCTGTGTTCAGTAACAGAGTTTGAATTGTTGTAATCCCTGTGTTCAGTAACAGAGTTTCAATCGCTGTAATCCCTATGTTCAGTAACAGAGTTTTAATCACTATAATCCCTGTGTTCAGTAACAGAGTTTGAATCGCTGTAATCCCTGTGTTCAGTAACAGAGTTTGAATTGTTGTAGTCCCTGTGTTCAGTAACAGAGTTTGAATTGTTGTAGTCCCTGTGTTCAGTAACAGAGTTTGAATTGTTGTAATCCCTGTGTTCAGTAACGGAGTTTGAATTGTTGTAGTCCCTGTGTTCAGTAACAGAGTTTGAATCGCTGTAATCCCTGTGTTCAGTAACAGAGTTTGAATTGTTGTAGTCCCTGTGTTCAGTAACAGAGTTTGAATTGTTGTAATCCCTGTGTTCAGTAACAGAGTTTCAATCGCTGTAATCCCTATGTTCAGTAACAGAGTTTTAATCACTATAATCCCTGTGTTCAGTAACAGAGTTTGAATCGCTGTAATCCCTGTGTTCAGTAACAGAGTTTGAATCGCTGTAATCCCTGTGTTCAGTAACAGAGTTTGAATTGTTGTAGTCCCTGTGTTCAGTAACAGAGTTTGAATTGTTGTAGTCCCTGTGTTCAGTAACAGAGTTTGAATTGTTGTAGTCCCTGTGTTCAGTAACAGAGTTTGAATTGTTGTCGTCCCTGTGTTCAGTAACAGAGTTTGAATTGTTGTAATCCCTGTGTTCAGTAACAGAGTTTGAATTGTTGTAGTCCCTGTGTTCAGTAACAGAGTTTGAATCGCTGTAATCCCTGTGTTCAGTAACAGAGTGTGAATTTTTGTAGTCCCTGTGTTCAGTAACAGAGTTTGAATTGTTGTAGTCCCTGTGTTCAGTAACAGAGTTTGAATTGTTGTAATTCCTGTGTTCAGTAACAGAGTTTGAATTGTTGTAATCCCTGTGTTCAGTAACAGAGTTTCAATCGCTGTAATCCCTATGTTCAGTAACAGAGTTTTAATCACTATAATCCCTGTGTTCAGTAACAGAGTTTGAATCGCTGTAATCCCTGTGTTCAGTAACAGAGTTTGAATTGTTGTAGTCCCTGTGTTCAGTAACAGAGTTTGAATTGTTGTAATCCCTGTGTTCAGTAACAGAGTTTGAATTGTTGTAGTCCCTGTGCTCAGTAACAGAGTTTGAATTGTTGTAGTCCCTGTGTTCAGTAACAGAGTTGGAATTGTTGTAATCCCTGTGTTCAGTAACGGAGTTTGAATTGTTGTAATCCCTGTGTTCAGTAACAGAGTTTGAATCGCTGTAATCCCTGTGTTCAGTAACAGAGTTTGAATCGCTGTAATCCCTGTGTTCAGTAACAGAGCTTGAATTGTTGTAGTCCCTGTGTTCAGTAACAGAGTTTGAATCGCTGTAATCCCTGTGTTCAGTAACAGAGTTTGAATCGCTGTAATCCCTGTGTTCAGTAACAGAGTTTGAATTGTTGTAGTCCCTGTGTTCAGTAACAGAGTTTGAATTGTTGTAGTCCCTGTGTTCAGTAACAGAGTTTGAATCGCTGTAATCCCTGTGTTCAGTAACAGAGTGTGAATTTTTGTAGTCCCTGTGTTCAGTAACAGAGTTTGAATTGTTGTAGTCCCTGTGTTCAGTAACAGAGTTTGAATTGTTGTAATCCCTATGTTCAGTAACAGAGTTTGAATTGTTGTAATCCCTGTGTTCAGTAACAGAGTTTCAATCGCTGTAATCCCTATGTTCAGTAACAAAGTTTTAATCACTATAATCCCTGTGTTCAGTAACAGAGTTTGAATCGCTGTAATCCCTGTGTTCAGTAACAGAGTTTGAATCGCTGTAATCCCTGTGTTCAGTAACAGAGTTTGAATTGTTGTAGTCCCTGTGTTCAGTAACAGAGTTTGAATTGTTGTAATCCCTGTGTTCAGTAACAGAGTTTGAATTGTTGTAATCCCTGTGTTCAGTAACAGAGTTTGAATCGCTGTAATCCCTGTGTTCAGTAACAGAGTTTGAATTGTTGTAGTCCCTGTGTTCAGTAACAGAGTTTGAATTGTTGTAATCCCTGTGTTCAGTAACAGAGTTTGAATTGTTGTAATCCCTGTGTTCAGTAACAGAGTTTGAATTGCTGTAATCCCTGTGTTCAGTAACAGAGTTTGAATCGCTGTAATCCCTGTGTTCGGTAACAGAGTTTGAATTGTTGTAGTCCCTGTGTTCAGTAACAGAGTTTGAATTGTTGTAGTCCCTGTGTTCAGTAACAGAGTTTGAATTGTTGTAGTCCCTGTGTTCAGTAACAGAGTTTGAATTGTTGTAGTCCCTGTGTTCAGTAACAGAGTTTGAATTGTTGTCGTCCCTGTGTTCAGTAACAGAGTTTGAATTGTTGTAATCCCTGTGTTCAGTAACAGAGTTTGAATTGTTGTAGTCCCTGTGTTCAGTAACAGAGTTTGAATCGCTGTAATCCCTGTGTTCAGTAACAGAGTTTGAATTGTTGTAGTCCCTGTGTTCAGTAACAGAGTTTGAATTGTTGTAGTCCCTGTGTTCAGTAACAGAGTTTGAATTGTTGTAATCCCTGTGTTCAGTAACAGAGTTTGAATTGTTGTAGTCCCTGTGTTCAGTAACAGAGTTTGAATCGCTGTAATCCCTGTGTTCAGTAACAGAGTGTGAATTTTTGTAGTCCCTGTGTTCAGTAACAGAGTTTGAATTGTTGTAGTCCCTGTGTTCAGTAACAGAGTTTGAATTGTTGTAATTCCTGTGTTCAGTAACAGAGTTTGAATTGTTGTAATCCCTGTGTTCAGTAACAGAGTTTGAATTGTTGTAATCCCTGTGTTCAGTAACAGAGTTTGAATCGATGTAATCCCTGTGTTCAGTAACAGAGTTTGAATCGCTGTTATCCCTGTGTTCAGTAACAGAGTTTGAATTGTTGTAGTCCCTGTGTTCAGTAACAGAGTTTGAATTGTTGTAATCCCTGTGTTCAGTAACAGAGTTTGAATTGTTGTAGTCCCTGTGTTCAGTAACAGAGTTTGAATTGTTGTAGTCCCTGTGTTCAGTAACAGAGTTTGAATTGTTGTAATTCCTGTGTTCAGTAACAGAGTTTGAATTGTTGTAATCCCTGTGTTCAGTAACAGAGTTTGAATTGTTGTAATCCCTGTGTTCAGTAACAGAGTTTGAATCGCTGTAATCCCTGTGTTCAGTAACAGAGTTTGAATTGTTGTAGTCCCTGTGTTCAGTAACAGAGTTTGAATTGTTGTAATCCCTGTGTTCAGTAACAGAGTTTGAATTGTTGTAATCCCTGTGTTCAGTAACAGAGTTTGAATTGTTGTAATCCCTGTGTTCAGTAACAGAGTTTGAATTGTTGTAGTCCCTGTGTTCAGTAACAGAGTTTGAATCGCTGTAATCCCTGTGTTCAGTAACAGAGTTTGAATTGTTGTAGTCCCTGTGTTCAGTAACAGAGTTTGAATTGTTGTAGTCCCTGTGTTCAGTAACAGAGTTTGAATTGTTGTAATCCCTGTGTTCAGTAACAGAGTTTGAATTGTTGTAATCCCTGTGTTCAGTAACAGAGTTTGAATCGCTGTAATCCCTGTGTTCAGTAACAGAGTTTGAATCGCTGTAATCCCTGTGTTCAGTAACAGAGTTTGAATCGCTGTAATCCCTGTGTTCAGTAACAGAGTTTGAATTGTTGTAGTCCCTGTGTTCAGTAACAGAGTTTGAATTGTTGTAGTCCCTGTGTTCAGTAACAGAGTTTGAATTGTTGTAATCCCTGTGTTCAGTAACAGAGTTTGAATTGTTGTAGTCCCTGTGTTCAGTAACAGAGTTTGAATTGTTGTAATCCCTGTGTTCAGTAACAGAGTTTGAATTTTTGTAGTCCCTGTGTTCAGTAACAGAGTTTGAATTGTTGTAATCCCTGTGTTCAGTGACAGAGTTTCAATCGCTGTAATCCCTGTGTTCAGTAACAGAGTTTCAATCGCTGTAATCCCTGTGTTCAGTAACAGAGTTTGAATCGCTGTAATCCCTGTGTTCAGTAACAGAGTTTGAATTGTTGTAGTCCCTGTGTTCAGTAACAGAGTTTGAATTGTTGTAGTCCCTGTGTTCAGTAACAGAGTTTGAATTGTTGTAGTCCCTGTGTTCAGTAACAGAGTTTGAATTGTTGTAGTCCCTGTGTTCAGTAACAGAGTTTGAATTGTTGTAATTCCTGTGTTCAGTAACAGAGTTTGAATTGTTGTAATCCCTGTGTTCAGTAACAGAGCTGAATTGTTGTAGTCCCTGTGTTCAGTAACAGAGTTTGAATTGTTGTAATTCCTGTGTTCAGTAACAGAGTTTGAATTGTTGTAATCCCTGTGTTCAGTAACAGAGTTTGAATTGTTGTAATCCCTGTGTTCAGTAACAGAGTTTGAATTGTTGTAATCCCTGTGTTCAGTAACAGAGTTTGAATTGTTGTAGTCCCTGTGTTCAGTAACAGAGTTTGAATTGTTGTAATCCCTGTGTTCAGTAACAGAGTTTGAATTGTTGTAGTCCCTGTGTTCAGTAACAGAGTTTGAATTGATGTAGTCCCTGTGTTCAGTAGCAGAGTTTGAATTGTTGTAGTCCCTGTGTTCAGTAACAGAGTTTGAATTGTTGTAATCCCTGTGTTCAGTAACAGAGTTTGAATTGTTGTAGTCCCTGTGTTCAGTAACAGAGTTTGAATCGCTGTAATCCCTGTGTTCATTAAAAGAGTTTGAATCGCTGTAATCCCTGTGTTCAGTAACAGAGTGTGAATTTTTGTAGTCCCTGTGTTCAGTAACAGAGTTTGAACAGAGGTGAGGACAATATGAGTGAGATTGATGTTCTGGACCATGTTGATATTAAGGGAGAGGAGGTGTTGGAGTTGCTAAAATACGTTAGGACAGATAAATCCCCGGTGCCTGATGGAATATTTACCAGGCTGCTCCATGAGGCAAGAGAAGAGATTGCTGAGCCTCTGGCTAGGATCTTTATGTCCTCGTTGTCCGTGGGAATGGTACTGGAGGATTGGAGGGAGGCAAATGTTGTACCCTCGTTCAAAAAAGGTTGTAGGGCTAGTCCGGGTAATTATAGACCAGTGTGCCTTACGTCTGTGGTGGGAAAACTGTTGGAAAAGATTCTTAGAGGTAGGATCTATAAGCATTTAGAGAATCATGGTCTGATCAGGGACAGTCAGCATGGCTTTGTGAAGGGCAGATCATATCTAACAAGCTTGATAGAGTTCCTTGAGGAGGTGACCAGGCATATAGATGAGGGTAGTGTAGTGGATGTGATCTATATGGATTTTAGTAAGGCATTTGACAAGGTTCCACACGGTAGGCTTATTCAGAAAGTTAGAAGTCCTGGGATCCAGGGAAGTTTGGCCAGGTGAATTCAGAATTGGCTTGCCTGCAGAAGGCAGAGGGTGGTGGTGGAGGGAGTACATTCAGATTGGAGGATTGTGACTAGTGGTGTCCCATAAGGATCTGTTCTGGGACCTCTACTTTTCGTGATTTTTATTAACAACCTGGATGTGGGGGTAGAAGGGTGGATTGGCAAGTTTGCAGATGACACAAAGGTTGGTGGTGTTGTGGATAGTGTAGAGGATTGTCAAATCCTGTGCAAGGCTTATTGAGAAAATAAGGAGGCATGGGATCCAAGGGGACATTGCTTTGTGGATCAGAACTGGCTTGCCCACAGAAGGCAAAGTATGGTTGTAGATGGGTCATATTCTGCATTGAGGTCGGTCACCAGTGGGGTGCCTCAGGGATCTGTTCTGGGACCCTTACTCTTTGTGATGCTTATTAATGACCTGGATGAGGAAATGGAGGGATGGGTTAGTAAGTTTGCTGATGATACAAAGGTTGGGGGTATTGTGGAGAGTGTGGATGGCTGTCAGAGGTTACAGCGGGACATTGATAGGATGCAAAGCTGGATTGAGAAGTGGCAGATATAGTTCAACCCAAATAAGTGTGAGGTGGTTTTTTTGGTCGGTCAAATATGATAGCAGAATATGGTATTAATTTTAAGACTCTTGGTAGTGTGAGGGATCAGAGGGATCTTGGGGTCCGAGTCCATAGGACGCTCAAAGCAACTGCACAGGTTGACTCTGTGGTTAAGAAGGCATATGATGTATTGGCCTTCATCAATTGTGGAATTGAATTTAGGAGCTGAGAGGTAATGTTGCAGCTATATAGGACCCTGGTCACACCCCACTTGGAGTACTGTGCTCAGTTCTGGTCGCCTCACTACAGGAAGGATGTGGAAGCCATAGAAAGCGTGCAGAGGAGGTTTACAAAGATGTTACCTGGATTAGGGAGCATGCCTTATGAGAATAGGTTGAGTGAACTCAGCCTTTTTTCCTTGAAGTGACGGAGGATGAGAGGTGACCTGATAGAGGTGTATAAGATGATGAGAGGCATTGATCATGTGGATAGTCAGAGGCTTTTTCCAGGGCTGAAATGGTTTCCACAAGAGGACACATGTTTAAGGTGCTCAGGAGTAGGTACAGAGGAGATGTCAGGGGTACGTTTTTTACTCAGAGTTATGAGTGCATGGAATGGGCTTCCGGCAACGGTGGTGGAGGCGGATACGATAGGGTCTTTTAAGAGACTTTTAGGTAGGTACATGGAGCTTAGTAAAATAGAGGGCTATAGGTAAGCCTAGTAATTTCTTAGGTAGGGACATGCTCTGCCACAGCAAACTGTTGAGGCCAGTTCATTGGCTATGTTTAAGAGGAAGTTAGATATGGCCCTTGTGGCTACAGGGGTCAGGGGGTATGGAGGGAAGGCTGGGTTCTGAGTTGGATGATCAGCCATGATCATAATAAATGGCGGTGCAGGCTCGAAGGGCCGAATGGCCTACTCCTGCACCTATTTTCTATGTTTCTATGTTTCTATGTTCAGCACAACTGTGTGGGCCGAAGGGCCTGTATTGTGCTGTAGGTTTTCTATGTCTCTAAAACTGTGTCAAACGCTCTCATCAAATTTTTTACTTTATTAGGTTTACCTAAAGAAATTCAGTCTAATCACGGAAGTAATTTTACATTTAGATTATTCCAGCAGGTAGTTTATGAACTAGGAACTAAACAAATTATGTCGTCCGCGTACCATCTGGAAACACAAGGACCTTTTGAAAGATTTCAGTCTACCCTAAAAAAAAAATTGACATACTGTGTTGAAAATTAAAAAGACTGGGATGAAGGTATCCATTTGCTTTTGTTCGCAGCAAGAGAATCGGTACAGGAAACACTGGGCTTTATCCCCTTTGAACTTGTATTTGGCTGTAGAGTGAGGGGACCTTTCACCTTGTTAAAGGAACAGTGGATTAATAAAGACTTGCATATCAATTTGTTAGATTATGTGCTGAACTTCAAGGACAGGCTGTAGAATGTTTGCAAATTAGCAAAACAAAACTTGAAAACAGCTCAAGGGAAAATGAAGCACTGGTTTGATAAACAAACTTGTCTGAGAAAATTTCAAGTAGGAGATAAGGTTTTAATACAGTTACCTACAAACTCCAACCCTCTTCAGGTGAGATTTTTAGGTCCTTCTGAGATTGAGTCTCAGGTGAATGATGTGAATTGCATAATCAAAACACCTGATTGTAAACAAAAAACACAGCTTTGTCATATCAATACGATAAAGCCTTATTATGAGAAAATGACCTTTGGTGAGACACATCCAGCAGCTGTGGTGGCTGTTGACAGCCGCAATGAGACTGAATACACTGGGAATGAAATAAATGACTCGTCTGAGACTGTTCGTAAGCCAAACATGGTCCCAGCTAGGTTAGTGAACTCGGTTGTTTTACAAAATATTGATAACAAGTTGGCACACTTACAACCACAGAAAAGGCAAGAAATGAAAGAATTGATTTTGAAGTTTAAAAATGTATTTCCTGATGTTCTGAATCGAACCACAGTCACGTCACATGATGTGGATGTTGGGGGATGCCAAACCGATTAAGCAACACACCTATCGCATGAACGTAGAAAAATGTAAATTGGCTGAGCAAGCAATTGAATATATGCTGGAAAATGGTATTATTAGGCCTTTAACTTCAAATTGGAGTTCACCTTGTGTTATGGTATCTAAACCCGATGGTAGCATTAGATTTTGCACTGACTATAGGACGGTGAATGTTGTAACAAAATCAGATGATTATCCCATCCCCAGGGTGGATGTTTGCATAGATAAGGTTGGAAAAGCTGAATTTCTTACAAAGATTGATTTGTTAAAAAGGTATTGGTGTGTTCCATTGATGGACGGAGGTAGAGAAATTTCTGCATATGTGACACCTTCTGGATTGTATGAGTACAATGTTTTGCTGCTTCAGATGAAAAATGCTCCAGGAACGTTCCAGAGAATGATTAATTTTGTAATTCGAGGGTTAGAACACACAGATGCCTATATTGATGATTTAGTCATGGAAATGACACTTGGGAATTTCATATCTCTGCAGTAGAAAAGCTGTTTGGTAAGTTTTCCCAGGGCAACCTTACAGTTATCTTAGCTAAGAGTGAATTTGGTCATGCCACTGTAACCTATCCTGGTTATATGGTGGGTCAAGGTGCTTTAGCTCCTTTTCAGGAAATTTCTGAAGTTCCCATTCCAACTGGGAAAAAGGCTCTCCGAAGATTTCTGGGAATGGTTGGATATTATAAGTTCTGTAACAACTTTGCGATATTGCTCTTCCTTTGACTAATCTCCTGAGGAAGGGTGAAAAGTTTGTTTGGATAGAACCTTGTCAGGAGGCATTTGATCAATTGAAAGCCATTTTATGTCATCAACCTACACTCAGGGTACCTGACTTTGCAAAGCCCTTCTCTATGGCTGTGGATGCCAGTGATGAAGCTGCAGGAGCAGTGTTATTACAAAGGGGGAATGGTGAGGTTGAACATCCTGTAGCTTACTTTTCAAGGACACTTAATGAACATCAAAGAAATTATTCCACCATAGAGAAAGAGTTATTGTCACTGATTCTAGCTTTGCAGCATTTTGATGTTTAAGTTTGCCCAGCTCAGGAACCACTTGTGGTTTATACAGATCACAAACCATTGGTGTTTTTGAGTAAGGTAAAGGACAAAAATACAAGATTGTCAAACTGGAGTTTGTTTTTGCAAGAATATAGTATGATAATTTACATTAAAGGCAGGGACAATATAATTGCAGATTGTCTTTCCAGATGTTAAGCTTGCAATTTATTTTTAAGAGTGAAGTGGAATCCAGTATTTGTATATACTTCTGCCATGTGTTATATGGTAACCATACATGTATTGTTTCACATACTGCAGTTTGCAGTTAAAAATTTGCTCCTCTAGATCAAAATTTCTGTTTTGGGGGAAGTGTTATGAACTCACAGGTTTTGTTTACTGTGGACTGTCACTTTAAAAGAGTGCTTCAGTGAGGCAGGACTATGATGTTGTTCACTGACTGACTCACAGCTTGTTCACCTTTAAAACACGGACAGACAGTCACAGAGAGAGAGGATAAACTGAACTTTCATTCTTTACCATCTCAAGCCACTAAGCCTTGTTCCCCTGAGCTCAATGGTTTGGGAGGTATATTTACACACGCAGACACATAACACAGTTAACTTTGTTTATCTTGGTTAAGTTACTATATTATAAGTAGATATTAATAAAGATAGTGGTTTTAACATCAAAACCAGACTCCAGTATGAACTCTATTGGTGCTGGTTTGATTTTAAAGTGTTACAGTTTTAGATAGCAATCTTGTCGTGAGAGGCCCCTTGGGTAACAGTGACCATAATATGGTGGAATTCTTCATTAAGATGGAGAGTGACATAGTTAATTAGAAACAAAGGCTCTGAACTTAAAGAAGGGTAACTTTGAAGGTATGAGACGTGAATTAGCTAAGATAGACTGGCAAATGACACTTAAAGGGCTGACGGTGGATATGCAATGGCAAGCATTTAAAGATCGCATGGATGAACTACAACAATTGTTCATCCCAGTTTGGCAAAAGAATAAATCAAGGAAGGTAGTGCACCCGTGGCTGACAAGAGAAATTAGGGATAGTATCAATTCCAAAGAAGTAGCATACAAATTAGCCAGAGAAAGTGGCTCACCTGAGGACTGGGAAAAATTCAGAGTTCAGCAGAGGAGGACAAAGGGCTTAATTAGGAAGGGGAAAAAAGATTATGAGAGAAAACTGGCAGGGAACATAAAAACGGACTGTAAAAGCTTTTATAGATATGTAAAAAGGAAAAGACTGGTAAAGACAAATGTAGGTCCCCTACAGACAGAAACAGGTGAATTGATTATGGGGAGCAAGGACATGGCAGACCAATTGAATAATTACTTTGGTTCTGTCTTCACTAAGGAGGACATAAATAATCTTCCGGAAATAGTAGGGGACCGAGGGTCCAGTGAGATGGAGGAACTGAGCGAAATACATGTTAGTAGGGAAGTGGTGTTAGGTAAATTGAAGAGATTAAAGGCAGCTAAATCCCCAGGGCCAGATGGTCTGCATCCCAGAGTGCTTAAGGAAGTAGCCCAAGAAATAGTGGATGCATTAGTGATAATTTTTCAAAACTCTTTAGATTCTGGACTAGTTCTTGAGGATTGGAGGGTGGCTAATGTAACCCCACTTTTTAAAAAAGGAGGGAGAGAGAAACCAGGGAATTATAGACCGGTTAGCCTAACATCGGTGGTGGGGAAACGGCTGGAGTCAGTTATCAAGGATGTGATAACAGCACATTTGGAAAGCGGTGAAATGATCGGACAAAGTCAGCATGGATTTGTGAAAGGAAAATCATGTCTGACGAATCTCATAGAATTTTTTGAGGATGTAACTAGTAGAGTGGATAGGGGAGAACCAGTGGCTTTTGACAAGGTCCCATACAGGAGATTGGTGTGCAAACTTAAAGCACACGGTATTGGGGGTAAGGTATTGATGTGGATAGAGAATTGGTTGGCAGACAGGAAGCAAAGAGTAGGAATAAACGGGACCTTTTCAGAATGGCAGGCAGTGACTAGTGGGGTACCACAAGGCTCAGTGCTGGGACCCCAGTTGTTTACAATATATATTAATGACTTGGATGAGGAAATTAATGCAGCATCTCCAAGTTTGTGGATGACACGAAGCTGGGCGGCAGTGTTAGCTGTGAGGAGGATGCTAAGAGGATGCAGGGTGACTTGGATAGGTTAGGTGAGTGGGCAAATTCATGGCAGATGAAATTTAATGTGGATAAATGTGAAGTTATCCACTTTGGTGGCAAAAACAGGAAAACAGATTATTATCTGAATGGTGGCCGATTGGGAAAAGGGGAGGTGCAACGAGACCTGGGTGTCATTATACACCAGTCATTGAAAGTGGGCATGCAGGTACAGCAGGCAGTGTAAAAGGCGAATGGTATGCTGGCATTTATAGCAAGAGGATTCGAGTACAGGAGCAGGGAGGTACTACTGCAGTTGTACAAGGCCTTGGTGAGACCACACCTGGAGTATTGTGTGCAGTTTTGGTCCCCTAATCGAACCATAGAACCATAGAAACTACAGCACAGAAACAGGCCTTTTGGCCCTTCTTGGCTGTGCTGAACCATTTTCTACCTAGTCCCACTGGCCTGCACACAGACCATATACCTCCATACACCTCCCATCCATGTATCTGTCCAATTTATTCTTAAATGTTAAAAAAGAACCCACATTTACCACCTCGTCTGGCAGCTCATTCCATACTCCCACCACTCTCTGTATGAAGAAGCCCCCACTAATGTTCCCTTTAAACTTTTCCCCCCTCACCCTTAACCCATGTCTTCTGGTTCTTTTTTCTCCCCTTGCCTCAGTAGAAAAAGCCTGCTTGCATTCACTTTATCTATACCCATCATAATCTGAGGAAAGACATCCTTGCCATAGAGGGAGTACAAAGAAGGTTCACCAGATTGATTCCTGGGATGGCAGGACTTTCATATGAAGAAGGACTGGATGAACTAGGCTTGTACTCGTTGGAATTTAGATGATTGAGGGGGGTTTTGATTGAAACGTATAAAATCCTAAAGGGATTGGACAGGCTAGATGCAGGAAGATTGTTCCCAATGTTGGGAAAGTCCAGAACGAGGGGTCACGGTTTGAGGATAGAGGGGAAGCCTTTTAGGACCGAGATTAGGAAAAACTTCTTCACACAGAGAGTGGTGAATCTGTGGAATTCTCTGCCACAGGAAACAGTTGAGGCCAGTTCATTGGCTATATTTAAGAGGGAGTTGGATATGGCCCTTGTGGCTAAAGGGATCAGGGGGTATGGAGGGAAGGCTGGTGCAGGGTTCTGAGTTGGATGATCAGCCATGATCATACTGAATGGTGGTGCAGGCTCGAAGGGCCGAATGGCCTACTCCTGCACCTATTTTCTATGTTTCTATGTTTAACAGGAGAAAATCCAGGAATCTGAGATGTAAAGGGACTTGGGAGACCTTGTGCAGAACACCCTAAAGGTTAACTTGCAGGTTGAGTTGGTGGTTAGGAAGGCAAATGCCATGTTAGCATTCATTTAAAGAGGTCTAGAATACAGGAGCAGGGATGTGGTGCTGAGGATTTGTGAGGCACTGGTGAGGCCTCACCTTGAGTATTGGGAACAGTTTTGGGCCCCTCATCTTAGAAAAGATGTGCTGACATTGGAGAGGGTTCAGAGGAGGTTCACAAGGATGATTGCAGGAATGAAAGGGTTATCATACAAGGACTGTTTGATGACTCTGGGTCTGTACTCATTGGAATTTAGAAGGATGAGGGGGGACTTTAAGACTCCCTGAAAATAACCATTCTTGCAGAGTACCAGTGTGGGTCAGACGATAGTGTTGGTCCGTGATTGAAGTTTGTGGGAGAGGAAAATCGGCACTAGCACAGAAGGGGAGTTGAAACCTAGTTGAGGTGAGATGAGGAGGAATTTCTCAGACAGAGGGTGGTGAATCTGTGAAATTCATTGCAATAGACAGCTGTGGAGGCCAAGTTATTGGGAATATTTAAAGCAGAGCTTGATAGATCCATGATCAGGCGGGACATCATAGGATACAGGGAGAAGCCAGGACAATTGGGCTGAGAGGGACTGGTGGAACAGACTGGATGGGTCAAATGGCCTACTTCTGCTCCTATGTCGTATGGTCTTGTGATCTTATGGTACCGACCATTCATGGGCTTGGTGAATGAGGTTAGGATTGAAGGAGCGAGTGGTCTGCACTTCTTGTGCTGTCATATTTCACACCAAGGTCATGAACTAATGGAGGTAAGCAGACACTACTAAGACTCTGACCATTTGCAAAGAAAAACTTTATTTTTCAGTTTACCAATCACTCTAATATATTGATGGCAGGTCCTATCTCTTACACCCATCCAGCTTTCTTACTCAACTCTATCCATCTATTGATGGAAAGCCTGGGCTTCCTGGCCATCCTTGATGATGACATTCCGAAAAAAAGTCAATAGAGGTTTCTGGCCCCTTTCAACTGAGGATTTCATGAAGCCTCCATAGCGCTTGTCTTTGAGTGGGGAACTCCACTGAAAGTGACCGAATTTGTACTTCTCCGCATCCTTCTTCACACCTTCCTCAGGCAGGCCACCCTTTAGCCTTTCCTGGAGCATGTCTTCTTGGTTGATGAAATACATGTTGTCCTTCGGACCCCTGCCCCATCGGAAATGGATCATTTTGTAATTCTTCTTATCCTTCTTGGTGTCTCCATGGAGATCCAAGTCATGCACTTCTAACATCCCTGCTCGGTAGTCAAAGTTGACAGATTCTTTGTTCTTGACTTCTGGCCCCACGTACTCCGGTAGCTCATTTTCACGGATTGTTGGGGGAACTTTGACGGGCTTTCTCCTCCTGCCCTTTGGCTTTCCCCAACGGAAATGTTCCATTGGGTTGCACCATTTATCATTCTGCTTGGGAAACTGGGTGCCCTTGTCTTCACTTCCCCTCTTGGAGGCTTGTGCGTCTAGGTACGGGACCAGGACAAGTCTTCCTCTGACCCCTTCATCTTTTCGCTTGCTGACTGATAACTCTGTGCTGTCGTCTCGCTTCTTTCCAAACTTGTTCCAGAGGAAGTGACCCATGACATAATTCCGGATGTTCTCTTCGATAGGCTGAAGCTGGCTGTTGCCAGGGTAGATTGGGGATTCCATGTTCTCGTCCACTTTGCAGCCATCAATACATTCCTGCAGACAAGTGAAAAGGTAGATCACATTCCCCTCTGTAGCGCCCAGCAAACTATTCGGAAGAAAACTTGGTATTAGACAAGGGAGTCATGTAGAGAGTGTCCCTGCAGGAAGTGGGTGGGTGGAGGTAACCGCTTGTTTGTGTAGGATCCTATTGAAGATGATGGATGTTATGGAGAATGATGTGCTGCGTACGGCGGCCTGTGGGGTGGTAGGTAAGGGGAAGAGGAACCCGTTACGATGGTGGGGGATACAGTGAGGGCACAGTTTAAGGTGAGATGTGTATTGGAATTATTGTCACATGTACATAGATACAGTGAAAAGCTTCTCTTGCAAACTGTTCATATAGATCAGACTATTACAAGTGTGACGAGGTAGAACAAGGGAGCACAGAACATAGAAACCTACAGCACAGTACAGGCCCTTCGGCCCACAATGTTGTGCTGACCATGTATCCCACTCTACAAACTGTCTCCAATTTCCCTACCGCATAGCCCTCTATTTTTCTAAGCTCCATGTACCTATCTGAGAGGTTCCTTAAAGACCCTATTGTACCCACTTCCACCACCACCGCCGGTGGTGCATTACACACACCCACTACTCTCTGTGTGAAAACCTACCCCTGACATCCCCTCAGAACCTACTTCCAAGCACCTTAAAACTGTGCCCTCTCATGTTAGTCATTTCAGCCCTGGGGAAAAGCCTCTGGCTATCCACATGATCAATGCCTCTCATCATCTTATACACATCTGTCAGGTCACTTCTCATCCTCTGTTGCTCCAAGGAGAAAAGGCCAAGTTCACTCAACCATAATTTACATATTACTATTTAACTATTTATGGTTTTATTACTATTTATTATTATGGTGCAACTGTAACAAAAACCAATTTCTCCCGGGATCAATAAAGTATAACTATGACTATGACTATGACTCTAAAGTATGCTCCCCAATTCAGGCAGTACTTATTTCTTGAACCTTTTGCAATCTTTCCTTTCCTTCTTAACTAGATTTTCTACATCCCTTGTACACTATAGTTCCTGTACCCTACCATCCTTTCCCTGTCTCATTGGAACATACCTATGCAGAACTCCATGCAAATATCCCCTGAACATCGGCCACATTTCTGCTGCACATTTCCCTGAGAACATCTGTTCCCAATTTATGCTTCCAAGTTCCTGCTGATAGCTTCATATTTCCCCTTACTCCAATTAAATGTTTTTCTAACTTGTCTGCTCCTATCCCTCTCCAATGCTATGGTAAAGGAGATAGAATTGTGGTCACTATCTCCAAAGTGCTCTCCCACTGAGAGACCTGACACCTGACCAGGTTCATTTCCTAATATCACATATTATGTCAGGAAAGCTTCCTGAACACACCTAACAAACTCCACCCCATCTAAACCCCTCACTCTAGGGAAATGCCAATCAACATTGGGGAAATTAAAATCTCCCACCACAACAACCCTGTTATTATTGCACTGTTCCAGAATCTGTCTCCCTCTCTGCTCCTTGCTGTTACTATTAGGTGATCTCTAAAAATCACCCAGTAGAGTTATTGACCCTTTTCTGTTTCTAACTTCCACCCACAGAGACACAGTAGACAATCTCTCCATGTCTTCCTCCATTTCTGCATAACAAAGTAGATTGTAAGGTTTTTCCAGTGAGGTTGGGTTCAATCAATAGTTCCTTTTAATATCAGAGAATGTATACAATATACAACCAGAAATTCTCACGCTCTGCAGACATCTTCGAAACAGAACTATCTCCAAAGAGTGAATGACAGAAAAATCGTAAGAACTCCAAAGCCCCCTGCCCTCTCCCATGACAGGCAGGAGCAAGCAGCATCCACCCTCCCCTACTTACTCCAGCTTAAAGCATCGCATTCCCACCACCTACCGTGCAAGCAACATCACAGCCTCCAAAGAAAGACCATGATCTTCAGTACATCAAAAACTAACTGTTCATTCCAACAGTTGAACATCCCACAGGCTCTGTCTCTTACGAACGAGAGAGGGACAGGTTTCACTCCTCCCACAGCGACAGGGGAGACAACAGTCACTACTTTCATGTTACAGTCAGTCTGAAGTGTTGCTTTTTATTTTGAGTTCCCCGATTCAAGAATCTCTCTCTCTGTCTCTCTCCCACACTTCTCTCAGAGAGAAGGAAAGGGAGAAGGTGAGGGAGACACTGCCTCAGAGAAGGGAAGGTCAGAGTGAATTTTAAAGACCCAGCACAGATGAGAGCTGGGATCAGAGTGAGATGAGGGGAAGAGGGGAAGAGGGCTGGTATTTGGAGAAGAAGGTCTGAGAAACTGAGTAGGAGTGCGACAGAAACCATTTTGAAGGTTTAGTTTTTTCATCGGAGTTAAGAGAGGCGGGACTGCGCAGGCGTGTGACGTCAGGCAGTGAAGAGCGGAAGATTTAAAAGGAACACAGCCTTGTACAGCGGGTAGTGTCGTTTTGTGGGCAGCGGAGTAAACTTGGAGCAGAGTGAAGGCCTAAGGGCTTTGGGTCAATGGGCTTACGTGGAAACTGGCAAGGCGAAGTAGGTTTGGTTTTCAATTTTCCCTGTTATTTGAGGAGAGGGGGAAGTATGAGTGTGAGGGCAGCTTGCTGTTCTCGGTGTCTGATGTGGGAGGCCCTGGAGTCTCCAAGCCTCCCGGACGTCCACATCTACGCCAGGTGCACCGAGGTGCAGCTCCTAAGGGACCGCGTTAGGGAACTGGAGCTGCAGCTCGATAACCTTCGTCTGGTCAGGGAGAGTGAGGAGTTGATAGGTGTTACAGGCAGGTGGTCACACCGGGGCCACGGGAGGCAGACAAGTGGGTCACAGTTAGGAGGGGGAAGGGGAAGAGTCAGATAATAGAAAGTACCCCGGTGGCTGTGCCCCTTGACAATAAGTACTCCTGTTTGAGTACTGTTGGGGGGACAGCTTACCTTAGCGCTGCTTCCTGCACACATGCTGAGCTCGTTGACTTCATTAACTTTGACTCCAACCTTCACCCTGCCCTCAAGTTTACCTGGTCCATTTCCAACACCTCCCTCCCCCTTCTTGATCTTTCTGTCTCTATCTCTGGAGACAGCTTATCTACTGATGTCTACTATAAACCTACGGACTCTCACAGCTATCTGGACTATTCCTCTTCTCACCCTGTCTCTTGCAAAAATGCCATCCCCTTCTCGCAATTCCTCCGTCTCCGCCGCATCTCCTCTCAGGATGAGGTATTTCATTCCAGGATGAGGGAGATGTTTTCCTTTTTTAAAGAAAGGGGCTTCCCTTCCTCCACCATGAACTCTGCTCTCAAATGCATCTCCCCCATTTCATGCACATCTGCTCTCACCCCATCCTCCTGCCACCCCAGTAGGAATAGGGTTCCCCTTGTCCTCACCTACCACCCCACCAGCCTCCGTGTCCAACATATAATTCTCCGTAACTTCCGCCACCTCCAATGGGATCCCACCACTAAGCACATCTTTCCCTCCCCCACCTCTCTGCTTTCCGCAGGGATCGCTCCCTTGTCCATTTGTCCCCCCATCTCTCCCCACCGATCTCCCTCCTGGCCCTTAACCTTGTAAGTGGAACAAGTGCTACATATGCCCTTACACTTCCTCCCTCAATACCATTCAGGGCCCCAGACTGTCCTTCCAGGTGAGGCGACACTTCACCTGTGAGTTGGCTGGGGTGATATACTGCGTCCGGTGCTCCCGATGTGGCCTTCCATATATTGGCGAGACCCAAAGCAGACTAGGAGACCGCTTTGCTGAATACCTATGCTCTGTTCGCCAGAGAAAGTAGGATCTCCCAGTGGCCACACATTTTAATTCCACGTCCCATTCCCATTCTGATATGTCTATCCACGGCCTTCTCTACTGTAAAGATGAAGCCACACTCAGGTTGGAGGAACAACACCTTATATTCCATCTGGGTAGCCTCCAACCAGATGGCATGAACATTGACTTCTCAAACTTCTGCTAATGCCCCACCTCCACCTCGTACCCCATCCGTTATTTATTTATTTATATAACACATTCTTTTTCTCTCTCTCCTTTTTCTCCCTCTGTCCCTCTCACTGTACCCCTTGCCCCCCTGGGTTTCCCCCTCCCCCTTTTCTTTCTCCTTGGGCCTCCTGTCCCATGATCCTCTCATATCCCTTTTGCCAATCAACTGTCCAGCTCTTGGCTCCATCCCTCCCCCTCCTGTCTTCTCCTATCATTTTGGATCTCCCCCTCCCCCTCCCACTTTCAAATCTCTTACTAGCTCTTCCTTCAATTAGTCCTGACGAAGGGTCTCGGCCCGAAACGTCAACTGTACCTCTTCCTAGAGATGCAAATTGGATTAGACATTGGCTTTGTGGGAGAAGCCAGAGATTGATAGTAGAGGGTTGCCTCCCTAACTGGAGTCCTGAGACTAAGTGGAGTGCCACAGAGGTCAGTTCTGGGTCTGTTGTTGTTATCATCTTTATCAACAATCTGGATGGATCAGCAGATTTGCAGATGATACCAGTGAGGAAGGCTATCATGCAGAGAAATCTGGATCAGTTGGAAAAATGGGCTGAAAGATGGCAGATTAATGCAGATGGGTGTGAAGTGTTTCACTTCAGTAGGATTAACCAGGGTAGGACTTACACAGTGGAGTGTGATAGAACAAAAGGATCTGGGAATATAGGTCCATAATTCATTAAAAATGGCATCATAGGCGGCTTTAAGCATCTGGGGGCCCGTTTGCAGAGTTAATGTGGGGCCCTACCCCCGCTTCCCAAGAAAAAAGAAAGAAAAAAAGTGAATATTCAAGTTGGTTTGCATCAATAATGGTATAATTTCGGACTTAAATGTTGATGCATTATATGCACTTTCAGCATAGTGGACAGACAGTTCAACATAATCCGAACAATTCTCTTAATTAAAAACTGAAACAATGACATTTTTTGCTTTGGAGTGAGAAGCCTCACCCTTTTCAGCAACTAGTCTGCATTGAACTGCATTGTTAGGTATCAGCTGACATAAGAACAGCTTAAACAATTTCCCTCTAATTAATTAACAACAAAAGCAATGTCATATTTAATGAAAATTCACACTTTATTTATTCAATAAACAGTGTCTGAAAGTTACCTACTGGAAGTTTACAACAAACTGCGTCTGACCCTCTTTCAGCACCACGGACAGCTCACTTAAGGCCTGTAGAGCGAACAGGAGGGGAGTGAGAGAGAGAGAAAGGGGACGCTTGCGGGAGAGAGAAATTACCATTTCTGGAAACGCCGCCAAATCGCCTATACACATTTTGAGTGAAATACGTGGTTTATTTTATTATTTTAATTATAAACTTTATTTCTGCTGAAAAGGTGTTAAAAGACCTACCACTAGAACTTCACCACCCTCCTGTGCTTGAGTGCTGAGAATGCTTTAATGAGCTCATCTTTGTCCAGCGATCTTGTTATTTCATGCTCAATTGATATCTGAGCAGGAGCTGACAGATGCTCCTGGAGCAAGGTTGTCCTCAGGTGCATTTTGATGAGCTTTAGCCTCGAAAATCTTCTCTCTCCACTCGCTACAGTCACAGGCACTGTCAGCATGAGCCTTAGAGCAATGGTGAGGTTAGGATACAGTTCAACCAGATTGTTGCTGTAAATGTAGCTCAGAATCTACAGGCCAGTGGTTTCTTTTGCAGGCACGGCACTGACAGCAGCCGACACCTCGCGGAAAAGGTCCTCAGCACCCACATCACCAAGTGTCCTCTCCATGTTTACGCAGCTGTCTTTCAGTGTGCGACTTTGCGTGGCTTTTTTCATTTCCTCTCTTCCATAAATGAAGCCAAACAGACTGTAAAATGAGTCTATCAGCTTGAAACGCTCACTAATGCCTGTGATGGCAGAGTCCACTAGTGGAAGGAAAATTTCTCTCTTGTACCGTTCCTCGGGTGCCACTGTCAGGGAAGGATCTGCACTTTGGGACTCGTACTGGAACTGGCATTTTGGTTTTCTGATTCATGCAGAAGGAAAGACCATTGGCATCCCTATCTCTTCAGCAATGTCCCTGGCATCTGTTTGGGTGGATGAAAGGCCGTTCTCTCTGTATTCCTTGAGAAATTTCAGAACATATTCCACCTCGCGCTGTAGCACATCGATTCCCACTTGTGGGCTCTGGGACAGCTTGCTGACACGATTCACCTCATGTAAAACGTTGTACCAGATGAAAACAGTCAGCAGGAATTTCCATGACGTGATCTCCTGTTCTAGGCCTCTGGCTGCAGATGTGGTTTCACTGTCACCTTTCTATGTGGCATGTTCAATCAGTGACAGGAGCGCATTGCCGACACCGGGAAGCTGGTAGCGCAGAACTTTCACACTTTCCACGCGGCACTCCCATCACATGTTGGATATGGCCTTGAGGGTCATCTGTGGCACGTTCTCCTTGAAAAGCTCCCATCTCTGTGTCGATGAGCTGAATAGTGTGTATAGACGTTGCAGCACCCCAAGGAAGCTCACAGACTTCACTGTTGATTTTGCAGCATCAACAATGACTAGGTTTAGGCTGTAGCTGGCGCATGGCATGAACAGTGCTTGCTTGTTAATATCTAGCACCCTCTTCTGCACCCCGCTATTTCCCCCCCGCGTATTGCTCCCGTTATCATATGCCTGCCCCCTGCATTTTGAGTTATTTAATCCTAACTTCTCCATATGCGTTAAGAAAACGTCGGTTAGGCCTGCACCTGTTGTGTCAGGCACTGGTAGGAAACCGACAAAATGCTCACTAACAGTAGCTCCGACATTTACTTGGCATGTGACAATGCGCAGTGTCACAGAGAGCTGCTCTATGTGTGCAGCGTCAGTGGTGCAGTCCATTATCACCGAGTAGTAACGTGATTGTTTTACTCTCTCTGTTATCGCTTCCAGTGTCTTGTCTCCAAAAAGTGTGATTAACTCACTTTGTATGGTTTTCCCCATGTAGTGGTCAGCAATCTCTTTTTTCTCTGCTCGTCTGACATGTTCGCTCATCACTGGGTCGAACTCGGCAAGAAGCTCCACCAGACCGAGAAAGTTCCCATTACTTGGTTCATGTTGGGGGGAATTGTGGCCACGGAAAGCAAGGTTTCATTCTACAAGGTGACAGACTATGGCAATGAACCTCTTCATGACTGTAAAAGCTTTTATAGATATGTAAAAAGGAAAAGACTGATAAAGACAAATGTAGGTCCCCTGCAGACAGAAACAGGTGAATTGATTATGGGGAGCAAGGACATGGCAGACCAATTGAATAATTACTTTGGTTCTGTCTTCACTAAGGAGGACATAAATAATCTTCCAGAAATAGTAAGGGACAGAGGGTCCAGTGAGATGGAGGAACTGAGTGAAATACATGTTAGTAGGGAAGTGGTGTTAGGTAAATTGAAGGGATTGAAGGCAGATAAATCCCCAGGGCCAGATGGTCTGCATCCTAGAGTGCTTAAGGAAGTAGCCCAAGGAATAGTGGATGCATTAGTGATAATTTTTCAAAACTCGTTAGATTCTGGACTAGTTCCTGAGGATTGGAGGGTGGCTAATGTAACCCCACTTTTTAAAAAAGGAGGGAGAGAGAAACCGGGGAATTATAGGCCGGTTAGCCTAACGTCGGTGGTGGGGAAACTGCTGGAGTCAGTTATCAAGGATGTGATAACAGCACATTTGGAAAGCGGTGAAATGATCGGACAAAGTCAGCATGGATTTGTGAAAGGAAAATCATGTCTGACGAATCTCATAGAATTTTTTGAGGATGTAACTAGTAGAGTGGATAGGGGAGAACCAGTGGATGTGGTATATTTGGATTTTCAAAAGGCTTTTGACAAGGTCCCACACAGGAGATTAGTGTGCAAACTTAAAGCACACGGTATTGGGGGTAAGGTATTGGTGTGGGTGGAGAATTGGTTAGCAGACAGGAAGCAAAGAGTGGGAATAAACGGGACCTTTTCAGAATGGCAGGCGGTGACTAGTGGGGTACCGCAAGGCTCAGTGCTGGGACCCCAGTTGTTTACAATATATATTAATGACTTGGATGAGGGAATTAAATGCAGCATCTCCAAGTTTGCGGATGACACGAAGCTGGGTGGCAGTGTTAGCAGTGAGGAGGATGCTAAGAGGATGCAGGGTGACTTGGATAGGTTGGGTGAGTGGGCAAACTCATGGTAGATGCAATTTAATGTGGATAAATGTGAAGTTATCCACTTTGGTGGCAAAAATAAGAAAACAGATTATTATCTGAATGGTGGCCGATTAGGAAAAGGGGAGGTGCAACGAGACCTGGGTGTCATTATACACCAGTCATTGAAAGTGGGCATGCAGGTACAGCAGGCGGTGAAAAAGGCGAACGGTATGCTGGCATTTATAGCGAGAGGATTCGAGTACAGGAGCAGGGAGGTACTACTGCAGTTGTACAAGGCCTTGGTGAGACCACACCTGGAGTATTGTGTGCAGTTTTGGTCCCCTAATCTGAGGAAAGACATCTTTGCCATAGAGGGAGTACAAAGAAGGTTCACCAGATTGATTCCTGGGATGGCAGGTCTTTCATATGAAGAAAGACTGGATGAACTGGGCTTGTACTCGTTGGAATTTAGAAGATTGAGGGGGGATCTGATTGAAACGTATAAGATCCTAAAGGGATTGGACAGGCTAGATGCGGGAAGATTGTTCCCGATGTTGGGGAGGTCCAGAACGAGGGGTCACAGTTTGAGGATAGAGGGGAAGCCTTTTAGGACCGAGATTAGGAAAAACTTCTTCACACAGAGAGTGGTGAATCTGTGGAATTCTCTGCCACAGCAAACTGTTGAGGCCAGTTCATTGGCTATGTTTAAGAGGAAGTTAGATATGGCCCTTGTGGCTACAGGGGTCAGGGGGTATGGAGGGAAGGCTGGGGCGGGGTTCTGAGTTGGATGATCAGCCATGATCATAATAAATGGCGGTGCAGGCTCGAAGGGCCGAATGGCCTACTCCTGCACCTATTTTCTATGTTTCTATGTTTCTATGACATCATTCCAGTGTTTTTTTCCCCAAAATTTGTATTGCTTGGTACGTGCTGTCAATTGCTTGGTACGTGCTCCCGGGTGCCAGGGTCAAGGATGTCTCTGATCGATTGCATGACATTCTGAAGTGGGTGGGTGATCAGCCAGATGTCGTGGTGCACATCGGTACCAATGACGTAGCAAGGAAGAGTGAAGAGGTCCTGGACAGTGAGTATAGAGAGCTTGGTAGGAAGTTGAAAAACAGGACCTCGAGGGTGGTAATCTCAGGATTGCTACCTGTGCTAGGTGCCAGTGAGGGTAGGAATAGGATGCTCTGGAGGAGGAACAAGTGGCTGAGGAACTGGTGTAGGGGGCAGGGTTTCAGATTTCAGGATCATTGGGACCTCTTCTGGGGTAGGTGGGACCTGTACAAGAGAGACGGGTTACACTTGAACCACAGGGGGACCAATATCCTTTCAGGGAGGTTTGGGGGGAGGCTTTAAACTAGATTTGCAGGGGGATGGGAACCAGAGTGCCAGAGCTGACAGTGTAGCTGGGGTGAAAATAAATGATATTGAAAGTTTCAGCAAATCCGCTGATAGAAAGGTTGTGAGTGGTGGTAAAAATCTTCTGAGGTGTATATATTTCAATGCTAGGAGTATTGCGGGGAAGACGGATGAGTTGAGGGCGTGGATTGACACGTGGAATTATGATGTTGTAGCAATTAGTGAAACTTGGCTACAGGAGGGGCAGGACTGGCAGCTTAATATTCCAGGGTTCCAATGTTTCAGATGTGATCGAGGCAGAGGAATGAAAGTTGGGGGAGTAGCATTGCTTGTTAGGGAAAATATTACAGCAGTGCTCAGGCAGGACAGATTAGAGGGCTTGTCTACTGAGTCCTTATGGGTGGAGCTGAGAAACAGGAAAGGTATGGCCACATTAGTGGGATTGTATTACAGACCACCCAATAGTCAACGAGACTTGGAAGAGCAAATCTGCAGAGAGATAGCAGGCAACTGCAGGAAACATAAAGTTGTGGTGGTAGGGGATTTTAATTTTCCATACATTGATTGGGACTCCCATACTGTTAGGGGTCTAGATGGTTTAGAGTTTGTAAAATGTGTTCAGGAAAATTTTCTAAATCAGTATATAGAGGGACCAACTAGAGGGGATGCAATATGGATCTCCTGTTAGGAAACGAATTAGGGCAAGTGACAGAAGTCTGTGTAGGGGAGTACTTTGGTTCCAGTGATCATAACACCATTAGTTTCAATTTGATCATGGACAAGGATAGATCTGGTCCTAGGGTTGAGGTTCTGAACTGGAAGAAGGCCAAATTTGAAGAAATGAGAAAGGATCTAAAAAGCGTGGATTGGGACAGGTTGTTCTCTGGCAAAGATGTGATTGGTAGGAGGGAAGCCTTCAAAGGAGAAATTTTGAGAGTGCAGAGCTTGTATGTTCCTGTCAGGATTAAAGGCAAATTGAATAGGAATAAGGAACCTTGGTTCTCAAGGGATATTGCAACTCTGATAAAGAAGAAGAGGGAGTTGTATGAAATGTATAGGAAACAGGGGGTAAATCAGGTGCTTGAGGAGTATAAGAAGTGCAAGAAAATACTTAAGAAAGAAATCAGGAGGGCAAAAAGAAGACATGAGGTTGCCTTGCAGTCAAAGTAAAGGATAATCCAAAGAGCTTTTACAAGTATATTAAGAGCAAAAGGATTGTAAGGGATAAAATTGGTCCTCTTGAAGATCAGAGTGGTCGGCTTTGTGCGGAACCAAAGGAAATGGAGGAGATCTTAAATAGGTCTTTTGCGTCTGTATTTACTAAGGAAGCTGGCATGAAATCTATGGAATTGAGGGAATCAAGTAGTGAGACCATGGAAACTGTACAGATTGAAAAGGAGGAGGTGCTTGCTGTCTTGAGGAAAATTAAAGTGGATAAATCCCCGGGACCTGACAGAGTGTTCCCTCGGACCTTGAAGGAGACTAGTGTTGAAATTGCGGAAGCCCTGGCAGAAATATTTAAAATGTCGCTGTCTCCGGGGGAAGTGCCGGAGGATTGGAGAGTGCCTCATGTTGTTCCGTTGTTTAAAAAAGGATCGAAAAGTAATCCGGGAAATTATAGGCCGGTGAGTTTAACGTCAGTAGTAGCTAAGTTATTGGAGGGAGTACTAAGAGACAGAATCTACAAGCATTTGGATAGACAGGGGCTTATTAGGGAGAGTCAACATGGCTTTGTGCGTGGTAGGTCATGTTTGACCAATCTGTTGGAGTTTTTCGAGGAGGTTACCAGGAAAGTGGATGAAGGGAAGGCAGTGGATATTGTCTACATGGACTTCAGTAAGGCCTTTGACAAGGTCCCGCATGGGAGGTTAGTTAGGAAAATTCAGTCGCTAGGTATACATGGAGAGGTGGTAAATTGGATTAGACATTGGCTCGATGGAAGAAGCCAGAGAGTGGTGGTAGAGAATTGCTTCTCTGAGTGGAGGCCTGTGACTAGTGGTGTGCCACAGGGATCAGTGCTGGGTCCATTGTTATTTGTCATCTATATCAATGATCTGGATGATAATGTGGTAAATTGGATCAGCAAGTTTGCTGATGATACAAAGATTGGAGGTGTAGTAGACAGTGAGGAAGGTTTTCAGAGCCTGCAGAGGGACTTGGACCAGCTGGAAAAATGGGCTGAAAAATGGCAGATGGAGTTTAATACTGACAAGTGTGAGGTATTGCACGTTGGAAGGACAAACCAAGGTAGAACATACAGGGTTAATGGTAAGGCACTGAGGAGTGCAGTGGAACAGAGGGATCTGGGAATACAGATACAAAATTCCCTAAAAGTGTCATCACAGGTAGATAGGGTTGTAAAGAGAGCTTTTGGTACATTGGCCTTTAGTAATCGAAGTATTGAGTATAAGAGCTGGAATGTTATGATGAGGTTGTATAAGGCATTGGTGAGGCCGAATCTGGAGTATTGTGTTCAGTTTTGGTCACCAAATTACAGGAAGGATATAAATAAGGTTGAAAGAATGCAGAGAAGGTTTACAAGGATGTTGCCGGGACTTGAGAAACTCAGTTACAGAGAAAGGTTGAATAGGTTAGGACTTTATTCCCTGGAGCATAGAAGAATGAGGGGAGATTTGATAGAGGTATATAAGATTATGATGGGTATAGATAGAGTGAATGCAAGCAGGCTTTTTCCACTGAGGCAAGGGGAGAAAAAAACCAGAGGACATGGGTTAAGGGTGAGGGGGGAAAAGTTTAAAGGGAACATTAGGGGGAGCTTCTTCACACAGAGAGTGGTGGGAGTATGGAATGAGCTGCCAGACGAGGTGGTAAATGCGGGTTCTTTTTTAGCATTTAAGAATAAATTGGACAGATACATGGATGGGAGGTGTATGGAGGGATATGGTCCGTGGGCAGGTCAGTGGGACTCGGCAGAAAATGGTTCGGCACAGCCAAGAAGGGCCAAAGGGCCTGTTTCTGTGCTGTAGTTTCTATGGTTCTATGGTTCCAATGGCACTGTGCGTTCTTAAGATTCCAGCTTGCGCCAGCTATCCATGTTGGCACGGTGCGCATTTGATTTCTCATGATCCTGGAGTGTGAGAGTGAGTCGCTTCCACACTCTGAAACCTCCGCAAGCGAGACTGTGATTTTGCTTGCCAAATAGGCTACAGCAGAAACAGAAGATTGAATCAGATGATTCTGAGTTGTGACAACAGACCAAATTATCAGAAGATTGATGCTGATAAGAGGACAATGGGGGAACATTCAGAAATGTTAATGAGAGACGAGAGGGATTAACGGAAAGGAGATACAGTTCCAAGTATTGTCAGAGACAGGTGGCTTTGAACCCTGAACTGTTTGAAGTTTGATGGACAGGCGATACCCCAGGAGGGGGATAAAAGGAACAGGTTCGCTAAGGCAAGAGACACCACGACACCACGAGGTAACGAGACCCTGGAAGCGGTGTGCCCCCACAAGTTGCTGGGAGTTTTGGAGGTCTGCTCGCGGGACCAGCCATAGACGCACAGGGTGGAAAGATATGGTCGGCGGGAACCTGGTGTGTGTGTCCGCCCTTGCCTGGGTGCCGGGTTCACCGCAGAAGAACAATCGTATCTGGAACGGAGGGATCACAGTCGGTGACCTCAGAAGACATTACAAAGGGCTCGCCCGAAAGCTAACTGCGAGGAATATTGAAGGTCTGTTTGGAATCCGATTTGCATATTCATTCGTTCTCTCTCTCCCTCCCCAACGGCAGGACGGCGGTTACTGCGAACTGAACTAAATTGAACTGAACTCTGTGTCACTTGAGACTGATCATTTTACCCCTAGACTGCGATAGAGCTTGATTGATCCTATTATCCTAGTTCTGTGTACATATGTGTTTATTCATTGCTAACCTGTTGCATTTATATCCTTACTATTAGAGTACTGTGTTGCTTATTTCTTTAATAAAACTTTCTTAGTTCCAGTAATCCAGACTCCAACTAAGTGGTCCATTTCTGCTGGCTTGGCAACCCAGTTACGGGGTACGTAACAGAGTACACTAACCATGACCTACGAATGGTTTCTCCATTTTTCATCTTCATAAGATATCTCTCCTTGGTAAAACAATGACATGATTGGCTCTGTGGAAAGTTACACTCCTCTCCTAACAATGTCGATCCCTTGGTCACTGGTAACATGCGTTGGCGAACGTGCCGGATCGGTCTCTGTGAATGTTAGTGGGGCTTTCTCTCTGTCCGGTGTGCTGGTGGCGGCATCTCCCTCACCTGTCTCAGTTGTAGGACTGTCATCATGTTGTGGTGCTTGTTCATCAAACAAAGTTTGGTCATCATTATCACCATCTGTTTGAGTCGAATTGTTCTTCTCATTTTCATTGGTCTGATTATCAGCATCTCCTGTACCGCTTACCCTGTCACTTGGCACTGCAGCCCCATGCTGTGACGATGGTCCAGCGGCAACTGCAGTCGGCGGGCCTTTTACAGATGCTGGACCAAAGAAAGATATAACTTTTGGGAGACTATTTAGACGTTTTGTTTTGGTGTCTAACATTTTCCGTTTTTCAGCACCACTAGGAGTGGAGCGTTTCATTTTCCTCTCATTGAATAGTAGCGTTCTTTGCTGGAAGCAATGTTTACAAGTGAAGTAAATATTTTAATGTATTTTCTCAGATGTCAGTCAGTGAGCACCCACTGGTGGTTCGGCTGGCAATAGCAAGAGAATATTGTGGCGTCTGGGAGCTACGCATTAAATTTTTACATGTCAGTCGGGGGCCCCAACGGGAGAAACATAGCTAAGGCCGCCTATGAATGGCATCACACATACTATAGAGAGGGTCATAAAGAAAGCTTTTGGCACATTGGCATCATAAATCAATGTATTGAGTACAGGAGATGGGCTGTAATGTTGAAGTTGTATAAGACATTGGTGAGGCCTAATTTGGAGTATTGTGTGCAGTTTTGGTCAACCAGCAACAGGAAAGATGTAAATGAAGTTGAAAGAATACAGAGAAAATTTACAAGGTTGTTGTTGGGTCTGGAGTACCTGAGGTATAAGGAAAGACTGAAAAGGTTAGGACTTTATTCCTTAGAATGTAGAAGATTGAGAGGAGATTTGGCAGAGGTATACAAAATTATGAGTGGTATAGATAGGGTAAATGCAAGCAGGCTTTTTCCTCTGAGGTCGGGTGCAACTACAACCGGAGGTTATGGGTTAAGGGTGAAAGATGAGAAGTTTTAGTGGAACACGAGGGGAAACTTCTTCACTCAGAGGGTGGTGAGAGTGTGGAATGAGCTGCCAGCACACGTGGTGCATGTGAGCTCAATTTCAAATTTTAAGCCAAGTTTGGATGGTAGGGGTACGGAGAGCTAAGATTCAGGTGCAGTTTGTTGGGAGTAGGCAGTTTCAATGGTTTTGGCATGGACTAGATGGGCCAAATGGCCTGTTTCTACGCTATACTTCTCTATGACTCTATGAGTCTAATGCAGAATAAAGTGTAAAGGTTACTGAGAGAGTGCTGTGCAGGTAAACGATAACGTGCACGATCATAGTGAAGCTGATTGCAAGGTCAAGAACCCATCTCATCGTACAAGAGATCTGTTCAACAATCTGATAACAGTGGGACAGAAGCTGTCCTTGAGCCTGGTGGGATGTGCTCCGACACCCCAAACTGTAATAACATTGAGCTAACTGCTATGCTACCAGGATGTGTTCAGGCTCCTACAGGTGTCAGTGGGAGAGCTCTTTGGGGTCAGTGGCCATAGTTCTATTAATTGTATATGAGTTATGAAAAGGGACAGATCTGGTCCACAATTCAAAGCTCTAACTTGCTCTGATCGTCATTATTAAAGGTCTAATCACCTGCTAGTTGAACTCAGCTCTCTGCATTCCTACCTCCTCTCAAAAGCACAGCCAGCATCTGCACACAATCTCTCAGAATCTGCTTTATGACAGACGAGCTCTCTGATATCTTCGCACACCTTTCATCTGTACAACTTCAAACATCTTGCATTTCTCACTTTTCCTGGTTCTAATGAGTCATTAACTCTGTTTCTCTTTTCATATGCTAATTCCATCATTTGGTGTTTTTCTGTCAGATTTCCCTCATCAGCAAGTTTTTGGAAATCTACTGATTTATTTGGAGGCACATTACGGAACAGAACAGTCCCTTCTGGCCCAGCACCCCACCTATTCAACCCTGGCCCAATCACAGGACAATTTACAATGACCAGTTAACCTACTGACTGGTACGTCTTTGGAATGTGGGAGGAAACTGGAACACCCGGAGGAAACCCACGCGGTCACTGGGAGAACGTACAAACTCCTTATGGAATGGTACTGTCATTGAACTCTGAGCTCCGAGCTCCAGAGTTCCCCAAGGTGAAATAACTTCGTGCTAATGACTAGGCTACTGTTGTGCCTTGAATTGGAATGGTGCTCTCGGGTCTAGGGGAACAAGATAACCTCAACAATTGGAAACCCTGCAAGGATCACTGGGTGCATTCTTTTATTTTCTTTTCATTAGAAGCAGAATGACCCCATTCAGCCCTTTGAGTCTACTCTGCCATTGGGTCATGACTGATCCATTCCCCTATCAATCTCTTTCTCCTGCCTTCTCTCCGTAATCTTTCACACCCTGAATAACGAAGAATCTATCATCCTCAGCCTTAAATACACCCAATGACTTGGCCTCCACAGCCATCTATGGATAATGATTTCCACAGATTCACCACACTCTGGCTAAATAAACTTTTCCTCATCTTCATTCTAACTGGACATCCCTCTATTCTGAGTCTGTGCCCTTTGGTCCCAGACACTCTCACTATAGGAAATATCCTCTCCACATCCAGACCATCTATGCCTTTCAACAGTCAATGGGTTTCAATGAAATCTCCTCCACCATTCTTCTGAATTCCAGTAAGCAGAGGCCCAGGGCCATCAATCGCTCCTCATACAATAAGCCTTTTCAATCCTGGAATCATTTTCATGAACCTCCTTCGAACACTCTCCATTGACAGCACATCCTTTCTTTGATAGGGGCGAAACGAATGGTAACATTGCATTTGCCTTCCTCACCACCAACTCAACCAGCAAAGCATCTTCTAAGGAATCCTGCACCAGGACCCCCAAGTCCCTTTGCAACAAAGGGACCATGATGTCCTCGTCCTTGTAACGCTAATGGTGGCAGCCCGGAGAGATAAGTTAACTGAGATGAACTAGGGGTAGAGAGGATTTGCCACAACTGTATTCCCCATTGGCTGGGTCACGTCTGGAGAACAGTGTTAACCCTTGTCACTAGGAACGATATGACTGTGCTGGAGAGTGTCCAGAGGAGATTACTTGGTCTCTAGAGTTGACAGAGAATGATGCAAGAAACAAAAAAAACATCCTGTGTGTGGCATTCTGTGGGTGAAACACTTTGTTTATGGGACAGGTTAGAGGAGAATGGCCAGACTAGTTCCAGCTACCAGGAATGCAACAGAGTCTCTACAGATGATGCCTGAGCTGCCAAGTTCCCACATCAGTTTGTCTGGTTGCTCTGAGTTTCTCCATCTGCTGTCTCTTGTGGCTGAACAGTGAGAGGATTCATGAGGATGATTCTAGGAATGGAGGGATCTCTGTGTGAGGAATGTTGGATTACTCTGGGCCTGTACTCACTGGCGTTTAGAAGAATGGTGGGGGGATCTCTTTGAAACCTATCGAATATTGAAAGGCATAGATAGAATAGATATGAAAGATAATTTCTAGTAGTGGGGGAGTCTAAGACCAGAGGGAACAGTTTCAGAATACAACGACATCACTTTTGGATAGAGATATGGAGAAATTTCTTTAGCTACTGTTTGTGAATTCGTCGAATTTGTTGCCACAAGCAGCTGCATAGGCCAAATCATTGTGTCTATTTAAAGTTGAAGTTGATAGATTCTTGATTAGTCAAGGCATCAAAGGTTACGGGGAGAGGACAGGAAAATGGGGTGGAGAGGGTTAATAAATCAGACGATGGAATGGTGGAGCGGGCTCGATGGAGGGATGGCCTAGAACATTGAGCACGGAACATAGAAAATCTGCAGCACATTACAGGCCCTTCGGCCCACAAAGTTGTGCCGACCATGTAACCTACTCTAGAAGCTGCCTTAGCACATAGCCCTCTATTTTTCTAATCTCCATGTACCTACCTAAGAGTATCTTAAAAGACCCTATTGTATCTGGCTCTACCACCATTGCTGACAGTGTGTCGCACGCACTCACCACTCTCTGTGTGAAAAACTTACCTCTGACATCCCTCTCGTACCTTCTTCCAAGCACCTTAAAACTATGCCCCCTTGTGTTAGCCATTTCAGCCTTGGGAAAAAGCCTCTGACTATCCACACGATCAATGCCTCTCATCATCTTATACACCTCCATCAGGTCACCTCTCATCCTCCATCACTCCAAGGGGAAAAGGCCGAGTTCACTCAACCTATTCTCATAAGGCATGCTCCCCAATCCGGGCAACATCCTTGTAAATCTCCTCTGTATCCTTTCTATAGTATCCACATCCTTCTAGTAGTGAGTTGACCAAAAGTGAACATAGGAGCTTAATTCTGCTCCTATATCTTACGGAATTCCTACGACCTAGGTGACATTAGAAACCTCTATAAAGTTTGCTCAAGGCAATGTGATTTCTTCTGCACCCACCCTCGCTAAATCCCGAGCTTCCTACACACAGGTCTGGTCTTACCAATGTCCTGTACAGCTGTGAATTTTGTCCCAACCTTTGTATTCCATGTCCGGTTCAATGAGGGTAATCCTGAGAGGAAATACCAACAACACAAGAGTTTCTGAGATGCTGAGATCGAGAGCAACACTCGCAAAATGCTGGAGGGACACAGCAGCTCAGGCAGTCTATGGGATGAATAAACAGTCGATGCTTCAGGCTGAGACTCTTCATGGGGACTGGAAAGGAGCGGGGAAGAAATCAAACTAAGTAGGAGGATAAGCTAGAAGGTGGTGGGGGGTGGGAGGAAGGGAGAATGAAGTGGGAAGCTGGGAGGTGATAGGTGGGTAAGGTAAAGAGCTGAAGAAGGCATCTGATAGGAGAGGAGAGCGGACTGTGGAGAAAAGGGAAGAAAGGGGGAAGATCCGCAGGTGAGGGCAGCACTGAAGTGAAGACGATTGGAAATGAAAAGTTCAGGAGGGGATAAGAGACCAGGGGGTGGGTGGGTATGCAGGAACTCAGTCAATCAGGCAACATCAGTGGAAGGGAGTAAACAGTCAATGTTTGGGACCAGGGGCACACCGTGTTCTTTGTCTGCAATCGGGACCAGCAGAGGCTCTGTCTTCACTGCAACTTACCTTCACAGTCCTAAATGGGTATCGTCTGTGGCACTGTTTTCCCTCTATGCAATCCAGTATATTAGCGGACACAGCCCACAGAGCAAACAGAAGAGGCAAGAGACCTCTCCATATTGACGGCCACGTCATCAGCAGAAGTCAGAATCAGTAGTGTCTGCTAGGATAAAAGAGAAAGCATTCGTCATTAACCCCTCTGTTCCAGTGCCCCGTGACACAGACTGTATTCCCACTGACATTAAACTAACTGCCTTACACCATCCTTCAGTGACTCCTCTCCCCAGCACTCCGTGTCACTGACCGTATTCCCACTGATGTTATTCCAGCTCCCTCTGTGACCCCTCTCTCCCAGTGGGCTGTGTCACTGACTGTATCCCCACTGACGTTAATCCAGCTCCCTCACACCGTCCCTCAGTGACCCTTCTCCCCCAGCACCCCGTGTCACTGACTGTATCCCCACTGAAGTTAATCCAGCTCCCCCACACTGTCCCTCAGTGACCACTCTCCCCCAGCGCCCCGTGTCACTGACTGTATCCCCACTGACGTTAATCCAGCTCCCTCAGTGATCCCTCTCCCCCAGCGCCCCGTGTCACTGCCTGTATCCCCACTGACGTTAATCCAGATCCCTCAGTGACCCCACTCCCCCAGCACCCCTTGTCACTGACTGTATCCCCACTGACGTTAATCCAGCTCCCTCACACCGTCCTTCAGTGACCCCTCTCCCCCAGCACCCCGTGTTACTGACTGTATCACCACTGACGTTAATCCAGCTCCCTCATACCGTCCCTCAGTGACCCCTCTCCCCCAGCATCCCGTATCACTGACTGTGTCCCCACTGACATTAATCCAGCTTCCTCACACCGTCCCTCAGTGACCCCTCTCCCCCAGCACCCCTTATCACTGACTGTATCAGCACTGACGTTAATCCAGCTCCCTCACACCGTCCCTCAGTGACCCCTCTCCCCCAGCATCCCGTGTCACTGACTGTGTCCCCACTGACGTTAATCCAGCTCCCTCAGTGACCCCTCTCCCCCAGCACCCCATGTCACTGACTGAATCCCCACTGACGTTAATCCAGCTCCCTCAGTGATCCCTCTCCCCCAGCACCCCTTGTCACTGACTGTATCACTACTGACGATAATCCAGCTCCCTCACACCGTCCCTCAGTGACCCCTCTCCCCCAGCGCCCCGTGTCACTGACTGTATCCCCACTGACGTTAATCCAGCTCCCTCACACCATCCCTCAGTGACCTCTCTCCCCCAGCATCCCGTGTCACTGACTGTATCCCCACTGACATTAATCCAGCTCCCTCACACCGTCCCTCAGTGACCTCTCTCCCCCAGCACCCCTTGTCACTGACTGTATCCCCACTAACGTTAATCCAGCTCCCTCAGAGACCCCTCTCCCCCAGCATCCCTTGTCACTGACTGTATCACCACTGACGTTAATCCAGCTCCCTCACACCGTCCCTCAGTGACCCCTCTCCCCCAGCACCCCGTGTCACTGACTGTATCCCCACTGACATTAATCCAGCTCCCTCAGTGACCCCTCTCCCCCAGCACCCCTTGTCACTGACTGTATCACTACTGACGTTAATCCAGCTCCCTCACACCGTCCCTCAGTGACCCCTCTCCCCCAGCATCCCATGTCACTGACTGTATCCCCACTGACGTTAATCCAGCTCCCTCAATGACCCCTCTCCCCCAGCACCCTGTGTCACTGACTGTATCCCCATTGACGTTAATCCAGCTCCTTCACACCGTCCCTCAGTGACCCCTCTCCCCCAGCACCCCTTGTCACTGACTGTATCACTACTGACGTTAATCCAGCTCCCTCACACTGTCCCTCAGTGACCCCTCTCCCCCAGCATCCCGTGTCACTGACTGTGTCCCCACTGACGTTAATCCAGCTCCCTCAGTGACCCCTCTCCCCCAGCACCCCGTGTCACTGACTGTATCCCCACTGACGTTAATCCAGCTCCCTCAATGACCCCTCTCCCACAGCACCCCGTGTCACTGACTGTATCCCCACTGACGTTAATCCAGCTCCTTCACACCATCCCTCAGTGACCCCTCTCCCCCAGCACCCCTTGTCACTGACTGTATCACTACTGACGTTAATCCAGCTCCCTCACACCGTCCCTCAGTGACTCCTCTCCCCCAGCATCCCGTGTCACTGACTGTGTCCCCACTGACATTAATCCAGCTCCCTCACACCGTCCCTCAGTGACCCCTCTCCCCCAGCACCCCGTGTCACTGACTGTATCCCCACTGACGTTAATCCAGCTCCCTCACACCGTCCCTCAGTGACCCCTCTCCCCCAGCGCCCCGTGTCACTGACTATATCCCCACTGACGTTAATCCAGCTCCCTCACACCGTCCCTCAGTGACCCCTCTCCCCCAGCATCCCGTGTCACTGACTGTGTCCCCACTGACGTTAATCCAGCTCCCTCAGTGACCCTTCTCCCCCAGCACCCCGTGTCACTGACTGTATCCCCACTGACGTTAATCCAGCTCCTTCACACCGTCCCTCAGTGACCCCTCTCCCCCAGCACCCCTTGTCACTGACTGTATCACTACTGACGTTAATCCAGCTCCCTCACACCGTCCCTCAGTGACCCCTCTCCCCCAGCACCCCTTGTCACTGACTGTATCACTACTGACGTTAATCCAGCTCCCTCACACCGTCCCTCAGTGACCCCTCTCCCCCATCACCCGTGTCACTGACTGTATCCCCACTGACGTTAATCCAGCTCCCTCACACCGTCCCTCAGTGACCCCTCTCCCCCAGCGTCCTGTGTCACTGACTGTGTCCCCACTGACGTTAATCCAGCTCCCTCAGTGACCCCTCTCCCCCTGCACCCCGTGTCACTGACTGTATCCCCACTGACATTAATCCAGCTCCCTCAATGACCCCTCTCCCCCAGCACCCCGTGTCACTGACTGTATCCCCATTGACGTTAATCCAGCTCCCTCACACCGTCCCTCAGTGACCCCTCTCCCCCAGCATCCCGTGTCACTGACTGTGTCCCCACTGACATTAATCCAGCTCCCTCACACCGTCCCTCAGTGATCCCTCTCCCCCAGCATCCCGTGTCACTGACTGTATCACCACTGATGTTAATCCAGCTCCCTCACACCGTCCCTCAGTGATCCCTCTCCCCCAGCACCCCGTGTCACTGACTGTATCCCCACTGACGTTAATCCAGCTCCTTTACACCGTCCCTCAGTGACCTCTCTCCCCCAGCATCCTGTGTCACTGACTGTATCACCACTGATGTTAATCCAGGTCCCTCACACCGTCCCTCAGTGACCCCTCTCCCCCAGCATCCTGTGTCACTGACTGTATCCCCACTGACGTTAATCCAGCTCTTTCACACCGTCCCTCAGTGACCTCTCTCCCCCAGCACCCCTTGTCACTGACTGTATCACCACTGATGTTAATCCAGCTCCCTCAGTGACCCCTCTCCCCCAGCATCCCGTGTCACTGACTGTGTCCCCACTGATGTTAATCCAGCTCCCTCAGTGACCCTTCTCCCCCAGCGCCCCGTGTCACTGACTGTATCACCACTGATGTTAATCCAGCTCCCTCAGTGACCCCTCTCCCCCAGCACCCCGTGTCACTGACTGAATCCCCACTGACATTAATCCAGCTCCTTCACACCGTCCCTCAGTGACCTCTCTCCCCCAGCATCCTGTGTCACTGACTGTATCCCCACTGACGTTAATCCAGCTCCTTCACACCGTCCCTCAGTGACCTCTCTCCCTCAGCACCCCTTGTCACTGACTGTATCACCACTGATGTTAATCCAGCTCCCTCAGTGACCCCTCTCCCCCAGCACCCCTTGTCACTGACTGTATCATCACTGAGGTTAATCCAGCTCCCTCACACCGTCCCTCAGTGACCCCTCTCCCCCAGCACCCCGTGTCACTGACTGTATCCCCACTGACGTTAATCCAGCTCCTTCACACCGTCCCTCAGTGACCCCTCTCGGGTTAGACACCTGTTTAAGGCATTTCAAATCAAAAGGAAGAGAGGAACCTAAAATAGAGCCAAGTGTAAAACCCTGAACAGATTGTAATTCCAATGCTACCCATTTAGGAATGGATAGTATATCCTGGTCAAGTAACCAGAATTTCATATGTCGAATATTAATTGCCCAATAATAAAATCTAAAGTTAGGTAATGCTAAGCCTCCATCTCTCTTAGCTTTCTGTAAATGCCTTAAACAGGTGTCTAACGCAATAGTTAAATATACCTTACGTATTTGGTTTCAATTCAGAAAATTTTTTGATCTTAATCAATTTGGGTTAGCGATTCCTATTTTAGGTAACATTTTTTCCTCCCTCTTTTACGGATCGTGCTTTTCAAATTTGGAAGACTAAGGGTATTTCACGGTTTTTGGATTTATTTTTAGATGGTTCCCTTATGTCCTTTGAACAATTATCTAATAAATATAACTTATCAAGAATACATTTTTTTAGATATCTACAAGTTAGAAATTTCCTAAGTACTATACTTTCTTCCTTTCCAATGCTTCCTCCTACATACATTTTAGATACTATAATTAACCTTAATCCATGTCAGAAAGGTGCATCGGCTATGATTCATAATATTATTATGAAACTTAGGAAAGCTCCATTTGATAAGATTAGGGTAGATTGGGAACAGGAGTTGGGGTTTATCATTTCCATGGATGATTGGGGGCAGATTTTACAATTAGTCAATACTTACTCTATTTGTGCTAAACATTCCCTAATTCAATTTAAAGTTGTTCATAGAGCACATATGTCCAAAGATAAATTAACTCGCTTTTATTCTCATATTAATCCTTTTTGTGATAGATGTCCGGGGCAGATAGCCTCTTTAACTCATATGTTTTGGTCTTGCCCTACTCTGGAAACTTTTTGGAGAGACATTTTTAATATTATCTCCAAGCTATTGAATATAGATATCTCTCCTCACCCTATTACTGCTATCTTTGGACTACCTAAAATTTCCAGTAATCTTTCTCCTTCAGCCCGTAGAATGATTGCATTTCTTACTTTAATGGAGAAAAGATGTATCTTACAATATTGGAAAGAGCTCAATGCTCCAACTACCTTTTTTTGGTTTTCTCAGACGATATTATGCTTGTATTTGGAGAAAATTAGAAGCAATCTTTATGATTCCTCACTTAAATTTGAACAGACTTGGAGATCTTTTATTCAATATTTTCATTTAATGTAATATATACCCTTCTTGTTTTTTTTACTGTTTTTAATGGAGGTCGGGATTGAGGACGTGATTTTAAGTTTTTTAACTCTGTTTGGTTTCAAGTTAGCCCATTGCTTTGCTTTGCTTTTAGTTAGTTGCACGGTGGGTTTTTTTTGGGGGGGGGTTTCCTTTTCTCTATTGATATATATATAAAAATTAGTATACTATTATGTTACCTTGGTATGTTATGTTTAAATTACATTGTTTGTAGTATTTTTTTTGTATTAATATCTTCTGTAATTTTATTATATTCTAACAGTGTATTAGTGTCTATATGGCTTACCTTTTTGTATACTTATTCAATAAAAAGATTTAAAAAGAAAGAAAGACCCCTCTCCCCCAGCGTCCTGTGTCACTGACTGTATCCCCACTGACGTTAATCCAGCTCCCTCAGTGATACGTCTCATTGACACAGAGTAAGTAACAGAGAATATTACTGCCCACATGTGGTAACGACCTTTTCACCTACTCCATCATCAATCTAACCCTTCCCTCCTACACCACCTGGTATTTTTCTGTCATCCTTCTGCCTATCTCAGGGTCTCTTAGTTCACTCTAATGTAGTTGCCTCTTGACATTCCACACCTACCACTCTCTGAGATCTCTCCCCTACACTTCCTGTCAATCACATTAAAATTATGCCCTCTCGATTTAGCCATTTCTGCCCTGGGAAAGGGTCTCTGGTTGTCCGCTCTATCTATACTATTTATCATCTTGTACACCTCACTCACATCACCTCTCTCCCTCCTTCACTCAAGAGAGAAAAGCCCCAGCTTGTTTAGCCTGTCCTTATAAGACATGCTCTCTAATCCAGGCAGCCCCCTTCTAAATCTCCTCCACAGCTTCTCTAAAGCTTCCAAATCCTTCCTACAATGAGGTGACCAGAAGTGAACACAATACTCCAAGTGTGACCTCACCAGGGTGTTATGGAGATGCAATGTTAACTCGTGGCTCTTGAACTCAGTCTACTGACCAATGAAAGCCAACGCACCATACGCCTTCTTAACCACCCTATCAACTTTGGCAGTAAATTTGCGGACGTGGACCCCAAGATCCCTGCATTTCTCCACCCTGCCAAGAATCCTGTCATTACCCCTTCAACTTCCACCGTCTAAAGTGAATCACTTACCACTTTGCCGGGTTCAACTCCATCTGTCACAGTTCAGCCCAGCTCTGCATCCTATCAATGTCCTGTTGTAGCTTATGGCAAATTTCTACCCTATCCACAACACCACCAATCTCTGTGTCACCTGTAAACCTTTTAACACAGCTTGCCACTTCTTCATCCAGGTCAGTTATAAACATCAGGAAGAGCAGGGATCCCTGAACAGATCCCTGTGGAACACCACTGGTCACCGACCTCCAGACGAACACCACCAAGATACGTGCTAGTTGGCATTGGGATATATGACCATGTTCGATGGCAACTCACAAAACTACTAGATATACTTCTTGTGAACTATGATCACTGCAATACACAGCTTGTACTTTCCCTTTAAGAAGCCTGCTTTTGAACTGTCTAAGCGACCCAGCAATATGGCAACTTTCGCTCTCAGGAATGCAGAGACCGCACCTTGGTGTAGACGACAGGAGACAGGAGAGAGAACATGCTGGTGCTGGCTTTTAACCATCAGGATCCTGGACTGGCTTCAAAGTTCAAAGTAAAATTTATTAATAAAGTAAATCATACACAACCTCAATAATCATTTTCTGTAGGCCGCCACAGGAAAATAAGTATTATAGAACCCATGAAAATCCAGTGTGCAAAAGTGGACAGATCACGTCAATAATAAAATAATGTACATACATAGCACATGCACTGCAGGGGTCGCTGAAATGAGTCCACAGGTTGCAGGGTCAGTCCGGAGCTGAGGTGAGTGAAGCCCGATTCAGAGCCCTGTGGCTGTGGGACAATAACTGCTGCCAAATCCGTCAGCCTGGGACCCAAGACCTCTGCGCCTCCTGTCCAATGTTAGCAGTGAGGCGAGAGGGAGACAGGTCAGATGCAGGTGCATCCTGGCCATCACGTGGACTGACCGAGTCACCAACAATGAGATCCTGGTCCGTGCCCAGATACCCAGCCTCTTCACTCTGCTCCAACAACGCCGTCTCCGCTGGCTGGGCCACGTACACCGCATGTCAGACAGGAGGATCCTGAAAGACCTGCTGTACGGGGAACTGGCCTCTGGCAAGAGAGCACAAGGGCAGCCACATCTTCGTTTCAAAGACGTTTGCAAGAGAGACATGAAGTCACTGAAAATGAACGTTGAGAGGTGGGAGGACATCGCAAGCGATCGCTCTCACTGGAGGCTGGAACTACGCAGAGGTCTGAAAAGAGGAGAGGAGAAGCTGAGGCTTACTGCTGAAGAAAAGCGCACTCATCGGAAAAACAGCACCACGACAACACTGGAGGACAGTGCCTTCAAGTGCAGTCGCTGCAGCCGAGACTGTCACTCCCGTGTGGGCCTCTACAACTACAACAGACGCTGCTCTAACACAGACTGAAGCAAGACTTTCCAGACACAGATCCATGGTCTCGCGAGACTAACGGATACCACCACCAAATACAATCAAGAGAAGAATTATCTCAAATATAGCAGCACATTTGGAAAGCGGTGAAATGATCGGACAAAGTCAGCATGGATTTGTGAAAGGAAAATCATGTCTGACGAATCTCATAGAATTTTTTGAGGATGTAACTAGTAGAGTGGATAGGGGAGAACCAGTGGATGTGGTATATTTGGATTTTCAAAAGGCTTTTGACAAGGTCCCACACAGGAGATTAGTGTGCAAACTTAAAGCACACGGTATTGGGGGTAAGGTATTGGTGTGGGTGGAGAATTGGTTAGCAGACAGGAAGCAAAGAGTGGGAATAAACGGGACCTTTTCAGAATGGCAGGCGGTGACTAGTGGGGTACCGCAAGGCTCAGTGCTGGGACCCCAGTTGTTTACAATATATATTAATGACTTGGATGAGGGAATTAAATGCAGCATCTCCAAGTTTGCGGATGACACGAAGCTGGGTGGCAGTGTTAGCAGTGAGGAGGATGCTAAGAGGATGCAGGGTGACTTGGATAGGTTGGGTGAGTGGGCAAACTCATGGCAGATGCAATTTAATGTGGATAAATGTGAAGTTATCCACTTTGGTGGCAAAAATAGGAAAACAGATTATTATCTGAATGGTGGCCGATTAGGAAAAGGGGAGGTGCAACGAGACCTGGGTGTCATTATACACCAGTCATTGAAAGTGGGCATGCAGGTACAGCAGGCGGTGAAAAAGGCGAATGGTATGCTGGCATTTATAGCGAGAGGATTCGAGTACAGGAGCAGGGAGGTACTACTGCAGTTGTACAAGGCCTTGGTGAGACCACACCTGGAGTATTGTGTGCAGTTTTGGTCCCCTAATCTGAGGAAAGACATCTTTGCCATAGAGGGAGTACAAAGAAGGTTCACCAGATTGATTCCTGGGATGGCAGGTCTTTCATATGAAGAAAGACTGGATGAACTGGGCTTGTACTCGTTGGAATTTAGAAGATTGAGGGGGGATCTGATTGAAACGTATAAGATCCTAAAGGGATTGGACAGGCTAGATGCAGGAAGATTGTTCCCGATGTTGGGGAAGTCCAGAACGAGGGGTCACAGTTTGAGGATAGAGGGGAAGCCTTTTAGGACCGAGATTAGGAAAAACTTCTTCACACAGAGAGTGGTGAATCTGTGGAATTCTCTGCCACAGCAAACTGTTGAGGCCAGTTCATTGGCTATGTTTAAGAGGAAGTTAGATATGGCCCTTGTGGCTACAGGGGTCAGGGGGTATGGAGGGAAGGCTGGGTTCTGAGTTGGATGATCAGCCATGATCATAATAAATGGCGGTGCAGGCTCGAAGGGCCGAATGGCCTACTCCTGCACCTATTTTCTATGTTTCTATGTTTCTATATATCTATCAGTAACAATATAGACCGAGATTAAGATAGACATTGTCAAAATCATAGATATTGTTAAACTAGTATAAAATATGTAATAAAAAAATGAAAGCAGCAATTCTCCTCTTATCAGTTTATGATAAGAGGAGATTGGGTTTTAAATGAAAATTAAAAAAACACTGCACTATAGAAAAAAAACAACAAAAAAGGACTGGCAGTCCATTTTGAGGATACGACCAAAAAAAAAGAAAGACAGACTTTCTGATCAAATCTAAAACTTCGAAAAAAAAAGATTGAAAGAGTAATAAATCAAACTAAATGAAAATATTGTATAAAAGGTTGCCAGATTTGCTCAAATTTAAAGGATGTATCAAATGTCCGACTTTTTATTTTCTCTAAACTTAAACAGGACATGATGGAGGAGAGCCAATAAAACACAGTCGGTGGATTAGCATCCTTCCACTTCAGTAAGTGGCTCTCCTAGCCAATAAAGTCGAAAAAGGCTATCATATGTTGAGCGGAGACAGGAATATTTCCCGCTTCCGATGGGATAATCCCAAAAATCGCCGTAAGCAAATTAGGCTGTAGATCCCGATCCAAAACTTTTGATAGTATTTTAAAAACATCTCTCCAAAAGTTATCTAGCTTTATACAGACCAATACATATGAGTTAAAGTGGTCAGCTCAGTATTATATCTGTCACAAATAGGATTGATATTGGAGAAAATACGTGCTAGTTTATCCTTTGACATATGGGCCCGATGCACTACCTTGAACTGTATCAAGGAATGACGGGCACAAATAGATGAGTTGTTAACCAAATGAAAAATTTTACTCCATTGATGATCTGAAAATGAGTCTTGAAATTCCAATTCCCAAGCACGTTTGATTTTATCATTAGATATCATTCGTGAGTTCAATAACCGTTTATAGCTATCAACCCTTTTTGAAATGGTTTAAACTGAAAGGGAGCATCTGTCATATTAGGTGGATAAGCAGAAGGGTAATTTGGCAACAAACCACGTAAAAAATTCCTAATTTGTAAATATCTAAAAAAGTGTACATCAGATAAATCATATTTATCCACTAACTGAGAAAAAGACATTAAACAGTCCCCTGAAAACAAATCTGAAAAAGTTATTATTCCCTTGGTTTTCCAAATTAAAAAGGCCTTATCCAAAATTGATGGTTTAAAAAAGATTGAGATGGATATTACTAGAAAGAATAAAATTATTTAACTCAAAAAATCTACGAAACTGAAACCAAATTCTTAATGTATGTTTAATAATGGGATTAAAATCTTGTCTACTAATCTTAGAAAACAAAAAGGGAAGAGGAGTTCCCAGTAAAGAGGCCAAAGAGAACCCTTCCACCGAGTTTTCCTCCAAATCCAACCATGAAGGACATTCATGTGTATCTGAATAGTGAATCCAAAAAGTAATATATCGAATATTAATTGCCCAATAGTACATTCTAAAGTTAGGCAAAGCCATACCACCATCCTTTTTTAATTTCTGCAATAAGGGTTTACTCAATCTAGGATTTTTATTGTTCCAAATATAAGATAAAATTATAGAATCTATTCTGTTGAATAACTTTTTAGGGACAAGGGAAGGAACTGCCTGAAATATATATAAAAATTTTGGTAAAACTATCATTTTAATAGCATTAATTCGACCTATTAATGATAATGTCATAGGCGAACATTTAGAAAGCATTTGTTTGGTGTAGCCAATTAATGGAAAAAAATTATATATATAGAGATCCTTAAAATTTTTAGTAATTTTAATACCAAGATAGGTAAAGTAATTTTTAGCATTACTAAAAGGCATTTGATGATTTGGATCTGAGTAATTATTAATAGGAAATAACACACTTTTATGTAAATTTAATTTATACCCAGAAAAACTACTGAATTCAGAAAATATAGACAACATAGAAGGAATAGATTTCCTAGGATCTGAAGTATAAACTAACAGGTCATCTGCATATAGTGAAACCTTCTGTATTTTGTCCCCTCTTTTAATACCCTGAACAGAGTTAGAATCTCTAACAGCAATAGCAAGGGGTTCTAAGGCCAAGTTAAATAATAAAGGGCTGAGAGGGCAGCCCTGTCAGGTACCCCTCTGTAATCTAAGATAGGGAGATTTTTGATTATTAGTTGTAACAGCAGCTATAGGAGCATGATAGATCAATTTAATCCAGGAAATAAATCCCGGGCCAAGATTAAATCTTTCCAAAACCTCAAATAAGTAAGACCACTCCACACTATCAAAGGCTTTCTCGGCATCAAGAGAAACAACACATTCAGATTCTTCAGATGGAGAAGAGTGAATAATATTGAATAATCTTTGAATATTAAAATATGAATATCTATTTTTAATAAATCCAGTTTGGTCATTGGAAATAACAGTAGGTACAATATTCTCAAGTCTATTAGCCAAGATCTTAGAGAGAATTTTAAAATCCACATTCAATAGAGAAATTGGTCTATAAGGGGAGCATTCAGATCTTTTTTAGGAATTAAAGAGATTGAAGCTTCATAGAAAGTTTTCAGGAGAGTCCCAGAGGACATAGAATCAGTGAAAATTTGACGTAAATAAGGTATATGTATATCAGTAAAAGTCTTATAAAATTCCACTGTATATCCATCTGGTCCTGGAGCCTTAGCTGATTGGAGAGAGGATATAGCCCTTGCTATTTCCTCTTGTTTAATAGGTGCATCTAATGTATTCATATCTTGAATAGAGATATTTAGGTATATTCAACTTTTGCAAAAAACTATTCATAAAGGTAATATTATCTGAAAATTCAGACTCATAAAGATTAGAGTAGAAATCCATAAATATCTTATTAATTTCATCAGGATCTACCATTGCAGGTCTATCAGGTCTTCGTATTTTCAGGATCTGTCTTCTAGCCATATTTGCTTGTAACTGACCAGCTAATAATTTGCCTGACTTGTCTCCATGTATATAAAATTGGCTTTTGGATTTAAGAGGTTACTGTTCAATGGGAAGAGTCAAAAACAAATCATGTTGTGCTTGGAGTTCCACCATTTCCTTTTAAAGAGATCTTCACTAGGCATTACTGAATCCTATTAGTGACCAGCAAAAGTTCTGCCTTAGTTTTCCATCTTGAACCCACTGAATATGAAATTATCTGTCCTCTTAAAAAGATTTCATCGCATCCCAAATAACCAAATTTGACATTCCCTCAGTTATATTCAATTCAAAAAATAGAGAAATCTGTTCTTTAATAAAATTTACAAAAGTTGAATCTTGCAACAATGAAACATTAAATCTCCACTGAGGTATGTGAATATTATCAAAGAGTTCCAAAGTTAGTTTCATAGGTGCATGATCTGACAACGCAATCACATCATAGGCACACTCAACCACAGAGGGCACCGATCACGTATCCAAGAAAAAATAATCAATTCTTGAATACTTATGGAATACATGTGGAAAAAAAAGAAATATCTTTTTCTTTAGGAAATTAAAATCGCCAAATGTCGATCAGACCGTATTCTAATAAAAAAGAATTAATACAAGTCACAGCTTTATTAGGAAGTGACGGATTAGTGGACGGTCTGTCAATCGACGGGTTAAGGCAACAGTTAAAGTTTCACTCACCTCAGTGCTGGACTGACTCCACAGCCTGTGGACTCACTTTCAGGGCCTCTGCAGTTGATATTCTCAATATGACCTGTTTATTATTGATACAATTTGTTCTCTTTTGTACATTGGACGTCAGTCAGTCTTTGTTTCTTTCTTTGTGGATTCTATTGTATTTCTTTGTCTTCCTGTGGACCTACAAAAATGATCAGCCCCGGCTGGGTCACCTGGAGGAGGTTGTATGATGTTGAAAGACCCGAAATACCCGATGATTCCAGGAACGTCACTGAAGATGTGTCCAGAAGCACCAGTAGATGTATGTACACAGTGCTACCTTTCGTGAACAAAGGAACAACATTTGCCACCATACAATCATCTGGTACTATTCCTGGTTCTATATGGTATTATACATAGATAATAGGTGTACTTTGCCTTCTATAAATCTGCACAGCCAAGCTCCCATGGTTTCCGTGCCTCCCAGCTTTCTCATTGAGCCTACCAAGGGAACCTTACCAAATGCTGTACTAAAATCCATGTACAGTACATCACAGCCACTGCTCTACCTTCATCAATGTGCTTTGTCACATCCTCAGGGAATTCATTCAGGCTCATGAGGCACGAGCTGCCCCATGCTGACTATCCCAAGTCAGACAATGCTTCTCCAAGTGTTCATAAATCCTGTCTCTAAGAATCTTCTCCAATAATTCTCCTGCCACTGGAGGAAGATTCACTGGTCTATAATTCCCAGGGTTATCCCTACACCCTTTGTGAAAACGGAACAACATTTGCCACCAAACAATCATCTGGTACTATCCCAGGGCCAGTGAGGATGCAAAGATCATCACCAAAAGTACAGCAATCTCTTCTGCCATTTCCTGCTGTAAGCTGGGATATGTCCCACGAGAGGCTGGACAAACTGGGGTTCTTTTCTCTGAGATCAGATAGAGGTATACATGATGGGAGGAGCATGGATAGAGTGGACAGAGTTATTTGTTTCCCAGGGTTGATATGTTTAATGCCAGAAGGCATGCAATGAAGGTGAGAGGGGTTAGGGTCAGGGGGATGTGAGGAATAAGAGTTTTACTCAGAGAGTGATGGATGCCTGGAACCTGCTGCCTTCCATGGTGGTAGAGGCAAATATATTAGAAGCGCTGAGGAGATACTTGCATAGGCACACGGTTGTGAGGAAGATGGAGGGATAGGGACATGGTGTAGGTAGGAGGGATTAATGTTTGGTTGATTTTGATTTGTGAGCTGGTTTGGCACAACATTTTGACATATTCTAGCATATCATTTATACTGTTGTCACAAATGTCAAAGTCCCTCTCACAGGTGAATACTGTATTGTTGCACTTCGGGTTTGTTCTGTGTTACTGTTGGGTCTTCGCTACTTGACATTTAAGTTGAAATTGTCCTTGAATACTTCCAATTAATTCTCTGAGACTTTGCAGGTGTTCTAGTAAGTCCTTGGACTTTGGTCTCTTTATTCGAATAGTTCCTTGTTAGCTTGTAATTAGTCTAGGGTTTTATAAGCTGGGCACAGATTCTTTCATACTCTGGAGGGTATATAAAGGGATAGTGCTAACCCCTTGTTAACTTGGTCATCCTGATCCATGCTGAGTGAAGTTTTGGCTGAGTTATTCCAGACCTCATAAATTCTACCGTTTTGCTTTATCTTTCTGGTAACAAAATTCCTAGATTTGTTTAATAGTTCTGAGTCTGTGTTTGATCCTGCACTTGGGTCCAAAAATTCAGCAAGACAATACGACATGCCCCTGAACTCAGCAGGCCAGGCAGCATCTCTAGGAAGAAGTACAGTAGACGTTTCGGGACAAGACCCTTCGTCAGGGCTAACTGAAAGAAGAGCTAGTAAGAGATTTGAGAGTGGGAGTGGGAGGGGGAGGGGGAGATCCAAAATGATAGGAGAAGACAGGAGGGGGAGGGATGGAGCCAAGAGCTGGACAGATGATTGGCAAAAGGGATATGAGAGGATCATGGGACAGGAGGCCCAGGGAGAAGGAAAAGGGGCAGGGGGGAACCCAGAGGATGGGCAAGGGGTATAGTCAGAGGGACAGAGGGAGAAAAAGGAGAGAGAGTAAAAGAATGTGTGTATATAAATAAATAATGGATGGGGTATGGGGGGAGGTGGGGCATTAGCGGAAGTTAGAGAAGTCAATGTTCATGCCATCAGGTTGGAGGCTACCCAGACGGAATATAAGGTGTTGTTCCTCCAACCTGAGTGTGGCTTCATCTTGACAGTAGAGGAGGCCGTGGATAGACATATCAGAATGGGAATGGGACGTGGAATTAAAATGTGTGGCCACTGGGAGATCCTGCTTTCTCTGGCGGACAGAGCGTAGATGTTCAGCGAAACAATCTTCCAGTCTGCGACGGGTCTCGCCAATATATAGAAGGCCACATCGGGAGCACCGGACGCAGTATATCACCCCAGCTGACTCACAGGTGAAGTGTCACCTCACCTGGAAGGACTGTCTGGGGCCCTGAATGGTGGTAAGGGAGGAAGTGTAAGGGCATGTGTAGCACTTGTTCCGCTTACACGGATAAGTGCCAGGAGAGAGATCAGTGGGGAGGGATGGGGGGGATGAATGGACAAGGGAGTTGTGTAGGGAGCGATCCCTACGGAAAGCAGAGAGGTGGGGGAGGGAAAGATGTGCTTAGTGGTGGGATCCCGTTGGAGGTGGCATCTTCCTAGAGATGCTGCCTGGCCTGCTGCGTTCACCAGCAACTTTTATGTGTGTTGCTTGAAATTGCAGCAGCTGCAGATTTCCTCATGTTTGCCCTGAATTCAGCAGGATTTGACTTTCAGTGACTCTGGCACAGGGTATGGCAGTCGGTCGGCATGAGGAGATGCTGCAAGAACTGGTTGCGTCTGTCACGACTTTCTCGGATGTTTGACCTTTGGCAGCTTCATGAGTGCCATGAAAAGGGCCTTCTATCACCATGCTGGGGGCAAGTTGGTGGCTGGCAAACTTCTCCATATGCAACAGGGGTTATGGAGTGTGGCCAACACCTCCATCTAGTTCCAGAGACTGGCACTTGAGAGCATGTGGAACGTAGAAGCCCTCGTTTCCATGGTCTATAGAGAACTGAATGAATAGCTCAGGAGTGAACTGGCCATCTTTGAAGCGGTTCAGGACCTCGATGGACTCATTGAGTTAGCTATCGTACTCGATAATCCAATGCCAGAGCACCAAAGGGAGCAACATTGGTCACTTCTATCTCTGTTCTTCACCCACATTTCCTACTCATTCAAGTACCTCACCACAAGTGACCCCACCCACAAACGAGCAACCCATGCAGTTGGGCAAGACCCACCTCACCCCTGCTGCGAGGGACAGAAGGATAAGAGACAGACGGTTCCTTTATTGCACAGAAGCAGGGCACTTTCAACTTGTTCAGAGAAGTCGGGAAACTCCAAGGGCGGTCCTAAAGTTACCTCCGAGTCCTGTGACCTCTGGGGTACATGTGCCCTCTTTATTGACTGGGGCAATGAGGAACTGGCCCTTTGGGCCTTTATAGACTCTGGCTCCATGGTTAATTTTTTAGATCTGGGGGTTGCCTAACAGAGGGGAGTCCCAATCTCTACGTTAGATCATCCCTTGCCAGCCAGCACTCTCGAGGGCAGACCATTTGAGCCAGGAGATGTGTGTCCTGTTTCAGACTCCCTTCACGTTTGGATAGGGAACCATTCTGAACTACTTAGATTTCACCTTGTCTTTTCCCCTGGGATCCCTCTCATCTTAGGGAATCTGTAATGAAGTGCTTTGACAGACTGGCTACGGCTAGAATCCAACTCCTGCTTCAGCAAGGACCTTGACCTACTGCAATTTGCCTATCACCACAATAGGACCAAGGCAGACATGATCTCAATGGCTCTCCATGTAACCTTGGATCATGTGGACAGTACAAATGCCTATGTCAGGATGCTGTTCATTGACTATAGCTCAGTGTTTAATACTATTATTCCTCCAGTCCTGATTGAAAAGCTGCAGAACTTGGGCTTCTGTACCTCTCTCTGCAACTGGATCCTCAAAGTCCTAAACAGAAGACCACAATCTGTGCGGATCAGCAATAAAATCCCCAGCTCACTGGCAATCAACACTGGCACACCTCAGGGATGTGTGTTTAGCCCACTACTCTACTTTCTCTACACCCACAACTGTGTGGTTCGCCACAGCTCAAATGCTTGATACAACCATTGTTGGCAGAATGTCATATGGTGACAAGAGGACGTACAAGAGCAAGATCAAGGGCTGGAGTGGTGTCATAGTAACAACCTTGCACTCAATGTTAGTTAGACCAAAAAGCTGAATGTAGGCTTCAGAAAGGGTAAGATGAGGAAACACACACCAACAGAGGGATCTGAAGAGGAGAGAGAGAGAGAGCAACTTAGCAAAATAGGGGCCGTGGACAATTCTGATTTGATGGAGAATGGATGTGAAATCACAGAGGAACATCTGGAGAAATTTCTGAAACACCCGTCCGCTGCTGTCGTTCTGTGTGGTCGGGAATCTTCTGGAGGGTAGGCCTTAAAATCCCCAGCCTTGCCTGCTTTTGGCAACCGAGGTTGAGGGCGAATCACTCGGACAGAGATGGCGCTCAGTACTCGGTGTCGGAGAGCTGATCTGAGCTCGAAGTTTTCGGACGACTCAGAGTCGGACTGTGGTGGGGCATGGCAGGGAGAGTTTTTCTTCCTTCTCCCGTCTGCATGAGATGTGGGACATTTGAGAGATTTTGAACTTTTTACTGTGCTCATGGACTGTTCTTCATCAACTTATGGTATTGTTGCACTGTTGTAGCTAGATGTTATAATTATGTGGTTTTGTCAGTTTTTTCATTCTTGGTTTGTCCTGTGTTTTTGTGATATCACACCGGAGGAAATAATGTATCATTTCTTAATGCATGCATTACTAAATGACAATAAAAGAGGACTGCGTGTCTTCATAATCTAAAAACTTCAAGTTTCTGGGTATCAATATCTCTGAGGATCTAACCTGGACGCAACATATTGATGCAGCTATAAACATAGAAACATAGAAACATAGAAAATAGGTGCAGGAGTAGGCCATTCGGCCCTTCGAGCCTGCACCGCCATTTATTATGATCATGGCTGATCATCCAACTCAGAACCCTGCCCCAGCCTTCCCTCCATACCCCCTGACCCCTGTAGCCACAAGGGCCATATCTAACTCCCTCTTAAACATAGCCAATGAACTGGCCTCAACAGTTTGCTGTGGCAGAGAATTCCACAGATTCACCACTCTCTGTGTGAAGAAGTTTTTCCTAATCTCGGTCCTAAAAGGCTTCCCCTCTATCCTCAAACTGTGACCCCTCGTTCTGGACTTCCCCAACATCGGGAACAATCTTCCTGCATCTAGCCTGCCCAATCCCTTTAGGATCTTATACGTTTCAATCATTTCCCCCCTCAATCTTCTAAATTCCAACGAGTACAAGCCCAGTTCATCCAGTCTTTCTTCATATGAAAGTCCTGCCATCCCAGGAATCAATCTAGTGAACCTTCTTTGTACTCCCTCTATGGCAAAGATGTCTTTCCTCAGATTAGGGGACCAAAACTGCACACAATACTCCAGGTGTGGTCTCAGCAAGGCCTTGTACAACTGCAGTAGTACCTCCCTGCTCCTGTACTCGAATCCTCTCGCTATAAATGCCAGCATACCGTTCGCCTTTTTCACCGCCTGCTGTACCTGCATGCCCACTTTCAATGACTGGTGTATAATGACACCCAGGTCTCGTTGCACCTCCCCTTTTCCTAATCGGCCACCATTCAGATAATAATCTGTTTTCCTATTTTTGCCACCAAAGTGGATAACTTCACATTTATCCACATTAAATTGCATCTGCCATGAGTTTGCCCACTCACCCAACCTATCCAAGTCACCCTGCATCCTCTTAGCATCCTCCTCACTGCTAACACTGCCGCCAAGCTTCGTGTCATCCACAAACTTGGAGATGCTGCATTTAATTCCCTCATCCAAGTCATTAATATATATTGTAAACAACTGGGGTCCCAGCACTGAGCCTTGCGGTACCCCACTAGTCACCGCCTGCCATTCTGAAAAGGTCCCGTTTATTCCCACTCTTTGCTTCCTGTCTGCTAACCAACTCTCCACCCACACCAATACCTTACCCCCAATACCGTGTGCTTTAAGTTTGCACACTAATCTCCTATGTGGGACCTTGTCAAAAGCCTTTTGAAAATCCAAATATACCACATCCACTGGTTCTCCCCTATCCACTCTACTAGTTACATCCTCAAAAAATTCTATGAGATTCGTCAGACATGATTTTCCTTTCACAAATCCATGCTGACTTTGTCCGATCATTTCTCCGCTTTCCAAATGTGCTGTTATCACATCCTTGATAACTGACTCCAGCAGTTTCCCCACCACCGACGTTAGGCTAACCGGTCTATAATTCCCCGGTTTCTCTCTCCCTCCTTTTTTAAAAATTGGGGTTACATTAGCCACCCTCCAATCCTCAGGAACTAGTCCAGAACCTAACGAGTTTTGAAAAATTATCACTAATGCATCCACTATTTCTTGGGCTACTTCCTTAAGCACTCTAGGATGCAGACCATCTGGCCCTGGGGATTTATCTGCCTTCAATCCCTTCAATTTACCTAACACCACTTGCCTACTAACATGTATTTCACTCAGTTCCTCCATCTCACTGGACCCTCTGTCCCTTACTATTTCTGGAAGATTATTTATGTCCTCCTTAGTGAAGACAGAACCAAAGTAATTATTCAATTGGTCTGCCATGTCCTTGCTCCTCATAATCAATTCACCTGTTTCTGTCTGCAGGGGACCTACATTTGTCTTTACCAGTCTTTTCCTTTTTACATATCTATAAAAGCTTTTACAGTCCCTTTTTATGTTCTCTGCCAGTTTTCTCTCATAATCTTTTTTCCCCTTCCTAATTAAGCCCTTTGTCCTCCTCTGCTGAACTCTGAATGCCTCCCAGTCCTCAGGTGAGCCACTTTCTCTGGCTAATTTGTATGCTACTTCTTTGGAATTGATACTATCCCTAATTTCTCTTGTCAGCCATGGGTGCACCACCTTCCTTGATTTATTCTTTTGCCAAACTGGGATGAACAATTGTTGTAGTTCATCCATGCAACCTATAAATGCTTGCCATTGCATATCCACCGTCAATCCTTTAAGTGTCATTTGCCAGTCTATCTTAGCTAATTCACGTCTCATACCTTCAAAGTTCCCCTTCTTTAAGTTCAGAACCTTTGTTTCTGAATTAACTATGTCACTCTCCATCTTAATGAAGAAGTCGACCATATTATGGTCACTCTTACCCAAGGGGCCTCTCACGACAAGATCGCTAATTAACCCTTCCACATTGCTCAAAACCCAGTCCAGAATAGCCTGCTCTCTAGTTGGTTCCTCGACATGTTGGTTCAAAAAACCATCCCGCATACATTCCAAGAAATCCTCTTCCTCAGCACCTTTACCAATTTGGTTCACCCAGTCTACATGTAGATTGAAGTCACCCATTATAACTGCTGTTCCTTTATTGCACACATTTCTAATTTCCTGTTTAATACCATCTCCGACCTCACTACTACTGTTAGGTGGCCTGTACACAACTCCTACCAGCGTTTTCTGCCCCTTAGTGTTACGCAGCTCTACCCATATCGATTCCACATCTTCCCGGCTTATGTCCTTCCTTTCTATTGTGTTAATCTCTTCTTTAACCAGCAACGCCACCCCACCTCCCCTTCCTTCATGTCTATCCCTCCTGAATATTGAATATCCCTGAACGTTGAGCTCCCATCCCTGGTCACCCTGGAGCCATGTCTCTGTGATCCCAACTATATCATAATCATTAATAACAATCTGCACTTTCAATTCATCCACCTTATTATGAATGCTCCTTGCATTGACACATAAAGCCTTCAGGCGCTCTTTTACAACTCTCTTAGCCCTTATACAATTATGTTGAAAAGTGGCCCTTTTTAATGCTTGCCCTGGATTTGTCGGCCTGCTACTTTTACTTTTCTCCTTTGTACTTTTTGCTTCTACGCTCACTTTACACCCCTCTGTCTCTCTGCACTGGTTCCCATCCCTCTGTTGTGAACTAACCTCCTCACGGCTAGCCTCTTTAATTTGATTCCCACCCCCCAACCATTCTAGTTTAAAGTCACCTCAGTAGCCCCCGCTAATCTCCCCGCCAGGATATTGGTCCCCCTAGGATTCAAGTGTAACCCGTCCTTTTTGTACAGGTCACGCCTGCGCCAAAAGAGGTCCCAATGATCCAAAAACTTGAATCCCTGCCCCCTGCTCCAATCCCTCAGCCACACATTTATCCTCCACCTCATCGCATTCCTACTCTCACTGTCGCGTGGCACAGGCAGTAATCCCGAGATTACTACCTTTGCGGTCCTTTTTCTCAACTCCCTTCCTAGCTCCCTATTTTCTCCTTTCAGGACCTCATCCCTTTTCCTACCTATGTCATTGGTACCTATATGTACCACGACCTCTGGCTCCTCACCCTCCCACTTCAGGATATCTTGGACACGATCAGAAATATCCCGGACCCTGGCACCAGAGAGGCAAACTACCATCCGGGTCTCTGGACTGCGTCCACAGAATCGCCTATCTGACCCCCTTACTATCGAGTCCCCTATCACAACTGCCCTCCTCTTCCTTGCCCTACCCTTCTGAGCTACAGGGCCAGACTCTGTGCCGGAGGCACGGCCACTGTCGCTTCCCCCGGGTAAGCTGTTCCCCCCCCAACAGTACTCAAACAGGAGTACCTGTTGTTAAGGGGCACAGCCACCGGGGTACTCCCTATTACCTGACTTTTCCCCTTCCCCCTCCTAACCGTGACCCACTTGTCTGCCTCCCGTGGCCCCGGCGTGACCACCTGCCTTCCACTCCTCTCTATCACCTCCTCGCTCTCCCTGACCAGACGAAGGTCATCGAGCTGCAGCTCCAGTTCCGTAACGCGGTCCCTTAGGAGCTGCATCTCGATGCACTTGGCGCAGATGTAGATGTCCGGGAGGCTTGGAGACTCCAGGGCCTCCCACATCCGACACCGAGAACAGCAAACTGCCCTCACAGTCATAATGCCCCTGTCCTCAAATAGCAACAGAAAATGAATGTCAAACCTTCCTCGCCTCGCCCGCTTCCGCCTAAGCCCGGTGAGCCGAAGCCCTTAAGTCTTCACTCTGCTCCCGGCTCACTCTGCAGCCCGCAAACTACGCTGCCCGCTCTATGAGGCTATGAAGGTAAGACAGTGGCTATATTTCATTGGGGGTCTGAGGAGATTTGGCGTGTCACCTGAAAGGCTCGCAAGTTTCTACAGATGTGCCGTGGAGGGCATTCTAATTGTCTGCATCCCCGTCTGGTACGGGACGTGGGACGGGTGGGCTGCTGCACAAAATCAAAGCAAGCTGCAGAGAGTTGTAAAATTAGCCAGCTCCATCATGGGTACCAGCCTCCGGATAATCTAGGGCATCTTCAAGGACCATCCCATTACTTGTTTTTTATTTCTATTTTTTGCACTATTTATTTAGTTTGACTATTTTCACAGCATATCCACAGAATATGAACACTACAGCAGAGAAACAGGCCATTCGGCCCTTCTAGTCTGTGCCAGAACTTTATTCCGCTAGTCCCATTGACCTGCACCCAATCCACAACCCTCCAGACCTCTGCCATCTATGTATCTATCCAATTTGTTCTTAAAACTTAAGAGTGAGCCCGCATTTACCACGTCAGATGGCAGCTCGTTCCACACTCCCACCACTCTCTGAGTGAAGAAGTTCCCCCTAATGTTCCCCCTAAACCTTTCCCCTTTCACCCTAAAGCCATGTCCTCTTGTGTTTATCTCTCCTAATCTAAGTGGAAAGAGCCTACTTGCATCTACTCTGTGTATACCCCTCATTATTTTGTAAACCTGTATCAAATCTCCCCTCATTCTTCTACGCTCCAAGAAATAAAGTCCGAACCTGTTCAATCTTTCCCTGTAACTCAAATTCTGAAGACCCGGCAATATCCCAGTACATCTTCTCTGCACACTTTCAATCTTACTGATAACTTACAATCTTACAATCACTCTGAGCACCGGTGCCCCACAAGGTTGTGTACTCAGCCCCCTGCTGTACTCACTGTACACCCATGATTGTGTAGCCAAGTTTCCATCAATCTCAATATATAAGTTTGCTGATGACACAACAATTGTAGGTCGTATCTCGGGTAATGATGAGTTTGAGTACAGAGAAGAAATTAAGAACCTGGTGGCATGGTGCGAAGATAATAACCTATCCCTCAACGTCAGCAAGACAAAGGAATTGGTTGTTGACTTCAGAAGGTGTAGCGGACCGCATGACCCAATTTACATCGGTGGTGCACAAGTGGAACAGGTCAAAAGCTTTAAGTTCCTCAGGGTCAATATCACAAATGACCTGACTTGGTCCAACCAAGCAGAGTTCACTGCTAAGAAGGTCCACCAGCGCCTTTACTTCCTGAGAAAACTAAAGAAATTTGGCCTGTCCCCTAACACCCTCACTAATTTTTATAGATTCACTGTAGAAAGCATTCTTCTAGGGTGCATCACAATCTGGTATGGAAGTTGTCCTGTCCAAGACCGGAAGAAGCTGCAGAAGATCGTGAACATCACACAAACCAATCTTCTGTCCTTGGACTCACTTTACACCACACGCTGTTGGAGCAGTGCTGCCAGGATAATCAAGGACACAATCCACCCAGCCAACATATGTTTCGTCCCTCTTCCCTCCGGGAGAAGGCTCAGGAGCTTGAAGACTCGTTCGGCCAGATTTGGGAACAGCTTCTTTCCAACTGTGATAAGACTGCTGAACGGATCCTGACCCGGATTTGGGCCGTACCCTCCAAATATCCAGACCTGCCTCTCGGTTTTTTTGCACTACCTTACTTTCAATTTTTCTATTTTCTATTTATGATTTATAATTTAAATTTTTAATATATACTATTGATTTGTAATCCAGGGAGCAGGAAGCGCAGAATCAAATATCACTGTGATGATTGTACATTCTAGTATCAATTGTTTGGCGACAATAAAGTATAAAGTATCCTTCCTATAGTTAGGTGACCAGAACTGCACACAATACTCCAAACTTGACCTCACCAATGTCTTATACAACCTCACCATAACATCCCAACTCCTATACTCAATACTTTGATTTATGAATGCCAGGATGCCAAAAGTCTTCTCTACCACCCTATCCACCTGTGACACCACTTTCAGGGAATTATGTATCTGAACTCCCAGATCCCTTTGTTCCTCCACACTCCTCAGTCCCCTACCATTTACTGTGTATATCCTACCTTGATTTGTCCTTCCAAAATGCAACACCTCACACTTGTCTGCATTAAGTTCCATCTGTCATTTTCTAGCCCATTTTTCCAGTTGGTCCAGATCCCTCTGCAAGCTTTGAAAAGAATCCGCACTGTCCACAATGCCTCCAATCTTAGTGTCATCAACAAACTTGCTGATCCAATTTACCACATTAGCATCTAGATCAATGATATAGACAACAAACAACAATGGTCCCAGCACAGATCCCTGAGGCACACCACTAGTCACAGGCCTCCTGTCTGAGAAGCAATCATCCACTACCTCTCTCTGTCTTCTCCCACACAGCCAACTTCGAATCCAGTTTACAACCTCTCCGTAGATACCTAGTGTCTGAACCTTCTGAACTAACCTCCCATGTGGGACCTTGTCAAAGGTCTTACTACTATAGGCATCCGTTAGTCTCGTGAGACTATGAATTTGCGCCTTGGAAGATTTCCAGGGCGCAGGCCTGGTCAAAGTTGTATGGAAGACCGACAGTTGCCCATGCTGCAAGTCTCCTCTCTCCACGCCACCGATGTTGTCCAAGGGAAGGGCATTAGGACCGATACAGCTTGGCACCGGTGTCGTCGCAGAGCAATGTGTGGTTAAGTGCTTTGCTCAAGGACACAACACGCTGCCTCAGCCAAGGCTCGAACTAGCGACCTTCAGATCACTAGACGAATGCCTTAACCACTTGGCCACACGCCAAAAGGTCCATGTAAACAACGTCCACAGCCTTACTTTTATCTACTTTCTTTGTAACTCTACAAGATTCGTTAAACACGATCTACCACGCACAAAGCCATGCTGAATATCCTTTATCAGCCCTTGGCTGTCCAACTCAGGTTTAATATCCCACTGATATTAAACCTGAGTGTGGACACGTGGCCGAGTGGTTAAGGCATTGGACCAGCTACCTGAAGGTCGTGAGTTTGAGCCCCAGCTGAGGGAATGTGTTGTGTCCTTGAGCAAGGCACTTAACCACACATTGCTCTGCGACGACACTGGTGCCAAGCTGTATGGGTCCTAATGCCCTTCCCTTGGACAACATCGGTGTCATGGAGAGGGGAGACATGGGCAACTGCTGGTCTTCCATACAACCTTGCCCAGGCCTGTGCCCTGGAGAGTGAAGACTTTCCGGGCGCAGATCCATAGTCTTGCAAGAATAACAGATGCCTTTAATTAAACCTAAGGCTGATGCCCTGAGTACATCTATTCCCAATTGACGCTCTTAAATTCTGACCTAATTCCGCCCATTGTCTGCTCTGCCATTCCATTATGTCTGATTTAATATCCCTCTCAACCCTATTCTATACCTTCTCTAGTAACCTTTCACAACCTTACCAATCAGGATTCCATCAAACTCTGCTTCAAATATACTCAATGTCTTGGTGTCCACATCTGTCTTTGGCAATGCATTCCACCTTCTCGTTCAAAGAATATCCCTCATCTCTGTTCTAAATTTACACCTGAACCCGAGGGGGAGCCAATATCCTTCTGAGCAGGGGTTTAAACTAATTTGGCAAGGGGATGGGATCCAGAGTGATACTGCTGAAGATGAGGTGGTTGGTTTACAATCAGTGACTTCAACTATTGCACAGAGTCTTGTCATCTTCAGAAGTTTTCGGATGACTCTGCCATAGTTGGATGCATCAGCAAGGGAGATGAGGCTGAGTACAGGGCTAAGGTAGGAAACTTTGTCACATGGTGTGAGCAGAATTATCTGCAGCCTAATGTGAAAAAGATTAAGGAGCTGGTGGTAGACCTGAGGAGAGCTAAGGTACCGGTGACCCCTGTTTCCATCCAGGGGGTCAGTGTAGACATGGTGGAGGATTACAAATACCTGGGGATACGAATTGACAATAAACTGGACTGGTCGAAGAACACTGAGGCTGTCTACAAGAAGGGTCAGAGCCATCTCTATTTCCTGAGGAGACTGAGGTCCTTTAACATCTGCCAGACGATGCTGAGGATGTTCTACGAGTCTGTGGTGGCCAGTGCGATCATGTTTGCTGTTGTGTGCTGGGGCAGCAGGCTGAGGGTAGCAGACACCAACAGAATCAACAAACTCATTCGTAAGGCCAGTGATGTTGTATGGATGGAACTGGACTCTGTCACGGTGGTGTCTGAAAAGAGGATGCTGTCCAAGTTGCATGCCATCTTGGACAATGTCTCCCATCCACTACATAATGTACTGGGTGGGCACAGGAGTACATTCAGCCAGAGACTCATTCCACCAAGATGCAACACAGAGCGTCATAGGAAGTCATTCCTGCCTGTGGCCATCAAACTTACACCCTGACACCCTGAGCCAATAGGTTGGTCCCGGAATTATTTCATAATTTACTGGCATAATTTACATATTACTATTTAACTATTTATGGTTTTATTACTATTTATTATTTATGGTGCAACTGTGGATTGGGACAGGTTGTTCTCTCGCAAAGATGTGATTGGTAGGTGGGAAGCCTTCAAAGGGGAAATTTTGAGAGTGCAGAGCTTGTATGTTCCTGTCAGGATTAAAGGCAAATTGAATAGGAATAAGGAACCTTGGTTCTCAAGGGATATTGCAACTCTGATAAAGAAGAAGAGGGAGTTGTATGAAATGTATAGGAAACAGGGGGTAAATCAGGTGCTTGAGGAGTATAAGAAGTGCAAGAAAATACTTAAGAAAGAAATCAGGAGGGCAAAAAGAAGACATGAGGTTGCCTTGCAGTCAAAGTAAAGGATAATCCAAAGAGCTTTTACAAGTATATTAAGAGCAAAAGGATTGTAAGGGATAAAATTGGTCCTCTTGAAGATCAGAGTGGTTGGCTTTGTGCGGAACCAAAGGAAATGGAGGAGATCTTAAATAGGTCTTTTGCGTCTGTATTTACTAAGGAAGTTGGCATGAAATCTATGGAATTGAGGGAATCAAGTAGTGAGACCATGTACAGATTGAAAAGGAGGAGGTGTTTGCTGTCTTGAGGGAAATTAAAGTGGATAAATCCCCGGGACCTGACAGATTGTTCCCTCGGACCTTGAAGGAGACTAGTGTTAAAATTGCGGGGGCCCTAGCAGAAATATTTAAAATGTCGCTGTCTACGGGTGAAGTGCCGGAGGATTGGAGAGTGGCTCATGTTATTCCGTTGTTTAAAAAAGGATCGAAAAGTAATCCGGGAAATTATAGGCCGGTGAGTTTAACGTCAGTAGTAGGTAAGTTATTGGAGGGAGTACTAAGAGACAGAATCTACAAGCATTTGGATAGACAGGGGCTTATTAGGGAGAGTCAATATGGCTTTGTGCGTGGTAGGTCATGTTTGACCAATCTGTTGGAGTTTTTCGAGGAGGTTACCAGGAAAGTGGATGAAGGGAAGGCAGTGGATATTGTCTACATGGACTTCGGTAAGGCCTTTGACAAGGTCCCGCATGGGAGGTTAGTTAGGAAAATTCAGTCGCTAGGTATACATGGAAGCTAGGAAGGGAGTTGAGAAAAAGGACCGCAAAGGTAGTAATCTCAGGATTACTGCCTGTGCCACGCGACAGTGAGAGTAGGAATGCGATGAGGTGGAGGATAAATGCGTGGCTGAGGAATTGGAGCAGGGGGCAGGGATTCAAGTTTTTGGATCATTGGGACCTCTATTGGTGCAGGCGTGACCTGTACAAAAAGGACGGGTTACACTTAAATCCAAGGGGGACCAATATCCTGGCAGGGAGATTAGCGCGGGCTACTGAGGTGACTTTAAACTAGAATGGTTGGGGGGTGGGAATCAAATTAAAGAGGCTAGGTGTGAGGAGGTTAGTTCACAACAGAGGGATGGGAACCAGTGCAGAGAGACAGAGGGGTGTAAAGTGAGCGTAGAAGCAAAAAGTACAAAGGGGAAAAGTAAAAGTGGCAGGCCGACAAATCCAGGGCAAGCATTAAAAAGGGCTAAGAGAGTTGTAAAAGAGCGCCTGAAGGCTTTATGTGTCAATGCAAGGAGCATTCGTAATAAGGTGGATGAATTGAAAGTGCAGATTGTTATTAATGATTATGATATAGTTGGGATCACAGAGACATGGCTCCAGGGTGACCAGGGATGGGAGCTCAACATTCAGGGATATTCAATATTCAGGAGGGATAGATATGAAAGAAAAGGAGGTGGGGTGGCATTGCTGGTTAAAAAAGAGATTAACGCAATAGAAAGGAAGGACATAAGCCGGGAAGATGTGGAATCGATATGGGTAGAGCTGCGTAACACTAAGGGGCAGAAGACGCTGGTGGGAGTTGTGTACAGGCCACCTAACAGTAGTAGTGAGGTCGGAGATGGTATTAAACAGGAAATTAGAAATGTGTACAATAAAGGAACAGCAGTTATAATGGGTGACTTCAATCTACATGTAGACTGGGTGAACCAAATTGGTAAAGGTGCTGAGGAAGAGGATTTCTTGGAATGTATGCGGGATGGTTTTTTGAACCAACATGTTGAGGAACCGACCAGAGAGCAGGCTATTCTGGACTGGGTTTTGAGCAATGAGGAAGGGTTAATTAGCGATCTTGTCGTGAGAGGCCCCTTGGATAAGAGTGACCATAATATGGTGGAATTCTTCATTAACATGGAGAGTGACATAGTTAATTCAGAAACAAAGGTTCTGAACTTAAAGAGGGGTAACTTTGAAGGTATGAGTCGTGAATTAGCTAAGATAGACTGGCAAATGACACTTAAAGGATTGACGGTGGATATGCAATGGCAGGCATTTAAAGGTTGCATGGATGAACTACAACAATTGTTCATCCCAGTTTGGCAAAAGAATAAATCAAGGAAGGTAGTGCACCCGTGGCTGACAAGAGAAATTAGGGATAGTATCAATTCCAAAGAAGTAGCATACAAATTAGCCAGAGAAAGTGGCTCACCTGAGGACTGGGAGAAATTCAGAGTTCAGCAGAGGAGGACAAAGGGCTTAATTAGGAAGGGGAAAAAAGATTATGAGAGAAAACTGGCAGAGAACATAAAAAGGGACTGTAAAAGCTTTTATAGATATGTAAAAAGGAAAAGACTGATAAAGACAAATGTAGGTCCCCTGCAGACAGAAACAGGTGAATTGATTATGGGGAGCAAGGACATGGCAGACCAATTGAATAATTACTTTGGTTCTGTCTTCACTAAGGAGGACATAAATAATCTTCCAGAAATAGTAAGGGACAGAGGGTCCAGTGAGATGGAGGAACTGAGTGAAATACATGTTAGTAGGGAAGTGGTGTTAGGTAAATTGAAGGGATTGAAGGCAGATAAATCCCCAGGGCCAGATGGTCTGCATCCCAGAGTGCTTAAGGAAGTAGCCCAAGAAATAGTGGATGCATTAGTGATAATTTTTCAAAACTCGTTAGATTCTGGACTAGTTCCAGAGGATTGGAGGGTGGCTAATGTAACCCCACTTTTTAAAAAAGGAGGGAGAGAGAAACCGGGGAATTATAGGCCGGTTAGCCTAACGTCGGTGGTGGGGAAACTGCTGGAGTCAGTTATCAAGGATGTGATAACAGCACATTTGGAAAGCGGTGAAATGATCGGACAAAGTCAGCATGGATTTGTGAAAGGAAAATCATGTCTGACGAATCTCATAGAATTTTTTGAGGATGTAACTAGTAGAGTGGATAGGGGAGAACCAGTGGATGTGGTATATTTGGATTTTCAAAAGGCTTTTGACAAGGTCCCACACAGGAGATTAGTGTGCAAACTTAAAGCACACGGTATTGGGGGTAAGGTATTGGTGTGGGTGGAGAATTGGTTAGCAGACAGGAAGCAAAGAGTGGGAATAAACGGGACCTTTTCAGAATGGCAGGCGGTGACTAGTGGGGTACCGCAAGGCTCAGTGCTGGGACCCCAGTTGTTTACAATATATATTAATGACTTGGATGAGGGAATTAAATGCAGCATCTCCAAGTTTGCGGATGACACGAAGCTGGGTGGCAGTGTTAGCAGTGAGGAGGATGCTAAGAGGATGCAGGGTGACTTGGATAGGTTGGGTGAGTGGGCAAACTCATGGCAGATGCAATTTAATGTGGATAAATGTGAAGTTATCCACTTTGGTGGCAAAAATAGGAAAACAGATTATTATCTGAATGGTGGCCGATTAGGAACAGGGGAGGTGCAACGAGACCTGGGTGTCATTTGTTACGAGAATACACATAAAATTAAGATGTTTGCTGGCCTGGGCTAGCATCAGTGGCATCAGCAGTTGGTCTGCCACCTGCCCTCAGGGGAAGGAGAGATAAGGAACAATGGAGCAGCGTCTGGAGATGTGTAATGAAGGGATGTGGGAGGAAGAGCTGTCTGGAGCGGCTCCCCCCTTTGAGCCCTGAACTGTTTGAAGTGATGGACAGGCGATACCCCAGCAGGGGGATAAAAAGGGACAGGTTCGCTAAGACAGACACACACGCCACCCGAGGTAACGAGATCCTGGAAGCGGTGCGCTTCTCACGAGTGGGTGAGAAGTCCCAGACAACGCACAGGGTGGAAAGGTACGATCAGCGGGAACCCGGTGTGTGTCCGCCCTTGCCTGGGTGCCGGGTTCACTGCAGAGGATCGACCGCATCTGGAGGAGGGGTCACAGTCGGTGACCTCAGGTGACATCACCAAGGACCTGCCCAAAAGCTGGTTGTGAGCCATCCCGCTGGTCTGTGAGTGAAGCTGTGCTGAATGATGAGTTGTTCTCTCTGTCTCTCTTCCCCCACGTTGTCCACCGCCATGGCAACGATTACTGCGAACTGAACTACTAAACTGGACTGAACTTTGAGTCATTTTGAAATTGGTCATTTACCCCTAGACAACGATAGAGCTTGATTGATGCTGTTATCTTAATTCTGTGTACATGTGTGGTTATCATTGTTGAATTGTTGCATTTATTATCCTTTCGATTACTGTGTTGCTTGTTTCTTTAATAAAACTTTCTTAGTTCTAGTACTCCAGACTCCAACTGAGTGATCCATTTCTGCTGGTTTGGCAACCCAGTTACGGGGTACGTAACATAAGTGGGGTTCTCGTCCGCGATTTTGAACGCTAAATTTGGGACGGAGTAAATTGATTGGGTTAAAATTCCCGAAAGAAAGAAAAGGCAAACAGCAGAAATGGAGGTTGAGGAATTTATAAAGGCGCCGACCTTGGAGGCATTAGAGGATGCCAGGAAATCGGAATTGATAGCTGTGGCCAAACGGGTGAATCTTGCTAAGGTGAAGTCGACAATGAGGAGAGAGGAGATACACAGAGCTATTGTAGAGCACTATGTATCTAAAGGTGTGTTTCCCCAAGGTGAGCTGGGGGAGGTGTCTATTGAAAAACCTGCTGGAGACGCGGTATAGGTACAGCTTGAAAAACTGAGACTCGAGCACGAGTTCCGGGTACGGCAGTTAGAACACGAAGAGAAGCAGTTAGAAAGGCAGGAGAAAGAGAGAGAGTTAGAAAGGCGGGAGAAAGAGAGAGAGTTAGAAAGGCAGGAGAAAGAGAGAGAGTTAGAAAGGCAGGAGAAAGAGAGAGAGTTAGAAAGGCGGGAGAGAGAGAAAGAGGTAGAAAGGCAAGAGAGAGAAAGACAGTTGGAGAGAGAAGAGAGAGAGAGGGACAGGCAGTTGGAGAGAGAGGAGAAACAGAGGGAAAGGGAATTTGAGCTGGAGAAGTTAAAGATAAGGCCCGAGCAGGGGCTCGTGCCGAACCAAGGTGGAGGGTTCCGGGCGACCCAGGAGGTTAGGCTGGTTCCCCCATTTGACGATACCGATGTGGATCGGTACTTTCTCCACTTCGAAAAAGTAGCTATAAATCAGGAATGGCCGAGGGATAAGTGGGTTGTCTTACTTCAGAGTGTACTGAAAGGGAAGGCCCAACAAGCTTACTCCGCCTTATCCGCGGAAGATGCCCAGAAGTATGAGGTGGTGAAGGAGGCCATCCTCAGGATTTATGAGTTGGTCCCGGAGGCATATCGGCAGAGGTTCCGGAATGCGAGGAAGCGGTGGGACCGCACGTATTTGGAGTTTGCTCGCGAGATGCAAACATATTGTGAGCGTTGGTGCGCCTCGAAGGGGGTAGAGGGGGATTATGACAGACTGCTGCAACTGATTCTGATTGAGCAGTTTAAAGGTTGTGTCCCCGAGGGTATGAGACCCTACCTCGATGAGAAAGAGGCAGCCACGTTAGCCGCAACTGCTAAGTTAGCGGATGAGTATGCGTTGACGCATAAAATGAAGGTTGCCCCGAGTAAAGGCTACCAGAAGGGTAGTCAGGACGGCGGGGAGAGTCCACCGGAAAAGTCAGAAAGTAAGCCGGGGACTAGTGAAAAGGATAAGGTAGACCGGGAGCAGCCTGGTAGGAAGTCTCCTGGGGTCGTCTGTTATAATTGTGGGAAAGTCGGACACTTTGCGTCCAGGTGCTTTGCCCCAAGGAAGGAGACGGGGAAAGGAAAAGCGGAAATTTTGAATGGCTGTATTGAGCTGTTAAGCGAACCGCTAGGGAAGGACAGGTCTGAAAAAGTCCAGGAAGGGCGCGAGAGGTTTATCTCGGCCGGACTGGTGTCAGTGAAAAAGAGGTTAAAACCAGTTCCAGTGCGGATCTGGAGAGACACGGGAGCGTGTCAGTCACTAATACTGAAGAGTGTATTAGAGTTTAGCTCAGAGACCCAGACTGGGGAGGTAGAGGTCAAAGGTGTTGGGGAAGGGACAGAGTCAGTCCCTTTGCACCAGATACATTTACAGAGCAACCTGGTCTCTGGACTAGTCACGATCGGGGTGAGGTCCGAATTACCGATGAAAGACGTGGAAGTCTTGCTCGGTAATGACATCGCCGGAGGAATCGTGTTCCCAGTCGTGAGATTGACGGGTCAGCCTGCCAGCATGGAGGCCCCGCCCGCGATGGTGAATTTGGCTGAAACATTTCTGCCAACCTTGTATGAGACAGGGTGTAGTGAGATAAGAGGTAGTGAGGGAGCTGGGACGGACGTAGCAGTAGCCAGGAAAGAATTTGTGCAGACGCAGGAGCGAGACGAGGGGCTGATGGTTTTGGCCGAGACCGCTCTCTCTGACACAGCCTTGACAAGCTATTGTGCGGATAAGGAGGTGCTAAGGAAGAAAGGGAAATCAAGTACAGCATCCGCAGATGAGGAGTGGGGGGTGGTGCAAAAGAGTTATGGGGATGAGGTTTTTAACATGGCCCACGAGGTACCCCCCGGTGGACATTTTGCGGTGCTGGAGGAAACAGTTGGTGGAATCATGAAAGAGAGTTACCGGCTGCCCAGGGGGAAAAATGTTATTGATCATGACCGACGCGAACTGAGACGGTCACCGGCTTTTGATATGCTAACAAACCTAGTCGGTGTTAGCGTGGAAATCAATGAAGCTAGGGGCCCCTTGATAAGAGGAAAAAACCATTTTGAAAAGATTAGGATGGGATCGGTCAGATGGGAGAAGGCTATTGTTTTGGCCAGGTCTACTGATAAGGTCTCTCCCTTAATCCCCGAAGGAGTAATTAAACGACTCGCACCCATGTGTTTGATTGTCCCGAGGAAATGCAAAGAACTGGGACGTTGGGTTATGTCGGTTACAATAGGGCGGCCAAGTAAACAACACCCATATTTTTTGAGTAATTCAGTGACTAAAGGGCTGATGAACACAGAGGTGTGTATTGGCAATTTAACACGGCTGTCTGAAGCCAGCTTGATAGTGAACCTTGGAAAAAATGAATTCGGCCACGCGAATGTCACTTACCTGGGAATTGTGGTGACACAGGGGCAGCTGGCAGTGATGCAAGCTACAGTGCAGGCTATCGCTGACCTCCCAACCCCGACAGACAAGAGGGCCCTCAGAAGGCTTTTGGAGATGGTGGGGTACTGTAGGAAGTTTTGCAATAACTCTGCGGTCAATACCCGTCCCCCTCCTACTAAGCCCTTGCGAGAGAAAATTGAGTCGGAATGGGACGACCCTTGTTATTGTGGTCCGGGACAAAACCAAATGAGAGGTTACATTGGTCGCAATTCATCAGTGTTTTTGGCCACTATGAAGTTTGCTGAGTTGGAGCCTGGTCTAAGGGATTATTAATAACACGTGTAAAAGGAACAGAAAATGTGATGACTGTCTGTCAAGGTGTTGACAGCTTCAAATTCTCTGTATTAGCTAAATAACTGTTAAAGATGTATATTGTGTATGTATCAGATAATGTAGTCATGTTTGTAATTTTTACCTCCCGGTAAAAATCCTTAAAGGGGGGAAGTGTTACGAGAATACACATAAAATTAAGATGTTTGCTGGCCTGGGCTAGCATCAGTGGCATCAGCAGTTGGTCTGCCACCTGCCCTCAGGGGAAGGAGAGATAAGGAACAATGGAGCAGCGTCTGGAGATGTGTAATGAAGGGATGTGGGAGGAAGAGCTGTCAGGAGCGGCTCCCCCCTTTGAGCCCTGAACTGTTTGAAGTGATGGACAGGCGATACCCCAGCAGGGGGATAAAAAGGGACAGGTTCGCTAAGACAGACACACACGCCACCCGAGGTAACGAGACCCTGGAAGCGGTGCGCTTCTCACGAGTGGGTGAGAAGTCCCAGACAACGACAAGGGTGGAAAGGTACGATCAGCGGGAACCCGGTGTGTGTCCGCCCTTGCCTGGGTGCCGGGTTCACTGCAGAGGATCGACCGCATCTGGAGGAGGGGTCACAGTCGGTGACCTCAGGTGACATCACCAAGGACCTGCCCAAAAGCTGGTTGTGAGCCATCCCGCTGGTCTGTGAGTGAAGCTGTGCTGAATGATGAGTTGTTCTCTCTGTCTCTCTTCCCCCACGTTGTCCACCGCCATGGCAACGATTACTGCGAACTGAACTACTAAACTGGACTGAACTTTGAGTCATTTTGAAATTGGTCATTTACCCCTAGACAACGATAGAGCTTGATTGATGCTGTTATCTTAATTCTGTGTACATGTGTGGTTATCATTGTTGAATTGTTGCATTTATTATCCTTTCGATTACTGTGTTGCTTGTTTCTTTAATAAAACTTTCTTAGTTCTAGTACTCCAGACTCCAACTGAGTGATCCATTTCTGCTGGTTTGGCAACCCAGTTACGGGGTACGTAACACATTATACACCAGTCATTGAAAGTGGGCATGCAGGTACAGCAGGCGGTGAAAAAGGCGAACGGTATGCTGGCATTTATAGCGAGAGGATTCGAGTACAGGAGCAGGGAGGTACTACTGCAGTTGTACAAGGCCTTGGTGAGACCACACCTGGAATATTGTGTGCAGTTTTGGTCCCCTAATCTGAGGAAAGACATCTTTGCCATAGAGGGAGTACAAAGAAGGTTCACCAGATTGATTCCTGGGATGGCAGGTCTTTCATATGAAGAAAGACTGGATGAACTGGGCTTGTACTCGTTGGAATTTAGAAGATTGAGGGGGGATCTGATTGAAACGTATAAGATCCTAAAGGGATTGGACAGGCTAGATGTGGGAAGATTGTTCCCGATGTTGGGGAGGTCCAGAACGAGGGGTCACAGTTTGAGGATAGAGGGGAAGCCTTTTAGGACCGAGATTAGGAAAAACTTCTTCACACAGAGAGTGGTGAATCTGTGGAATTCTCTGCCACAGCAAACTGTTGAGGCCGGTTCATTGGCTGTGTTTAAGAGGAAGTTAGATATGGCCCTTGTGGCTACAGGGGTCAGGGGGTATGGAGGGAAGGCTGGGTTCTGAGTTGGATGATCAGCCATGATCATAATAAATGGCGGTGCAGGCTCGAAGGGCCGAATGGCCTACTCCTGCACCTATTTTCTATGTTTCTATGTTTCTATGGAGAGGTGGTAAAGTGGATTGGACATTGGCTCGATGGAAGAAGCCAGAGAGTGGTGGTAGAGAATTGCTTCTCTGAGTGGAGGCCTGTGACTAGTGGTGTGCCACAGGGATCAGTGCTGGGTCCATTGTTATTTGTCATCTATATCAATGATCTGGATGATAATGTGGTAAATTGGATCAGCAAGTTTGCTGATGATACAAAGATTGGAGGTGTAGTAGACAGTGAGGAAGGTTTTCAGAGCCTGCAGAGGGACTTGGACCAGCTGGAAAAATGGGCTGAAAAATGGCAGATGGAGTTTAATACTGACAAGTGTGAGGTATTGCACGTTGGAAGGACAAACCAAGGTAGAACATACAGGGTTAATGGTAAGGCACTGAGGAGTGCAGTGGAACAGAGGGATCTGGGAATACAGATACAAAATTCCCTAAAAGTGTCGTCACAGGTAGATAGGGTCATAATGAGAGCTTTTGGTATATTGGCCTTTATTAATCGAAGTATTGAGTATAAGAGCTGGAATGTTATGATGAGGTTGTATAAGGGATTGGTGAGGCCGAATCTGGAGTATTGTGTTCAGTTTTGGTCACCAAATTACAGGAAGGATATAAATAAGGTTGAAAGAGTGCAGAGAAGGTTTACAAGGATGTTGCCGGGACTTGAGAAACTCAGTTACAGAGAAAGGTTGAATAGGTTAGGACTTTATTCCCTGGAGTGTAGAATAATGAGGGGAGATTTGATAGAGGTATATAAAATTATGATGGGTATAGATAGAGTGAATGCAAGCAGGCTTTTTCCACTGAGGCAAGGGGAGAAAAAAACCAGAGGACATGGGTTAAGGGTGAGGGGGGAAAAGTTTAAAGGGAACATTAGTGGGGGCTTCTTCACACAGAGAATGGTGGGAGTATGGAATGAGCTGCCAGACGAGGTGGTAAATGCGGGTTCTTTTTTAACAATTAAGAATGAATTGGACAGATACATGGATGGGAGGTGTATGGAGGGATATGGTCCGTGTGCAGGTCAGTGAGACTAGGCAGAAGATGGTTCGGCACAGGCAAGAAGGGCCAAAGGGCCTGTTTCTGTGCTGCAGTTTCTATGGTTCTATGGTAACGAAAACCAATTTCGCCCGGGATCAATAAAGCATGACTATGACTATGACTATAACTATGTGTAGTGAGACTCCTAGCAAAGCAAGGCTGATGATAGGGCAAAATTGCAGTCAGCAGGATGAGTTGCAATGTAAAAGTTGCTCAAAATCAAAAAGGTGAATACGGGACTTAAGGTGTTATATTTGAATGCATGTAGTATACCGAATAAGGTAGATAAACTTGTAACACAGTTACAGACTGGCATGTAAGACGTTTTGGGATCACTGAATTATAACAAAGAAGGTTATAGCTGGGAGCTTAATAGCAAAATATACACATTGTATCAAAAGGACAGCAAGTTCGGCAGATTTGGGTGGCATGGCTTTATTGGTAAAAAATGAAATCAAATCATTCAGGAGATGTGGCATAGGATCAGAAGGTGTTGAATTGTTGTGGTTAGAGCCAAGGAACTCAAAGAGAAAAAGACCCCAAACAGTAGTAAGGGTTGGGTCTACAAATTACAATGGGAGATAGAAAATGCATACCAAAAGGGCAATGTTACGATAGTCATGGGGAATTTTAATATGCAGGTAGATTGGGAAAATCAGGTTGGTGCTCCCATGAGGAGGAATTTCTAGCGTGCCAGTGAGATGGCTGCTCCCTCTGGGGATTCAGTTACTCTGGACCGGGTGCTGTGTAATTAACCAGAGAGCTTATGTAAAAGAACCCTTGGGGAAAGTGGTCATAATTTATTTGAGTTTATCCTGAAATTTGAGAAGGAGAAGCTAAAGCGTGCACGGCCTCTCCGGTGAATGATATCTGTTATCTGTCCAGTGGGGACCGTGCACAATTCTGATTTGATGGAGACGGACGTGAGAGTACGGAGGAACACCTGGAAACCTTCTGAAATGCCTGCTTCACTGCCACTGCTACTGTGTGGTAACCAGAATCTCCGGAGCAGAAGGTCCCGAATCCTCGGCTTTGCGTGTTTCAGCGGCCGGGGAGAGGTCAAAGGCACTCGGCGGAGGATAACACTCGGGAGGCTGTATCGGAGGGGCTGGTCAGAGCCTTGAAGTTTTCGGATGGATGGACTCAGTGTCGGCTGTGGTCGGCTGCTTCCAAGGCATTGGCAAGTTGACGGTGCCTGGAGGTTTATGGCAGGGAGTTTCTCCCTTTTGCCACCTGCTATCGGGGACTCGGGAGTCGATCGACTTGGGGACTTTGAGACTTTTTTTTTACCGTGCCCATGGTCTGTTCTTTATCAAATTATGGTATTGTTTTGCACTGCTGTTACTATATGTTATAATTATGTGGTTCTGTCAGTGTTAGTCTTTGGTTTGTCCTGTTTTCTGTGATATCACTCCGAAGAAACATTGTATCATTTCTTAATGCAGGGGTCCCCAACCTTTTTTGCACCGCAGACCGGTTTATTATTGTCAATATTCTTGTGGACCGGCCGTCTGGGGGACAGTGGGGGGGTGGTGGTGTAGGGCTGCCAACGAACAAGAGTAGCAATCAAATACGTTGTGTTTACCCGGAGAAAGACTACCATGACCATGAAGCCTTGCGCGGGCACCTCTGTGCGCATACGTGACGTGTGCATGCGTATACTTGCCAATTTTTTTCTCTACAAGTCATTTTTGGTGATTGTGTTCAGTGAAATTACTGTACATACATTATTTCTACTTTATATAGGCTGCGTATTTATCATATAATTCCTGCTTTTACTATATGATAGTGTTATTTTAGGTTTTATGTAACAGCACATGAATATAGTGACAAGCCAATTATAAGTCACTTATAAGTCAATAGCATCATAACATTTTAAATAACGTTTGGATATTAAACACACAGCACATATTTTCCCCGTATGAACATATAAAATCATTGCAACACACCAATATCGTTGAATCAGTGGGAGCCCTGGGCTTGTTTTCCTGCAACAAGGCGGTCCCATCGAGGGGTGATGGGAGACAGTGATACTCGAGGGGGGTTCCTTATGTCCACTCTATTCCGCAATTTAGTTTTCGTTGCATTCGTTGTAGAGAACTCAGCTTGACAGCGCTATGATATTGGAAATGGAAGCAACGTTTTCAGTGCTTTCGTGGCTATCTCAGGATATTTAGCCTTGATTTTGATCCAGAATACCGGCAGAGATGTTCTGTCAAACATAACTTTTCAGCCCGCCGTCATTTGCAAGCTCGAGGGGTTGATCTTCTTCCCGCGCTGACATGGGTGACGCATGGGTAATGACCTCGTGTGTGTTCAAGCTCAACAGCACGTGACAGGGAATGAGGAAAGGTGCAGCTGACTCATATCGCCAAATTATATCGTTTCCTTGCGGCCCGGTACCGGTCCGCGGCCCGGTGGTTGGGGACCGCTGTCTTAATACTTGTATGCATTTCTAAATGACAATAAAGGAGGACTGAGTGGTCTCATAATCCAATCTAAAGTCATATGTATCTGTTTTACAGTGGAGCACAGGGAATTGCAAGAAGCATGAGAGAGGATTTGGCCAAAATAGACTGGAAAAGAGCACTGGCAGGGATGACAGCAGAGCAGCAATGGCTGGAATTTCTGGAAGCAATTCAGAAGGTACAGGTTATACACATACCAAATAGGAAGAATTATTCTAAAGGTTAGATTACACAATCATGGCTAACAAGAGAAGTCAAAGCCAATATAAAAGCCAAAGAGGGCGCATAATAGAGCAAAAGTTAGCGGAAAATTCGAGGATTGGGAAGCTTTTAAAAACGAACACAAGGCAACTAAAAAAATCATGAAGGTAACGATCGAATACGGAAGTAAGCTAGCAATAATATTAAAGAGGACACCAAATGTTTCTTCAGATACATAAAGTGTAAAAGAGAAGCAAGAGTGGATATTGGTCTGTTGGATATCAATGTTGGAGCAGTAGTAATGGGGGACAAGAATGGCATCGTCCCTTGTGGCCCTTTGAGCCACGCCACCCAGCAATCCCCCGATTTAACCCCAGCCTAATCATGGGATAATTTACAACGACCAATAACCTACCAACGGGTACATCTTTGGACTGTGACAAGAAACTGGAGCACCCAGAGGAAAACCACGAGGCCACAGAGAGAACCTATAAACTCCCTACGGGGAGAGGCGTAAATTGAACCTGGATTGCTGGTACTGTAAATGACTGTGATGAGCACCACACTAAGGTGCTGCAACAACTTGCATTGGGGTGTTCATTGTGGAAGACATTAGCAGTACGCTGGAAGTTTGAGAATGTCAGTGGTCTGAAATGTGTGAAGTTGCCATTACTAGTGAGAAACTAAAGAGATAAGGCCCTTATGGCTAAAGGGATCAGGGGGTATGGAGGGAAGGCAGGTACAGGGTTCTGAGTTGGATGATCAGCCATGGTCATACTGAATGACGGTGCAGGCTCAAAGGGCCGAATGGCCTACTCCTGCTCCTATTTTCTATGTTTCTATGAAACTGAAAGGTCTGAAGGTTAATAAGTCACCTGGACCAGATGGTGTACACCCCAGAGTTCTGAAAGAGGTGACTGAAGAGATTGTGGAGGCATTAAAAATGATCTTTTAAGAATCACTAGATTCTGGAATGGCTCTGGAAGACTGTAAAATTGCAAATGTCATTCCACTCTTCAAGAAGGGAGAAGCAGAAGAAAGGAAATGATAGTCTGACTTCAGTGGTACGGAAGATGTTGTAGTCGATTGTTAAAGATGTGGTTTTGGGGTACCTGGAGACACATGATAAAATAGGCCATAGTCAGTGTGTTATTACAAGTGTACATAATAAAGAACTGCAGTTGCCAAAAGGAAATGTGGGTGATTCACCTGGAACTGGAATTGATTTTGGGGAAGCTGGTTGTGCTGCTGGTCTTGAGCCGGAGGTTCACAAGGAGCTGATGGATGTAAGAAAGACCAAGCCAATGACAGGGAACAAATGCGGATAGAGCAAAGAGTTAAATTGTATCACAGAGGCAAAATTCAAAAGGGCAAAGAATGCAGGACTGAAGGTGCTGTATTTAAATACATGTAGCATTTGGAATAAGGTGGACAAACTCATGGTGCAATTAGGGGTGGTCAGTATAATATTGTAGACATCACTGAGTCGTGGCTGAAAGAAGACCCATAGTTCAGAGCTTAACATCAAAGGATATACTTTGTATTGAAAGGACAGGCAGGAAGGCATAGGCAGTGGTGTGGCTCTGTTGGTAAGAGATGAAATTACATCTTTCGAAAGATGTGTCTCAGGGTCAGAGAATGTTGAATCTTTGTGGGTGGAGTTAAGGAACTGCAAGGGTAAGAACAAAACATTATGGGAATCATATATAGGCCTCCAAATAGCAGCCAAAATGTGGGGTTGAGATTGCAAAGGGAGCTGGAAAAGGCATGTAATAAAGGTAATGACACAATTGTAACAGGGGACTTCAATATTCAAGGAGATTAGGAAATTAGGTTGGTATCAGATCGTAAGAAAAGGAATTCGGTGAATGCCTACAAGATGGCTTTTTAGAGAAGCTTGTGCTTGAGCCTACTCAGGGAAAGGCTATCTTAGATTGGGTGTTGTGTAATAACCCAGATCTTATTAGGGAGCTGAATGTAAAGGAGGCAGTGATCATAATATGATTGAACACATACTGCAATTTGAGAGGGAGAAGCATAACTTACAGGCATCAATATCACAATGGAATAAAGGATGAGAGAGAAGCTTGCTCGGGTGGATTGGAGGAGGATACTGGCGGGGATGATGACAGAGCAGAGATGGCTGAAGTTTCTGTGAATAGTTCACAAGGCGCGGGATAGATATGTCCTACCAAAGAAGTAGTTCTGAAATGGAAGGAGTAGGCAACTGTGGCTGACAAAGGAAGTTAAGGATTACATAAATGCCAAGGAAGGGGCATGTAACTAAAAAAAGCTGTAAGAAGGGAAAAGATGAAATGTGAGGACAGACTAGCCAATAATATAAAGCAGGATACTGAAACTTTTTTCAGTTATATAAAGAGTAAAAAGGAGGTGAGAGTTAATATTGGACCACTGGAAAATGATGCTAGTGAGGTAGTAATGGGGGAGAAAGACATGGCAGATGAACTTAATGGGTACTTTGCATCTGTCTTCACTGTGGAAGACACTAGCTGTATGCCAGAGGTTCATGAATGTCAGGGAGCAGGAGTGAGTGCCATTGCTATTACAAAGGAAAAAGTGCTAGGCAAACTCAAAGGTCTGCGAGAGGCGGACAAAGAGGAGGGACTGCGCAGGCGTGTGACATCGGGCAGTGCAGCGCAGCAGATTTAAAAGGAACAGAGCCTCATACAGCGGGCAGCGTAGTTTGCGGGCGGTGGAGTGAGCTGGGAGCAGAGTGAAGGCTTAAGGGCTTCGGCTCAACGGGCTTAGGCAGAAACGGGTGAGGCGAGGAAGGTTTGGTATTCATTTTCTGTTGTTATTTGAGGAGAGGGGCAGTATGAGTGTGAGGGCAGTTTGTTGTTCTCGGTGTCGGATGTGGGAGGCCCTGGAGTCTCCAAGCCTCCCGGACGTCCACATCTGCGCCAAGTGCATCGAGATGCAGCTCCTAAGGGACCGCGTTACGGAACTGGAGCTGCAGCTCGATGACCTTCATCTGGTCAGGGACAGTGAGGAGTTGATAGAGAGGAGTTACAGGCAGGTGGTCACACCGGGGCCACGGGAGGCAGACAAGTGGGTCATGGTTAGGAGGGGGAAGGGGAAGAGTCAGGTGATAGAGAGTACCCCGGTGGCTGTGCCCCATAACAATAGGTACTCCTATTTGAGTACTGTTGGGGGGGGGGAACAGCTTACCCGTGGGAAGCGACGGTGGCCGTGCCTCCGGCATAGAGTCCGGCTCTGTAGCTCAGAAGGATAGGGAAAGGAAGAGGAGGGCAGTTGTGATAGGGGACTCGATAGTAAGGGGGTGACATAGGCGATTCTGTGGACGCAGTCCAGAGATCCGGATGGTAGTTTGCCTCCCTGGTGCCAGGGTCCGGGATATTTCTGATCGTGTTCAAGATATCCTGAAGTGGGAGGGTGAGGAGCCAGAGGTCGTGGTACATATAGGTACCAATGACATAGGTAGGAAAAGGGAAGAGGGCCTGAAAGGAGAATATAGGGAGCTAGGAAAGGAGTTGAGAAAAAGGACTGCAAAGGTAGCAATCTCGGGATTACTGCCTGTGCCATGCGACAGTGAGAGTAGGAATGCGATGAGGTGGAGGATAAATGCGTGGCTGAGGGATTGGAGCAGGAGGCAGGGATTCAAGTTTTTGGATCATTGGGACCTCTTTTGGCGCAGGTGTGACCTGTACAAAAAGGACGGGTTACACTTGAATCCTAGGGGTAACCAATATCCTGGCAGGGAGATTAGCGAGGGCTACTGAGGTGACTTTAAACTAGAATGGTTGGGGGGTGGGAATCAAATTAAAGAGGCTAGGCGAGAGGAGGTTAGTTCACAACAGGGGGATGGGAACCAGTGCAGAGAGACAGAGGGGTGTAAAGTGAGGGTAGAAGCAAAAAGTAGTAAGGAGAAAAGTAAAAGTGGCAGGCTGACAAATCCAGGGCAAGCATCAAAAAGGGCCACTTTTCAACATAATTGTATAAGGGCTAAGAGAGTTGTAAAAGAGTGCCTGAAGGCTTTGTGTGTCAATGCAAGGAGCATTCGTAACAAGGTGGATGAATTGAAAGTGCAGATTGTTATTAATGATTATGATATAGTTGGGATCACAGAGACATGGCTCCAGGGTGACCAAGGATGGGAGCTCAACATTCAGGGATATTCAATATTCAGGAGGGATAGACATGAAGGAAGGGGAGGTGGGGTGGCGTTGCTGGTTAAAGGAGAGATTAATGCAATAGAAAGGAAGGACATAAGCCAGGAAGATGTGGATTCAATATGGGTAGAGCTGCATAACACTAAGGGGCAGAAAACGCTGGTGGGAGTTGTGTACAGGCCACCTAACAGTAGTAGTGAGGTTGGAGATGGTATTAAACAGGAAATTAGTATTGTGTGCAATAAAGGAACAGCAGTTATAATGGGTGACTTCAATCTACATGCAGATTGGTTCAATCTACATTGAACCAAATTGGTAAAGGTGCTGAGGAAGAGGATTTCTTGGAATGTATGCGGGATGGTTTTTTGAACCAACATGTCGAGGAACCAACTAGAGAGCAGGCTATTCTAGACTGGGTTTTGAGCAATGAGGAAGGGTTAATTAGCAATCTTGTCGTGAGAGGCCCCTTGGGTAAGAGTGACCATAATATGGTGGAATTCTTCATTAAGATGGAGAGTGACATAAGTTAATTCAGAAACAAAGGTTCTGAACTTAAAGAGGGGTAACTTTGAAGGTATGAGTCGTGAATTAGCTAAGATAGACTGGCAAATGACACTTAAAGGATTGACGGTGGATATGCAATGACAAGCATTTAAAGATTGCATGGATGAACTACAACAATTGTTCATCCCAGTTTGGCAAAAGAATAAATCAAGGAAGGTAGTGCACCCGTGGCTGACAAGGGAAATTAGGGATAGTATCAATTCCAAAGAAGAAACATACAAATTAGCCAGAAAAAGTGGCTCACTTGAGGACTGGGAGAAATTCAGAGTTCAGCAAAGGAGGACAAAGGGCTTAATTAGGAAGGGGAAAAAAGATTGTGAGAGAAAACTGGCAGGGAACATAAAAACTGACTGTAAAAGCTTTTATAGATATGTAAAAAAGAAAAGACTGATAAAGACAAATGTAGGTCCCCTACAGACAGAAACAGGTGAATTGATTATGGGGAACAAGGACATAGCATACCAATTGAATAATTACTTTGGTTCTGTCTTCACTAAGAAGGACATAAATAATCTTCCAGAAATAGTAGGGGACAGAGGGTCCAGTGAGATGGAGGAACTGAGCGAAATACATGTTAGTAGGCAAGTGGTGTTAGGTAAATTGAAGGGATTAAAGGCAGATAAATCCCCAGGGCCAGATGGTCTGCATCCCAGAGTGCTTAAGGAAGTAGCCCAAGAAATAGTGGATGCATTAGTGATAATTTTTCAAAACTTGTTAGATTCTGGACTAGTTCCTGAGGATTGGAGGATGGCTAATGTAACCCCACTTTTTAAAAAAGAAAGGAGAGAGAAACCGGGGAATTATAAACCGGTTAGCCTAACGTTGGTGGGGGGGAAACTGCTGGAGTCAGTTATCAAAGATGTGATAACAGCACATTTGGAAAGCGGTGAAATGATCGGACAAAGTCAGCATGGATTTGTGAAAGGAAAATCATGTCTGACGAATCTCATAGAATTTTTTGAGGATGTAACTAGTAGAGTGGATAGGGGAGAACCAGTGGATGTGGTATATTTGGATTTTCAAAAGGCTTTTGACAAGGTCCCACACAGGAGATTAGTGTGCAAACTTAAAGCACACGGTATTGGGGGTAAGGTATTGATGTGGATAGAGAATTGGTTAGCAGTCAGGAAACAAAGAGTGGGAATAAATGGGATCTTTTCAGAATGGCAGGCAGTGACTAGTGGGGTACCGCAAGGCTCAGTGCTGGGACCCCAGTTGTTTACAATATATATCAATGACTTGGATGAGGGAATTAAGTGCAGCATCTCCAAGTTTGCGGATGACACGAAGCTGGGCGGCAGTATTATCTGTGAGGAGGATGCTAAGAGGATGCAGTGTGACTTGGATAGGTTGGGTGAGTGGGCAAATTTATGCAAGATGCAATTCAATGTGGATAAATGTGAAGTTATCCACTTTGGTGGCAAAAATAGGAAAACAGATTATTATCTGAATGGTGGCCGATTAGGAAAAGGGGAGGTGCAACGAGACCTGGGTGTCATTATACACCAGTCATTGAAAGTGGGCATGCAGGTACAGCAGGCAGTGAAAACGGCGAATGGTATGCTGGCATTTATAGCGAGAGGATTCGAGTACAGGAGCAGGGAGGTACTACTGCAGTTGTACAAGGTCTTGCTGAGACCACACCTAGAGTATTGTGTGCAGTTTTGGTCCCCTAATCTGAGGAAAGACATCCTTGCCATAGAGGGAGTACAAAGAAGGTTCACCAGATTGATTCCTGGGATGGCAGGACTTTCATATGAAGAAAGACTGGATGAATTAGGCTTGTACTTGTTGGAATTTAGAAGATTGAGGGGGGATCTGATTGAAACATATAAAATATTAAAGGGATTGGACAGGCTAGATGGAGGAAGATTGTTCCCGATGTTGGGGAAGTCCAGAACGAGGGGTCACAGTTTGAGGATAGAAACATAGAAACATAGAAAATAGGTGCAGGAGTAGGCCATTCGGCCCTTCGAGCCTGCACCGCCATTTATTATGATCATGGCTGATCATCCAACTCAGAACCCCGCCCCAGCCCTCCCTCCATACCCCCTGACCCCTGTAGCCACAAGGGCCATATCTAACTCCCTCTTAAACACAGCCAATGAACTGGCCTCAACTGTTTCCTGTGGCAGAGAATTCCACAGATTCACCACTCTCTGTGTGAAGAAATTTTTCCTAATCTCGGTCCTAAAAGGCTTCCCCTCTATCCTCAAACTGTGGCCCCTCATTCTGGACTTCCCCAACATCGGGAACAATCTTCCTGCATCTAGCCTGTCCAATCCCTTTAGGATTTTATACGTTTCAATCAGATCCCCCCTCAATCTTCTAAATTCCAACGAGTACAAGCCCAGTTCATCCAGTCTTTCTTCATATGAAAGTCCTGCCATCCCAGGAATCAATCTGGTGAACCTTCTTTGTACTCCCTCTATGGCAAGGATGTCTTTCCTCAGATTAGGGGACCAAAACTGCACACAATACTCCAGGTGTGGTCTCACCAAGGCCTTGTACAACTGCAGTAGTACCTCCCTGCTCCTGTACTCGAATCCTCTATCTATAAATGCCAGCATACCATTCGCCTTTTTCACCGCCTGCTGTACCTGCATGCCCACTTTCAATGACTGGTGTATAATGACACCCAGGTCTCGTTGCACCTCCCCTTTTCCTAATCGGCCACCATTCAGATAATAATCTGTTTTCCTATTTTTACCACCAAAGTGGATAACTTCACATTTATCCACATTAAATTGCATCTGCCATGAATTTGCCCACTCACCCAACCTATCCAAGTCACCCTGTGTCCTCTTAGCATCCTCCTCACAGCTGACACCGCCACCCAGCTTCGTGTCATCCGCAAACTTGGAGATGCTGCATTTAATTCCCTCATCCAAGTCATTAATATATATTGTAAACAACTGGGGTCCCAGCACTGAGCCTTGTGGTACCCCACTAGTCACCGCCTGCCATTCTGAAAAATAAAGGGGAAGTCTTTTAGGACTGAGATTAGGAAAAACTTCTTCACACAGAGAGTGGTGAATTTGTGGAATTCTCTGCCACAGGAAACAGTTGAGGCCGGTTCATTGGCTATATTTAAGAGGGAGTTAGTTATGGCCCTTGTGGCTACGGGGATCAGGGGGTATGGAGGGAAGGCTGGTGCAGTGTTCTGAGTTGGATGATCAGCCATGATCATAATAAATGGCGGTGCAGGCTTGAAGGGCAGAATGGCCCACTCCTGCACCTATTTTCTATGTTTCTATGTCTTAAGGTGGATAAGTCACCTGGGCCAGATGGACTACATCCCAGAGTCCTGAGAGAGATTGCGGAAGAGATAACAGATGTTTTGGTCATGATTTTTCCAGAATGACTTGATTCTAACATGGTCCTGGAGGACTGGAAGATTGAAAATGTCACTCCACTCTTTGAGAAGGGAGGAATTCTCGGCCAGTTAGCCTCACCTCAGTGGTTGCGAAAGTGCGAGAGTCTAATATTAAGGATGAGGTTTTGGTGTACTTGGAGACTAATGATAAAATAAGTCAAAGTCAGCATGGTTTCTGTCAAGGGAAATCTTGTCCAACAAATCTGTTAGAGTTCTTCAAGGAAGTAACAAGCAGGGTGGACAAAGGACAGACTGCTGGCACTGGTAAAACAGGAAGGGTTGTTCCAATGACTGTGAATGTGACAGTAATTCCATTCAAGTTTGACACTGGAGCCCAGGTAAATCTGATGTTTATGGATGATTACAAGACTCTAAAAGTAAAGAACAAGATTTTCCCAGTGCAGTTAAAAGTGACTGACTATGCTGGAGAGAATGTTCCAGTTAAAGGAAGCTGTATAATGACCTCCAAGCAAAAGGGATAGCACACCACCTCAAGGCACAGCTACTGATCGTAGAGTGAGTACAACCAATATCAGGTCTGAGTGCACCTGAAAAGCTCAACCAGCTCAAACCGTGTCCTCAAATGTTCTGATGACACAACAGTGGTTGGCCTCATCAAAAACAATGATGAGTCAGAGTATAGAGAGGAAGTGGAGTGACTGGTGGATTGGTGTGAAACGAACAGCCCAAGATTGAACATGGAGAAGACCACGAAAATCATTATGGACCAGAAAGATGCAGATGAATTATCCCCTTCTGCAATTACATGGCTTCTCCATAGAGAATGTTAAGTGCTCCAAGTTCCTGGGAGTTCACATAATGATGACCTCACCCGGGCTCCTAATATCACCACCCTGAACAAGAAGGCACAGCAGTGTCTCCACTTCCTGAGGAGATTGAGGAAAGTGAGGCTCACCTTCCCATCTTAACTGCATTTTATAGCAGCAGCAGCATTGAGAGCATCCTGCAAAATTGCATCTCCATCTGGTATGGGAGCACCTAGGCATTGGACCTGAAGTCCCTACAATGGACGATGAGGATCATAGGGGTCTCCTTACCATCCACTGGGAACATTTATCAGGAAAGCTGCAAACGCAGGGCCCTCAGTATTATTAAGGATCCCACCCATCTATCCAGCATTCTCTTTGACTTTCTGCCATCAGTCAGGATACTCTGATGCATAAAAACACGGTCGGGATGGGAAACAGCTTCCTCCCTCAGGCCATTAGGCTTCTGAACTCCCTGCCACATTGCATTCAAAGTGTCACTGGTTAATCTGTTCTGTATCTTACAATATTTAATTTATGCACTTTAGCTGGTTTATTTATGTGTAATCCGGCTGTAGGTTTCACCCTTACTTTCACAAGTTGTGTGTTATGTGTGTTACATACACTACAATGCTGTCCACCCTAATTCGGAGAAACCTTGTCTCCTTAGACGGTATACATGTATATTGTTAAATGACAATAAACTTGATTTGACTTCTATGACTTACAGAAGTCTGACTTATAGAGTCTGTTAAACACCACTATTGTTAAAGGACGTCCTCTCTCTTATTCCCCACCTCCTTCCCTTTAATATCTCCTATCACCTTTCATCTCGTTCAGCCCTTTGACTCTTCCACCTATCCCCACCCACCAGCTCGTTAACCTCCCTCAACTCAAACCCTTTTATTCCAGCTTCTGTCCTCTTCTTTTCCAGTCCCAATCAAGTTCTAGTTCGAAACGCTGACTGTTCATTTCCATCCCCAGATGCTGCTTACCTGCTGAGTTCTTCCAGCATTGTGTGTGTGGCTTGAAAAATCTGCAGAATCTTGTGACTCTCTGCATAACTTGCTGACCTATGAACTCAGTGCCTTGACTAATAAATACAAGCATGCTTTACCCTACCTAGCCATCCTAACAACCTGTGTAAGGAGCGATGGATTTGAGCTGTCAGATCCCTCTGTATGTTAACACTGTTAATGGTTCTGGCAGCAACTGTTCACTCTCCCTTTTACACGTCGTCTCAAGACGTGCCACACCTCACACTTAGAACCGTAATCATACAGACAGAAACGGTCCTTCAGCCCAACTGGTCCATGCTGGCCACGATACCTCATCCAAGCTGGTCCCATTTGCCAGTTTATGGTCCATAACCTTAGTAAATCTCCCTGATCCATGTACCTGTCCAACAGTCTTTTACCATTTTTTATTATATCTGCCTCAATCACATCCTCTGGTAGCTCGGTCTTCAGAGATACTGTACTACCCAGTATGAACAACGCTGCCCTCACCATCCTATTGAATCTTTCCCCTCACATTAAACTTACAGCATGCCCAGCATATTGCCTGTGTTAAACTCCAGCTGCCTTTCTCTACCTCAGTATCTGTCCCACTGTATCCTTTGGCAAGTATCTCCACTGTCCACAACAGTACCAAACCTTGTATTGCCTACAAACTTACTAACTCACCCATCTACACTTCCATCCAGATCATTTATAGCTCTGACTCCTCTGTGTAGTTGTTACTGATCCGTGCAGAGCTCAGTTACTCATCCATGTTGTCCATTTACCAGCCCGTGTCCAGCCCAGTCACCGGCCTGTGCCCAGAATGGGAAGGAGTAGGTGTTCAGCCTGGTAATCGTCCCATGCCCAGAATAGGAAGCGGTCAATGCCAAGGTCATTCCTGCTGTGCCAGCATGCTACTGGCAGAGTAACTGTTCAGGAATACGCTACAGGGTGATGGGAATGTCTTGGTATCTGAGTCTGCAACCCCTGTGGATGTGTGTTTATCTGTATGTTTATGTGTGGTGTCCATGTGCTTGTATCTGTGTCCACGTGTGGATGTGTGTTCCTTCCCAGTTCACCATCACTGAGGATTTCTTTCTGAGTTCTGTGGAAGACAGGTAATCAATGTACAGCAACTCTTCACGGACACAAGGAACCCTTTACCCACATTAACCTCTACCTCTGTGCTCCGCCTGGAAAGTTTCTGTAAGCCCTTCACTTGTAGTTGGAGAAAATTCACCACAATCTCTGTCCGCACAGTAGATGAATGCACACACGCGTTGAAGGTTTAAACATTGTTTAATACTGAGTGAAGCTGATGGTGCGAGAGCCAGGCTCCCTGGGAGACAAACTCTTCCTCGGCTTTGTGTACAGAAACTGACCTAATATGGAGAAGACAGATTATTAACAAAATAAAACACTCATCAGGTCAGTCAGCATCTGGGGAGGGAGAAATTCAACCTTTCACCTTGAGGACTGTCTGTCAGAGGCTTTCCCACCTGAAATGTTAACTGAATCTCTCTGCTCAGATGCTGCCTCACCTGGTGAGTGTTTGCAGAGGGCTCTGGATTTATTTCTGATTTCTAGTATTTCTGCATGATGAGTGGAAATGGATATTAAATTGAAGCATTGGTAGCACGTCCTGCACCAAAATGAAGACTAAGCCAAGCCTATGCCCACACCACTCTACTCCCCACTTCTCCTCTCCAGATGATCTCAGAGCTTCCTCCTGCACTGACGTTCGAGGGCCCAGATAACATCAGGAGAAAGGAGTTCTCCAACAAGAGAGTGGCAAGAGGGTAAGCAAATTCCCAGGGCTACTGCTTAGCTGACAGTTAGTCTGAATATTAAACAGACTGCACACATCCTTGTTCTTACCCCCAACTCAAAACCAAGACTGTTGTGGCCCCACCCAGCAAGGATCCTGAGGGGACGATGCAGGCTATTGGGGTCCAGTGGTGATGGACGTTATGGGTAGAAGATACAAGCTCCTCCACTGTTGCCTGTCATGGTGCCTCACACTCACACTACAGGAAAGCGCAGGCTACAGTGAAGCCTATCTGTGACCTCAGGAAAGCGCGAACCGCACAATGACACACACGTCTCATATGGAAGTCTACCAAGCCAAATGGAGGAGGGCCGCGATGTTCGTTCCGACGGAGACAGCAGCTGCAGCTGGGCGATGCTGGGCATTCTGTGGCATGGCCAATGTGATATCTTGATGTTGTTGTCCCAGTCCCTGGGGTGAGAGACGAGCCCAGAATTACTCTGTGATGCGCTCTACTAGTAGACACAAAGGTCTGGGAACTTCATCTCATACACAGGCACGGAGCGGGGTTGTGTCTGGCCGTAGCCTGCGGTGATGGTGCCTGAAGGGCTGGGGGGAGGCCTGGAAATAAAGGAAAGACAAAGTGAGTATTTATTTATCCAGAGACAGTGTTGAACAGGCCCCTTCAGCCCTGTGACCCACATCACCCCAGCAACCCACCGACCTCACCCTAACCCAACCATAGGATCATTTACAATGACCAATTAAACCACTAAATGGCAGATTTTTGGACTGTGGGAGGAAACCAGAGCACCCGGAGGGAACCCACTCACACCCGGGCAAGAATGTACAAACACATTACAGAGGATGCTGGAATTGAACTCTGAACTCTGACACCCTGAACTCTCACGGCAACACTACCATGATGACCGTGTACACGGCTGTTCACAGATCACCAGTTACCAGTGCTTACTTCGGTGGGGTACAGACCAAGGGCAAATCTTCTGGCAGCCATGGCAATGCTGCTCAGAGAGCGAATTAAACACCAGCACTACCTGCCCTGTAAAAATACTGCTTTTGCCCAGAATTTCAAACATAGAACATAGACCATTACAGCACAGGAACAGAATCTTCAGCCCATAATGTTGTGCCGAACCAATTAAATTAGTAACCAGATTTCCAATTAAAGTAATCCCTTCTGCCTGAACAATGTCCATATGCTTCCATTTTCCACACATTAATCTGCCCATTTAAATGGATTCTGAAAGTCTGTAATGTATCTGCCCCTACCACTGCCCAAGGGAGCACACTCCAGGCATCTCTGGGTAAAAAACATCTCTTTTGAAATTACCCCCTCTCATCTTATTACATGCCCGCTGGTATCAGACATATCAACCTGGGAAAATGTTCCTGTCTGAGCTAATGTTCCAACTTGATCTAAGCCTCTTGTAATGTTATAAATCTCTGTCAGATCTCCCCTCAGATTCCATCACTCCAGAGAAAACTACTGAGTTTGTCAAAGTTCTCGTGCACATTCTCTCTGATCCAGGCAGCATCCAGGTGAACCTCATCTACACCCTCTCCAAAGCCTCAACAACAAAGAATGTGCTGGAATTAGAGAGAGTCCAGAGGGGGTTCATGAGAATGATTCTGGGATGAAAAGGTTAATATATGAGGAGTGTTTGATGGCTCTGTCCCTGTGCTCACTGTAGTTTAAAAGAATGAGGGAGCAATCTCATTAAAACCTATCGAACATTGAAAGACCTAGTTAGAGTGAACGTGGAGATGATGCTTCCTACAGTGGGGGAGCCTAACACCAGAAGGCACAGCCTCAGAATAGAAGGATGTCCCATTAGAACAGCCACCTATGGCCATGAATTCCACAGATTTACTCCCCTCTAGCGAAAGAAATTCCTCATATCTGTTCTAAAAGAACACTATTCTGATGCTGTCTTAGAATCACCCACAATAGGAAACATCCTCTCCATGTCCACTCTAACAAAGCCTTTCAACATTCGATATATTTTTATGAGGTCACCCCTCATTCTTCTGAATTCCAGTGAGTAGAGGCCTAGAGTCATCAAACACGCCCCGCATGACAAAACGTTCAATTCCGCAATCAGTTTTGTAAAACTCCTTTGAACCCGGTCCGCAGCTCCTTAGATGAAGGGCCCAAAACTGCTCATTATACTCCCAAGTGAGGTCTCAGCAGTGTTTTATAAAGCCTTAACATTACATCCTTGCTTTTATATTCTAGTTGTCTCAAAATGAAATGTTAATATTGCATCTGCCTTCCTCACTACTGACTCAACCTGCAAATTAATCTTTACGGAATTGTGCATAAGGACGCCCAAGTCCTTTTGCATATCAGTTTTTTGAATGTTCTCTCCATTTAGAAAATAGTCTACACTTTTATTTCTTCTCCTAAAGTGCATGACCATAAACTTCCTGACACTATATTCCACCTGCCACTTCTTTACCCATTCTCCTAATTTAAGTCCTTCTGTAGCCCCTCCACTTCCTGAAAACTACCTGCCCCTCACCTAAAAGATGGAATACAAAAGGAGGCTAACTAATAATATTAAAGGGGATACCAAAAATTTCTTCAGATACATAAAATGTAAAGGGGAGTTGTGAGTGGATGTCAGACTGCTGGAAAACGAAGGGCTCATTTCTGCTCCTATATCTTATGATCTGTCTTTGTATCATCTAAAAACTTGGCCACAACATCATCAATTCTGCCATCCAAATCATTGACATATAATGTAAAAAGAAACGGTCCCAACACAGACCTCTGTGGAACAACAGTAGTCACTGGCAACCAACCAGAAAAGGCTTCCTTTATTCCCACTCTTTGCCTCCGGCCAATCAGCCATTGCTTTATCCATTTATGCCTCATACATTTTCTGTAATACCATTGGCCCTCAATTTGTTAAGCAGCATCAAGTGTGGCACCTTGTCAAGGGCCTTCCAAAAATTCAAGTACACAGCATCCATCATTTCTCCTTTGTCTACCCTGCTTGTTATGTTTTCTGAGAATTCCAACAGTTTTGTCAGGGAAGATTTTCCCTCAAGGAAACAATGCTGATTACAGTCTATTTTATCATGTGCCTCCAAGTACCCTGAGACCTCATCCTTAGTAATCGACTCCAACATTTTCCCAACCACTGAGGTCAGACTACCTGGTCTATAATTTCCTTTCTTCTGTCCCTGTCTCTTATTGAGGAGTGGAGTGGCATTTGCAAATTTCCATTCCCCCGGAACCATTCCAGAATCTAGTGTTTCTTGAAAGATGCCTCCACAATCTCTTCAGTCACCTCTGTCAGAACCCTGGGTTTTCTACCATCTGGACCAGGTGACTTATCTACCTTCAGACCTTTCCACGTCCTAAGAACCTTCACCCCAGTAATGGCAACTTCACATACTTCTGCCGCCTGACACTCCCAAACTTCTGGCATAGAGCTTGGGCCTTCCACAGTGAAGACTAATGCAAAAATATTTATTAAGTTCATCTGCCATTTCCTTGCCCCCCATTACTACCTCTCCAGCATCATTTTCCAGTTATCCAATATCATACTCGCCTCTCTTTTATACTTTATGTATCTCTACAAAACAATTTTGGCAAGCTCCTCTCTCATGTCTATGTAATTCCCTTTACTCCACAGATAAAATCTGACTTTAGCTTCTATCTCAAACTTCAGGGTGAATTCTATCATATTCCTGGTGACTGTCAGGTGAAGGAAATGGAAGGTGAATAGGCTAGACCATTAGTGCAGAGCACCTCTGTGGCCATCCCCCTCAATAATAAGCGCACCATTTTAGACACTGTTGTGGGGGATGACCTCCCAGGGGAATGTCACAGAGACCAGATTACTGACACTGAGCATGGGTCCATGGTGCAGAAGGGAAAGAGGGAGAGGTCATGATAGGGGGCTCAATAGTTAGAGGAACAGAGGGGAGATTCTGCGGATGGGAACGGGTATGTTGCCTCTCAGATGCCAGGGTCAGGGATGTCTTGGATCGTGTCACAGCATTTTGGAGGGGGAGGGAGAGCAGCCAGTTCGAGGGATGACTGTGCAAGTGCGTGGACGTCAGCGAGTTAGACCAGCATGAAGAGTTTAAAAGGAGGCAGCTTTATTGAGCAGGCAACCGAGTAGAGGGAGTCAGCGTAGGAGGGCTTTGGCAATAATGGCGTTGAGGTGGAGTAGGTTACCTGTGAAAAATAGAAACAGGCAGCCTTGAGTGTCCTATGGACTCGGACCCCAAGATCTCTTTGATCCTCCACACCGCCAAGAGTTGTACCATTAGTACTATATTCTGTCATCATATTTGACCTAACAAAATGAACCACTTCACACTTATCTGGGTTGAATTCCATTTGCCACTTCTCAGCCCAGTTTTGCATCCTATCAATGTCCAGCTGTAAACTCTGACAGCCCTCCACACTATCCACAACACCCCCAACCTTTGTGTCATCAGCAAATTTACTAACCCACTCCTCCGCTTCTTCATCCAGATCATTTATAAAAATGACGAAGAGAAGGGGCCCCAGAACAGATCCCTGGGGCACACCACTGGCCACTGACCTCCATGCAGAATATGACCTGTTTACAACCACTCTTTGCCTTCTGTGGGCAAGCCAGTTCTGGATCCACAAAGCAATGTCCCCTTGGATCCCATGCCGCCTTACTTTCTCAATAAGCCTTGCATGCGGTATCTTGTCAAATGCCTTGCTGAAATCCATACACCCTACATTTACTGCTCTACCTTCATCAATGTGTTTAGTCACATCCTCAAAAAATTAAATCAGGCTGATCAGGCACAACCTGCCCTTGACAAAGCCATTCTGACTATTCCTAATCATCTTATACCACTCCAAATATTCATTAATCCTGCCTCTCAGGATCTTCTCCATCAATTTACCAACCACTGAAGTAAGACTTACTGGTCTATAATTTCCTGAACTATCTCTACTCCCTTTCTTGAATAATGGAACAACATCAGCAACTCTCCAATCCTCTGGTACTTCTCCTATCCCTATTGATGATGCAAAGATCATCGTTAGAGGCTCAGCAATCTCCTCCCTCGCCTCCCACAGTAACCTAGGGTACATCTCGTTTGGTCACAGTGACTTATCCAACTTGATGCTTTCCAAAAGCTCCAGCACATCCTCTTCCTTAATATCTACATGCTCAAGCTTTTCAGTCCGCTGTAAGTCATCCCTACAATCGCCAAGATCCTTTTCCATAGTGAATTCTGAAGTAAAGTACTTATTAAGTACCTCTGCTATCTCTTCTGGTTCCATACTCACTTTTCCACTGTCACACTTTATTGATCCTATTCTCTCATCTCTTACTCTCTTCACCTCTTGATCTTCTTGCTGTTCAACTAAATGAGTATTTTGCCTCTGTCGTCACTGTGGACAGTGTGCCAGATGTTGAAGGGTGTGAGAGAAGAGAAGTGAGTGCAGTTACTATTACAAGGGAGAAGGTGCTCAAAAAGCTGAAAGACCTAAAGGTACACAAGTCATCCAAGCCAGATGAACTGCACCCTAAGGTTCTGAAAGAGGTAGCATTATAGATTGTGGAGGCATTAACAATGATCTTTCAAAAATCATTGGACTCTGGCACGGTGCCAGAGGACTGGAAAATTGCCAATTTCACTCCACTGTTCAAGAAAGGAGGAAGGCAGCAGAAAGGAAATTATAGACCAGTTAGCCTGACCTCAGTGGCTGGGAAGATATTGGGAGTCAATTGTTAAGGTTGAGGCTATGTAGTACTTGGTGACACAGGACAAGATAGTACAAAGTCAGCAGGGTTTCCTTCAGGGACGAACCTGTTGGAATTCTTTGAGGAATTACATGGAAGCTGTATATTTGGATTTTCAGAAGGCTTTTGAGAAAGTGCCACACATAAGTCTACTTACCAAGTTAAGAGCGCATGATTTTACAGGAAAGTTACTGCCATGGTTAGAGCATTGGCTGATTGGTAGGAGGCAGCGAGTGGGAATAAATGGATCCTTCTCTGGTTGGCTGCCAGTGACTAGTGGTGTTCCACAGGGGTTGGTGTTGGGACCACTTCTTTATCTGCTGTACCAATAATTTAGATAATGGAATAGATGGTTTTGTTGCCAAGTTTGCAGATGATATGAAGGTTGGTGGAGGGGGAGGTAATGTTGAGGAAACAGGTAGGTTGGAGAGGACTTGGACAGATTAGGAGAATGGGCAAGAAAGTGGCAAATGAAATACAAAGTTGAAAAATGCATGGTCATGCACTTCGATAGAAGAAATAAATGTGAAGATTATTTCATAAATGGGGAGAAAATCCAAAAACTTGAGTTGCAAAGGGACTTGGGAGTCCTTGTACAGAACACCCTAAAGGTTAACCTGCAGGTGGATCGATGGTAAGGAAGGCAAATATAATGCAATGTTAACATTCATTTCAAAGGTCTAGAATACAAGAACAGGGATGTGATGCTGAGGCTTCATAAAGCACTAGTGGGGCCTCACCTTGAGTATCGTGAACAGCTTCTGGTTTCTTATCTAAGAAAAGCTGTGCTGATGTTGGAGAGGGTTCAGGGGAGATTCACAAGGATCATTCCTGGAATGAAAGGGTTTGATAGCTCTGGGAGGGAGGATCTCATTCAAATGTTTCGAATATTGAAAGACCTAGAGAGAGTAGATATGGAAAGGATGTTTTGCATGGTGAAGAAACCTAGGACAAGAGGACACAGCCTCTTGAAAATCTGCAGATGCTGGAAATCCAAGCAACAGGCACAAAGTGGGGTGTCCATTAAAAACAGATGTCGCGAAATTTCTTTCAGCAGAGGTGGTGAATTTGTGGAACTTGTTGCTACAGGCAACTGTGGAGTCCAGGTTGTTGGGTGTATTTAAGGCAGAGATTGATAGGTTCTTGATTGGCCACAGCATCTAAAGTTATGGGGAGAATGGTGATGAATGGGGCTGAGGTGGAAAATAGGATCAGCCATGACTGAAACACAAGCAAGAGAAAATCTGCAGATGCTGGAAAGCCAAGCAACAGGCACAAAATGCTGAAGGATCTCAGCAGGCCAGGCAGCATCTATGGGAAAAAAAATAGTCTGAAGATTTAAACTTCAGCCCGAAACGTGGACTGTACTTTTTCCATAGTTGCTGCCTGGCCTGCTGAGTTCCTCCAGCATTTTGTGTGTGTAGTCATGATTGTATGGCAGAGCAGACTCGATGGGCTAAATGGCCTAGTTCTGCTCCATATCTTATAGAAACATAGAAACATAGAAAATAGGTGCAGGAGTAGGCCATTCGGCCCTTTGAGCCTGCACCGCCATTTATTATGATTATGGCTGATCATCCAACTCAGAACCCTGCACCAGCCTTCCTTCCATACCCCCTGATCCCTTTAGCCAAAAGGGCCATATCTAACTCCCTCTTAAATATAGCCAGTAAACTGGCCTGAACTGTTTCCTGTGGCAGAGAATTCCACAGATTCACCACTCTCTGTGTGAAGAAGTTTTTCCTAATCTCGGTCCTAAAAGGCTTCCCCTTTATCCTCAAACTGTGACCCCTCGTTCTGGACTTCCCCAACATCGGGAACAATCTTCCTGCATCGAGCCTGTCCAATCCCTTTAGGATTTTATACGTTTCAATCAGATCCCCCCGTCAATCTTCTAAATTCCAACGAGTACAAGCCCAGTTCATCCAGTCTTTCTTCATATGAAAGTCCTGCCATCCCAGGAATCAATCTGGTGAACCTTCTTTGTACTCCCTCTATGGCAAAGATGTCTTTCCTCAGATTAGGTGACCAAAACTGCACACAATACTCCAGGTGTGGTCTCAGCAAGGCCTTGTACAACTGCAGTAGTACCTCCTTGCTCCTGTACTCGAATCCTCTCGCTATAAATGCCAGCATACCATTCGCCTTTTTCACCGCCTGCTGTACCTGCATGCCCACTTCCAATGACTGGTGTATAATGACACCCAGGTCTCGTTGCACCTCCCCTTTTCCTAATCGGTCACCATTCAGATAATAATCTGTTTTCCTATTTTTGCCACCAAAGTGGATAACTTCACATTTATCCACATTAAATTGCACCTGCCATGAATTTGCCCACTCACCTAACCTATCCAAGTCACCCTGCATCCTCTTAGCATCCTCCTCACAGCTAACACTGCCACCCAGCTTCGTGTCATCTGCAAACTTGGAGATGCTGCATTTAATTCCCTCATCCAAGTCATTAATATATATTGTAAACAACTGGGGTCCCAGCACTGAGCCTTGCGGTACCCCACTAGTCACCGCCTGCCATTCTGAAAAGGTCCCGTTTATTCCCACTCTTTGCTTCCTGTCCGCTAACCAATTCTCTATCCACATCAATGCCTTACCCCCAATACCGTGTGCTTTAAGTTTGCACACTAATCTCCTGTGTGGGACCTTGTCAAAAGCCTTTTGAAAATCCAAATATACCACATCCACTGGTTCTCCCCTATCCACTCTACTAGTTACATCCTCAAAAAATTCTGTGAGATTCGTCAGACATGATTTTCCTTTCACAAATCCATGCTGACTTTGTCCGATGATTTCACCACTTTCCAAATGTGCTGTTATCACATCTTTGATAACTGACTCCAGCAGTTTCCCCACCACCGACGTCAGGCTAACCGGTCTATAATTCCCTGTTTTCTCTCTCCCTCCTTTTTTAAAAAGTGGGGTTACATTAGCCACCCTCCAATCCTCAGGAACTAGTCCAGAATCTAACGAGTTTTGAAAAATTATCACCAATGCATGCACTAATTTCTTGGGCTACTTCCTTAAGCACTCTGGGATGCAGACCATCTGGCCGTGGGGTTTATCTGCCTTTAATCCCTTCAATTTACCCAACACCACTTCCCTACTAACATGTATTTCGCTCAGTTCCTCCATCTCACTGGACCCTCCGTCCCCTACTATTTCTGGAAGATTATTTATGTCCTCCTTAGTGAAGACAGAACCAAAGTAATTATTCAATTGGTCTGCCATGTCCTTGCTCCCCATAATCAATTCACCTGTTTCTGTCTGTAGGGGACCTATATTTGTCTTTACCAGTCTTTTCCTTTTTACATATCTATAAAAGCTTTTACAGTCAGTTTTTATGTTCCCTGCCAGTTTTCTCTCACAATCTTTTTTCACCTTCCTAATTAAGCCCTTTGCCCTCCTCTGCTGAACTCTGAATTTCTCCCAGTCCTCAGGTGAGCCACTTTTTCTGGCTAATTTGTATGCTTCTTCTTTGGAATTGATACTATCCCTAATTTCTCTTGTCAGCCACGGGTGCACTACCTTCCTTGATTTATTCTTTTGCCAAACTAGGATGAACTATTGTTGTAGTTCATCCATGCAATCCTTAAATGCTTGCCATTGCATATCCACCGTCAATCCTTTAAGTGTCATTTGCCAGTCTATCTTAGCTAATTCACGTCTCATATCTTCAAAGTTACCCCTCTTTAAGTTCAGAACCTTTGTTTCTGAATTAACTATGTCACTCTCCATCTTAATGAAGAATTCCACCATATTATAGTCACTCTTACCCAAGGGGCCTCTCACGACAAGATTGCTAATTAACCCTTTCTCATTGCTCAAAACCCAGTCTAGAATAGCCAGCTCTCTAGTTGGTTCCTTGACATGTTGGTTCAAAAAACCATCCCGCATACATTCCAAGAAATCCTCTTCCTCAGCACCTTTACCAATTTGGTTCACCCAATCTACATGTAGATTGAAGTCACCCATTATAACTGCTGTTCCCTTATTGCACACATCTCTAATTTCCTGTTTAATACCATCTCGACCTCACTACTACTGTTATGTGGCCTGTACACAACTCCCACCAGCGTTTTCTGCCCCTTAGTGTTACGCAGCTCTACCCATTTCGATTCCACATCTTCCCGGTTTATGTCCTTCCTTTCTATTGCGTTAATCTCATCTTTAACCAGCAACGCCACCCCACCTCCTTTTCTTTCATGTCTATCCCTCCTGAATATTGAATATCCCTGAACGTTGAGCTCCCATCCTTGGTCACCCTGGAGCCATGTCTCTGTGATCCCAACTATATCATAATCATTAATAACAATCTGCACTTTCAATTCATCCACCTTGTTACGAATGCTCCTTGCATTGACACACCAAGCCTTCAGGCGCTCTTTTACAACTCTCTTAGCCCTTATACAATTATGTTGAAAAGTGGCCCTTTTTGATGCTTGCCCTGGATTTGTTGGCCTGCCACTTTTACTTTTCTCCTTACTACTTTTTGCTTCTACCCTCACTTTACACCCCTCTGTCTCTCTGCACTGGTTCCCATCCCCCTGTTGTGAACTAACCTCCTCTCGCCTAGCCTCTTTAATTTGATTCCCACCCCCCAACCATTCTAGTTTAAAGTCACCTCAGTAGCCCTCGCTAATCTCCCTGCCAGGATATTGGTCCCCCTAGGATTCAAGTGTAACCCGTCCTTTTTGTACAGGTCACACTGGCGCCAAAAGAGGTCCCAATGATCCAAAAACTTGAATCCCTGCCTCCTGCTCCAATCCCTCAGCCACGCATTTATCCTCCACCTCATCGCATTCCTACTCTCACTGTCGCGTGGCACAGGCAGTAATCCCGAGATTACTACCTTTGCAGTCCTTTTTCTCAACTCCCTTCCTGGCTCCCTATATTCTCCTTTCAGGACCTCTTCCCGTTTTCTACCTATGTCATTGGTACCTATATGTACCACGATCTCTGGCTCCTCACCCTCCCACTTCAGGATATCTTGAACACGATCAGAAATATCCCGGACCCTGGCACCAGAGAGGCAAACTACCATCCGGGTCTCTGGACTGCGTCCACAGAATCGCCTATCTGACCCCCTTACTATCGAGTCCCCTATCACAACTGCCCTCCTCTTCCTTTCCCTACTTATCCCTTATGGTCACTTATCCCTCAGGGTTCCTTTACTTTAAGCTTGCTAACTAATTCCAGTTCTTTGCACAGCAACCCATCCAGAATAGTGGATCCTCTATTGGGCTCAACTATGAGCTGCTCTAGGTAGCCATCTCATAAGCATTCTAGAAATTCCCACTCTTGGGATCTGGCACCATTCTGATTTTCTTAATCTACTGGTAAATTGAAGGGATTGAAGGCAGATAAATCCCCAGGGCCAGATGGTCTGCATCCTAGAGTGCTTAAGGAAGTAGCCCAAGAAATAGTGGATGCATTAGTGATAATTTTTCAAAACTCGTTAGATTCTGGACTAGTTCCTGAGGATTGGAGGGTGGCTAATGTAACCTCAATTTTTAAAAAAGGAGGGAGAGAGAAACCGGGGAATTATAGACCGGTTAGCCTAACGTCGGTGGTGGGGAAACTGCTGGAGTCAGTTATCAAGGATGTGATAACAGCACATTTGGAAAGCGGAGAAATGATCGGACAAAGTCAGCATGGATTTGTGAAAGGAAAATCATGTCTGACGAATCTCATAGAATTTTTTGAGGATGTAACTAGTAGAGTGGATAGGGGAGAACCAGTGGATGTGGTATATTTGGATTTTCAAAAGGCTTTTGACAAGGTCCCACACAGGAGATTAGTGTGCAAACTTAAAGCACACGGTATTGGGGGTAAGGTATTGGCGTGGGTGGAGAATTGGTTAGCAGACAGGAAGCAAAGAGTGGGAATAAACGGGACCTTTTCAGAATGGCAGGCAGTGACTAATGGGGTACCGCAAGGCTCAGTGCTGGGACTCCAGTTGTTTACAATATATATTAATGACTTGGATGAGGGAATTAAATGCAGCATCTCCAAGTTTGCGGATGACACGAAGCTGGGCGGCAGTGTTAGCAGTGAGGAGGATGCTAAGAGGATGCAGGATGACTTGGATAGGTTGGGTGAGTGGGCAAACTCATGGCAGATGCAATTTAATGTGGATAAATGTGAAGTTATCCACTTTGGTGGCAAAAATAGGAAAACAGATTATTATCTGAATGGTGGCCAATTAGGAAAAGGGGAGGTGCAACGAGACCTGGGTGTCATTATACACCAGTCATTGAAAGTGGGCATGCAGGTACAGCAGGCGGTGAAAAAGGCGAATGGTATGCTGGCATTTATAGCGAGAGGATTCGAGTACAGGAGCAGGGAGGTACTACTGCAGTTGTACAAGGCCTTGGTGAGACCACACCTGGAGTATTGTGTGCAGTTTTGGTCCCCTAATCTGAGGAAAGACATCTTTGCCATAGAGGGAGTACAAAGAAGGTTCACCAGATTGATTCCTGGGATGGCAGGACTTTCATATGAAGAAAGACTGGATGAACTGGGCTTGTACTCATTGGAATTTAGAAGATTGAGGGGGGATCTGATTGAAACATATAAGATCCTAAAGGGATTGGACAGGCTAGATGCAGGAAGATTGTTTCCGATGTTGGGGAAGTCCAGAACGAGGGGTCACAGTTTGAGGATAGAGGGGAAGCCTTTTAGGACCGAGATTAGGAAAAACTTCTTCACACAGAGAGTGGTGAATCTGTGGAAATCTCTGCCACAGCAAACTGTTGAGGCCAGTTCATTGGCTATGTTTAAGAGGGAGTTAGATATGGCCCTTGTGGCTACAGGGGTCAGGGGGTATGGAGGGAAGGCTGGGGCGGGGTTCTGAGTTGGATGATCAGCCATGATCATAATAAATGGCGGTGCAGGCTCGAAGGGCCGAATGGCCTACTCCTGCACCTATTTTCTATGTTTCTATGTGACTGGCATATTGACTATCATAGCATTGTCTTTTGGCATGCATTTTCTATCTCCCATTGTAATTTGCAGACCATATATTTACTACTGTTTGGGGATCTGTATATAATTCATCTAAGGAACTACAAGGGAGTTAAGACACAGTTCTATGCAGAATAGTTCTGCTCTTATGTCACCTCTTTCTAATGATTTGATTTCATTTTTTTTTAAACCGGGGAGCTACATCAACCCCTCTGCCTTCATGTCTGTCCTTCTGATACAATGTGTATATCCTTGGACATTAAGCTCCCAGCCATTATTCAGTGATGCCTGCAACATCATACATGCTAATCTGTAACTGAGATACAAGTTCATCTACTTTATTCCATATACTACCCGCATTCAAATATAACACCTTCAGTCCTTTATTTACCCTTTTCAACTTTGTCTGCATTTTACGTTGCAACTCATCCTGTTGACTGCAAGTTTGTCCTATCAACAGCCTTTCTTTGCTCGCAGTCACACTGCACAATGGCTCTGTTTGTAAACCATCTCCCTCATCCTCAGCCCGATTACTCTGGTTCCTACTGCCCTGCCAAATCTAAACCCTCCTGAGTAGCCCTAGCAAACATGCCTGCAAGGATATTGGTCCCCCTCAGGTTCAGGTGTAACCCATCCCATTTGTATCAGTTGTACCTTCCCAAGAAGCGATCCTAATGATCCAGAAATCGCTACCCCTACCCCCGGCATCAGTTCCTCAGCCAAATCATCCTTTTCTTACTCTCACTGGTACGTACCACAGGCAGCAATCCACAAATTACTACCATGGAGATCCTGTTTTTTAGTTTTCTACCCAGCTCCCTAAGAACTCTCTTCACCTTTCCTACCCATGTCATTGGTGCCAATATGTACCAAGACTTGTCAGGACACTGGAGCAAGGATCCAATGTGCACACAGCGATATTAATTGAGTAAGAAATCCCGAGGTGCAAACAAAGTCAGCATCAAAGTTCAGGCAGAGATCAAAACATCCAGAGAAATCCAAAAACCAGAATGGGGAAACTGGCAGAGTTGATATTCAGACGGACAGAGTACAGATACAAATGCTGGAAAGGCTCAGGAAAATTCACTGGCAACAAACAGGTGAAAACACAGGACTGAAATACACTGAGCAATAAACAGACAGGCAAATGATAGGTGGAGCACAATGAGACACAATACAGGTAATAATGAGAAACAGGTGAGAGACGGAGTACTCAGTAATACAGGGGCCGGAGTAGAGCAGGAGCGGGGACAGGAGCACATGGCAATACAAAACCACAGACTGACAGCTAGGAGGAAAACACACAAAAAGACAGAGTTCAACTGGAGGTACTGACAATATTTCTCCCCATGCCTCCCCCCCGGGACACCTCCCGGCATCACAGCAGGTAGAGCTGGGTGCTGGCGATGGAAGTCCATGATGAGAGAGGGGTTCAGGATGTTACGAGCGGGGACCCAGCACCTCTCCTCAGGACCGTAGCCCTCCCAGTCCACAAGGTACTGGAGGCTATGGCCCCAGCGATGAACGTCCAGCAGTTGATGCACCGTGAAGCCCTCTGAACCATCAATGAGCTGTGGGGAGGTGGGGTTTGGGGACAGGACACAGGGGGTGGCTCATGAAAGGCTTGATGCAGGACACATGGAAGATGGGATGAATGTGGCGGAGAGTGGAGGGGAGCTTGAGACGGACGGCAGCAGGGCTGATGACTTTAGCAATGGGAAAGGGGCCAATGAAGTGAGGGGCGAGCTTGCAGGAATTCACCTTGAGGGGCAGGTCTCGGGTTGAAAGCCACACACGCTGTCCCTAGTGGTAACGTGGGGCTTTGGAGCCATGGTGGTCAGCTTGACGCTTGATTCTAGCAGAGGCACGGAGAAGAGCAGAGTGCGTGCGCCTCCATGTCCGCTGACAACGGCGGGTGAATGCCTCAGCAGATGGAACGCCAACCTTCTCTTCCTGGGCAGGAAACAGTGGAGGTTGGCAGCCAAGGCAGCACTCGAAAGGGGACAGACCGGTGGAGGAGGACGGATGAGAGTTTATGGCGTACTTGGCCCAGGGTTGCTGCTGACTCCACGCGAGGGGTTCTGGGAGACTAGACGCTGCAATACTGTCTCTAGCTGTTGGTTGGCCCGCTCGGTCTGGCCATTGGTCTGTGGGTGGAATCCTGAAGACAGACTCACAGAGGCACCCAGAAGATTACAGAATGCCCTCCAGAAGTTGGATGTGAACTGAGAGCCCCTACCTGACACAAGATCTACAGGTAAACCATGTAATTTAAAAACACGCAGTGCTAGTAATTTGGCTGTTTCTTTGGCCAAGGGGAGTTTAGGTAAAGGAATGAAGCGTACAGACTTGGAGAAATGATCAACTACTGTGAGAATGGTGGTGTTACCATCTGATGGGGGAAGACTGGTGACAAAATCCAGGGCAATGTGGGACCAGGGTCTCTTGGGAATAGACAGGGGTTGTAACAGACCAGCAGGTGACCAGTTAGAGTTCTTGCCTTGAGCACAGACCAAGCAGGCTGAAACAAAGTTGCAGATGTCATCTCCCATGGAGGACCACCAGAACCACCGACTGATGAAGGCCTGATTATGCTTGGATCCAGGGTGACAGGATAACAGGGAAGAATGACCCCACTGCAATACCTGTGAGCAGACAGAGCTGGGAACATAAACACGGTTAGTGGGGCATTGACCGGGGGCTGCCTCGCTCTGTTGAGCAGCTTGCACAATGGATTCAATGTCTCATTGCGCTGTACCCACGAGACAGTGAGCAGGGAGGATGACATCGGGGACCTCAGGGGTCTCAGAGGAGGGAAATCTTCGGGAGAGGGCATCAGGTTTTCCATTCTTGCAACCGGGGTGGAAGGACAGAGTAAAATTGAATCTTAAGTAAAACAGGAACGAACGAGCGTGACGGGAGTTGAGATGCTTGGCCGTATGGACATATTCCAGATTCCTATCATCAGTCCAGACTAAGAATAGCATCTTTGCTCCCTCAAGCCAATGCCTCCAGAGCTAGCTTCACAGCCAGCAACTCCCAGTTTCCAACATCGTAATTCTGCTCCGTGGCAGTGAGGTGGTGAGAGAAGGTGGCGCAGGGGTGTACCTTCTCATCCTTGGCCGAGTGCTGACAGACAACAGCTCCTACGCCAATGTCAGATGCATCCATCTCCACAATGAACTGCTGGTCGGTGTCGGGTTGAATCAGGATGGGGGCAGAGGTGAAACGTTCCTTCAGGTCAGAGAACACTTTTTCAGCAGCAGGACCAGGAGAATCTGACAGCAGACGAGGTAAGAGCAGTGAGTGGTGCAGCCAGTCTACTGTAAATTCCGATGAAGTGGCGATAGAAGTTAGCGGAGCCCAAGAAGCATTGCAACTTGATATTTGATATCAAATTTGACAAGGTACCCTATGCAAGGCTTATTGAGAAAGTAAGGCGGCATGGGATCCAAGGGGACATTGCTTTGTGGATCCAGAACTGACTTGCCCACAGAAGGCAAAGAGTGGTTGTAGACAGGTCATATTCTGCATGGAGATCGGTGACCAGTGGTGTGCCTCAGGGATCTGTTCTGGGACCCCTGCTCTTTGTGATTTTTATAAATGACCTGGATGAGGAAGTGAAGGGATGGGTTAGTAAGTTTGCTGATGACACAAAGGTTGAGGGTGTTGTGGATAGTGTGGAGGGCTGTCAGAGGTTACAGCGGGACATTGATAGGATACAAAACTGGGCTGAGAAGTGGCAGATGGAGTTCAACCCAGATAAGTGTGAGGTGCAAACAACAGGAATTCTGCAGATGCTGGAAATTCAAGCAACACACATCAAAGTTGCTGGTGAACGCAGCAGGCCAAGCAGCATCTGTAGGAAGAGGTGCAGTCGACGTTTCAGGCCCAGACCCTTCGTCAGGACTAAGTGTGAGGTGGTTCATTTTGGTAGGTCAAATATGATGGCAGAATATAGCATTAATGGCAGGGCTCTTGGCTGTGTGAAGGATCAGAGGGATCTTGGGGTCCGAGTCCATTGGACACTCAAAGCTGCTGCGCAGGTTGACTCTGTGGTTAAGAAGGCATACAGTGTATTGGCCTTCATCAATCGTGGGATTGAGTTTAAGAGCCGAGAGATAATGTTACAGCTATATAGGACCCTGGTCAAACCCCACTTGGAGTACTGTGCTCAATTCTGGTTGCCTCACTACAGGAAGGATGTGGAAATCATAGAAAGGGTGCAGAGGAGATTTACATTGCCTGGATTGGGGAGCATGCCTTATGAGAATAGGGTGAGTGAACTCGGCCTTTTCTCCTTGGAGCAGCAGATGATGAGAGGTGACCTGATAGAGGTGTTCAAGATCATGAGAGGCATTGATCGTGTGGATAGTCAGAGGCTTTTTCCCAGGGCTAAAATGGCTAGCATGAGAGGGCACAGTTTTAAGGTGCTTGGAAGTAGGTACAAAGGATATGTCAGGGGTAAGTGTGTTTCCTTTTTTTAAAAAAACGACGTAGAGAGTAGTGGGTACGTGGAATGGGCTGCCAGTGGCAGTGGTGGGGGCGGAAACAATAGGGTCTTTTAAGAGACTCCTGGATGGCTACATGGAGCTTAGAAAAATAGAGGGTTATGGGTAAAGCCTAGGTTCTTCTAAGGTTAAGGACATGTTCAGCACAGCTTTGTGGGCTGAAGGGCCTGTATTGTGCTGTATGTTTTCTATATTTCTATGTTTTCCCGACGAGTCGCTGGTTGGGGCCATTCAACTACTGCCTTGACATTCTGTTGGTCCATCTGAATGGAACCGCCTGAAATTACATACCCCAGGAAGGAGCCTGTATTGTGATGAAACTCACATTTCTCAGCTTTCACAAAGAGCTGGTTCTCCAGTAGGTGCTGGAGAACTCTGCAGATGTGACCTGTGTGTTCAGCGAGGGTCTTAGAAAAAAAATCAAAATGTCGTCGAGATACACACACACACAAAAAAAAAATTGGTTTAGCATGTCCCCGAGAACGTCATTTACCAGACTTGGAAGATGGCGGGGACATCGATGGGATCCAATGGCATGACCAGATACTCGTAGTGGCCTGAGGTGGTGGTGAAGGCCAATTTCCACTCGTTCCCTTCGCGGATGCGGACAAGATTGTAGGCTTGGTGAAAACTGAGGCTCCTTGCGGTAGTTCAGGTACCAAAGTCATGAGCGGAAGAGGGTAACGGTTCTTAACATTGACTTCATTCAGTCCCTGATAATCAATGCATGGCCGCAAGGAGCCGTCCTTCTTTTCAACAAAGTAAAAACCGGCCCCAACAGGGGAGGAAGACAGCCGGATGATGCCTGCAGCCAGAGACTCTTGAATGTACTTACTCATGGCTCCTGTTTCAGGTACGGACAGGGAATACAGGCGGCTCCTTGGGGGAAGATGTGCCATGCAAGAGGTCAATGGCACAATCATATGGATGATGAGGCAGTAGGGAAGTGGCCCGGGACTTGCTGAACACAGCCTTGAGGTCCATGTATTCAGGAGGGATGGCACTAAGGTGCGGAAATTACTCAGGGGGAGATCTGGGCTTGGAGACAAGGGGATCTGAGCATGGCGGAGGCAGTGGGAGTGACAGAACGGGCTCCAGCCTACAATCTTGAGACTGAGCCAGTCAATGCGGGTGTTGTGTCTAACTAACCAGGGATGGCCCAAGACAATGGGAGCTTGAGGACAGTCAATAACATAAAGGGTTAACTGTTCATGATAGCTGCTGGATAAACTGAGACTCACAGGGGCCGTGACCTGGGTGATATTAGCCAGTCTCTGACTGTTCAAGGCGTTGGCCACCAATGGTGACTGGAGAGCAGACGTGGGTAATTCCCACTGGGCAGCCAAGCTGGAATCGATAAAACACCCCTCCGCACCAGAATCCACCAAGGCGGAGACTGCTCGCATTTGGACGCCCCACTCCAGAGAAGCAGGGATGAGAGTGAGTGGCGTCGAGGAGGGCCGGACAGGGGTCACGCTCACCAGTACTCCTCGTCCTACTGGTGAGCGCTGGCTTTTACTGGGCAGGGGGAGATGAAGTGGTCTGGTTGATCACAGTACAGACAGGAACGGGTACTGATTCTCCTTTGTCTTTCTGTTGGCATCAGGAGGGTACAGTCAACATGCAAAGCTTGGGCTCTGGAACAGGAATTGTAGACGGGGGCAAACGGCAGGGCAATGTAGACTGACGAGGAGATTGGAAATCACCCAGTGCCCCCCCCAGGGGCCCTCTGCAGCACTGCTGAAGGCGAACATCAATACAGATGGCCAAATCCACCAGGGCTTCAAAGGTGGCAGGAAGGTCCTGGGTGACCAGCTCATCTTTGATGTCCTTGGAGAGGCCGTTCAGGAAGGTGTTGTACTGTGCCTCCGAGTTCCAGCTGCTGGAGGTGGCTAGGGTCTGGAACTCTATGGTGTAATCTGACACAGATCTGCACCCCTGGTGCATGTGCAGCATTTCACGGGCAGCCTCTCTCTCATGTTTGTAACAATCAACACACACAAAATGCTGGTGGAACACAGCAGGCCAGGCAGCATCTATAGGAAGAAGTACAGTCGACGTTTCGGGCTGAGAAGGCAGCATCTGCAGATTTTCTCGTGTTTGCATTTGGAACAATCAAACCCTTTTCTCATCTCCTCAGAAAATAACTGAAAACTGATGCAGAAAGGGGAGCCTGCCTCCCAGACAGCTGTTCCCCATTCTCTCGCCCGACCGGACAGTTGGATGATGATGTAGGCTAGTTTGCTCGATCAGTCGGAAAGGTGGTGAGTTGTAATTCAAAAATGAGGGTGCACTGGGAAAGAAAAGAGTGGCAGGTACCGGGCTCACCCGAGTACTTTTCTGGAGGAGGCAGACGGGGCTCTTGGACGGGAGCATGCGAGGACACAGAGGGCAGGGTAGAAGATGCAGTCACAGAATGTTGATGGACGCTCTGGGGCAGTTGGAGAGACTGAACCTGGGCCCCAAGATCGGCTACATCGGCAGAAAATGACTCTACTGCCCTGAACGCAGACTCCACTGGTTCTGGAGTCTCCCTGTTGTTCTAGGATATCTCTCAGACAACCGGGGTCTGCTGGATCCATTCTGGCCAGGTTGTACTGTCAGGGCGCTGGGGCAGGGATCCAATCGCAGACCAGGTACTGTGTACATAGTGATATTAATTCAGCAACAAATCCCAAGGTGCAAACAAAGTCAGCATCAAAGTTCAGGCGGAGATCAAAACATCCAGAGAAATTCAAAAACCAGATTCAGGAAACGGGCAGAGTTGATATTCAGACAGACAGAGTTCAGATACAAATACTGGAAAGGCTCAGGAAAACTCACTGGCACAATCTGGCAACAAAACACAGGACTGAAATACACTGAGCAATAAACAGAGGAGCAGATGATAGGTGGAGCACAATGAGTGCAAATGCAAATGAAAATGAAAATGCAAATGCTGGAAAGGCTCAGGAAAACTCACTGGCACAGTCTGGCACCAAACAGGTGAAATCACAGGACTGAAATACACTGAGCAATAAACAGAGAGGCAGATGATAGGTGGAGCACAATGAGACACAATACAGGTAGTAATGAGAAACAGATGAGTGACTGACTACTCAATAATACAGGGGCCGGAGTAGAGCAGGAGCGGGGACAGGAGCACATGGCAATACAAAGCCACAGACTGACAGCTAGGGGGAAACACACAAAAAGACAGAGTTCAACTGGAGGTACTGACAAGACTTCTGGCTGCTCACTCTCATCCTTGATAATGCTGTGGACCCGTCCAAGACACCCCTAACCCTGGCATCTGGGAGGAGACATGCCATCCAGGTGTTTCCATTGTGCCCACAGAGTCTCGTCTCTGTTTCTCTGACTATGGAATCTCCTGTCACCACTGTAGTCCACTGCACCTTTCTGCTCTTCTAAACCACAGCACCAGCTTGCTCAGCACCTCAGGTGAAATGTTCAAGGGGAACATGAGGGAGAACTTCGTCACTCAGAGGGTGGTGAGAGTTTGGAATAAGCTGCCAGCCGAGGGGATGGATATGGTTTGATTTTAACATTTAAGAGGAATTTGGTTAAATACATGGATAGGAGGGTATGGAGGGATATGGCCCAGGTGCAGGTCAATGGGATTAGGCAGATTAAGAGTTCCGCACAGACTAGATGGGCCAAAGGGCCTGTTTCTGTGCTGTAGTGTCCTGTGACTCTATGATTCTCATTATAGGCACAGACTAAAGGAAGATCCTTTCACTGTGCAGCTGGAATGAAGGGAACTGATAGCATGTAAACCTGTTGGAGCACTCAGATAGGCTGTCATAGAATTTACCTGATTGTTATCTCAAATATTTGATTCAGTTTATTCTGCAGAACAGTCGCCTGTAATTAAAGAAATGAGAAGGCGTAAGCAAATGTACAATATCACAGTATCTCAGAAATCAAAACTCACCATCATTCCCAATATATTCCTTCTTGAAAAGGCTTGTACTCACTGAAGTTTAGAAGAATGAGGAGGGATCTCACTGAAATCTTTCAAATATTGAAATGTCTGGATAGACTAGACGTGGAGAGGAGGTTTCCAAGAGAAGGGGAGTCTAGGACCAAGGGGTACAGAATCAGAATAGAGGGACATCCCTTTAGAACTCAGCAAGGACCTGGACCCATTGCAATTTGCCTAACGCCACAATAGGTCAACGGCAGACACAATCTCAATGGCTCTCCACACGGCTTTAGACCACCTGGACAACACAAACACCTACGTCAGGATGCTGTTCGTCGACTATAGCTCAGCATTTAATACCATCATTCCCACAATCCTGATTGAGAAGTTGCAGAGCCCGGGCTTCTATACCTCCCTCTGCAATTAGATCCTCGACTTCCTAACTGGAAGACTACAATCTGTGTGGATTGGTGATAACATATCCTCCTCGCTGATGATCAACACTGGTGCACCTCAGAGGTGAGTGCGTAGCCCACTGCTCTACTCTCTATATGCTGTGGGCCATAAGAAACTTCAGTCTGATCAAGGACAGGGGAAGCAGACAAGCCAGTTGTCTTTGTTTCCCCCCATTTTGTGTACTCCGAACAGTTTCTTGCTCTTGGATAATCTAATCAGAGCAACTGAATGTTGACACAGGAAGCTTCAGGTAATGATCAGCTAAACCCGAGACCATTCTCAAACAAATAGCCATTTGTTATGTAAAAGGAATGGACTCTGAACTGATGTTTGTTCTGGGACAATCTAATCAGAGCAATAAACCTGAGACCATTTTCAGAGGAGCAGCTACTTGTTATGTAAAATGCCAGACCTGCAATCTGTAATCTCGTTAGACTCTGGCTGGGTTGCCTCATTTAACTGGTTTGGACCAGTCAGAGTGTAGAGACACAAATACACAAGGCTGGGGTAGGCAGAGCCATGAAATGGTGTTGGTTGTAGCCCTGCACAATGACCAGTAATGTGGTGACCCAGGTAGGTCAGGTGACCTTGAGCCAATGGGATGGAAATCCAATGGTTCAATTGATGAGGAACTGTATAAGACTCAGGAGCTGCAAATACACAGGGGAAATAACTCTGCAGCAGCCAGAGACCAACCATCTCTGATAAGGAGGACCCCCAGACACATGGAAATCAGGACCACAAGGAATGCCTGGCCAATGTAGACTCCTTTCCCCAGAGTCTACACTGCTCATGGACTGTCAGGGAATTCTAGTAGGGTGCGCACAGAGACAGTTTGTGAACCCACGTGCTTTAGTTGAAATGATAAGTTACTTGTCCATAAATACAGATTCTCTATGTCTCACCGATCATTATTACAAGGGGTGATTCTTGTAACAATACACGTGACTGTGCGGCTAGGCACAGCTCAAATACCATCTATAACTTTGCTGACATTGTTGGTAGAATATCAGATGGATACAAGAGGGCGTACAGGTGTGAGATATGCCAACTAGTGGAGAGGTGTCGCAGCAACAACCTGGCACTCAACGTCAGTAAGATGAAAGAGCTGAGTGTGGACTTCAGGAAGGGCAAGACGAAGGAACACATACCAATCCTCATAGAGGGATCAGAAGTGGAGAAAGTGAGCAGCTTCAAGTTCCTGGGTGTCAAGATCTCTGAGGATCTAACCTGATCCGAATATATTGATATAGTTATAAAGGAGGCAAGATGGCAGCTATACTTCATTAGGAGTTTGAAGAGATTTGGTATGTCAACAAAAACACTCAAAAACATCTATAGCTGTACCATGGAGAGCATTCTGACAGTCTGCATCACTGTCTGGTATGGAGGGGCTATGGCACAAGACCAAAAGAAGCTGCAGAGGGTTGTAAATCTAGTCAGCTCCACATTGGGTACCAACCTACAAAGTACCCAGGACATCTTCAGAGAGTGGTGTGACGAGAATACACATAAAATTAAGATGTTTGCTGGCCTGGGTTAGCATCAGTGACATCAGCAAGTGGTCTGCCACCTGCCCTCAGGGGAAGGAGAGATAAGGAACAATGGAGCAGCGTCTGGGGATGTGTAATGAAGGGACGTGGGAGAGAGAGCTGTCTGGAGCGGCTCCCCGCTTTGAACCTTGAACTGTTTGAAGTGATGGACAGGCGATACCCCAGCAGGGGGATAAAAAGGGACCGGTTCGATAAGGCAGGACACACGCCACCCGAGGTAACAAGACCCTGGAAGCGGTATGCTTCTCACGAGTCGGTGGGAAGTACCAGACAACGGCCAGGGTGGAAAGGTACGATCAGCGGGAACCCGGTGTGTGTCCGCCCTTGCCTGGGTGCCGGGTTCACTGCAGAGGATCGACCGCATCTGGAGGAGGGGTCACAGTCGGTGACCTCAGGTGACATCACCAAGGACCCACCCAAAAAGCTGTTTGTGAGCCATATCGCTGGTCTGTGAGTGAAGCCGTGTCTGAATGATCAGTTGTTCCCGTTCTCTCTCTCTCTTCCCCCATGTTGTCCATCGCCATGGCAACGATTACTGCGAACTGAACTACTAAACTGGACTGAACTTTGAGTCACTTTGAAATTGGTCATTTACCCCTAGACAACGATAGAGCTTGATTGATGCTGTTATCTTATTTCTGTGCACATGTGTGTTTATCATCGCTGAACTGTTGCATTTATTATCCTTTCGATTACTGTGTTGCTTGTTTCTTTAATAAAACTTTCTTAGTTCTAGTACTCCAGACTCCAACTGAGTGATCCATTTCTGCTGGTTTGGCAACCCAGTTACGGGGTACGTAACAGTGGTATCTCAGAAAGGCAGCGTCCATTATTAAGGACCTCCAGCACCCAGGGCATGTCCTTTTCTCACTGTTACATTCAGGTAGGAGATACAGAAGCCTGAAGGCACACACTCAGTGATTCATGAACGGCTTCTTCCCCTCTACCATCCGATTCCTAAATGGACTTTGAATCTTTGGACACTACCTCACGTTTTGTTTGATATACAGTATTTCTATTCTTGCACGTTTTAAAAATCTATTCAATATTCGTATACTGCAATTGATTTACTTGTTTGTTTATTATTATTGTTTTTATTTTATTTATTATAATTTTATTATAATTTTTTCCTCTGCTATATGAATTTCAGAATGGCAGGCGGTGACTAGTGGGGTACCGCAAGGCTCAGTGCTGGGACCCCAGTTGTTTACAATATATATTAATGACTTGGATGAGGGAATTAAATGCAGCATCTCCAAGTTTGCGGATGACACGAAGCTGGGTGGCAGTGTTAGCTGTGAGGAGGATGCTAAGAGGATGCAGGGTGACTTGGATAGGTTGGGTGAGTGGGCAAATTCATGGCAGATGCAATTTAATGTGGATAAATGTGAAGTTATCCACTTTGGTGGTAAAAATAGGAAAACAGATTATTATCTGAATGGTGGCCGATTAGGAAAAGGGGAGGTGCAACGAGACCTGGGTGTCATTATACACCAGTCATTGAAAGTGGGCATGCAGGTACAGCAGGCGGTGAAAAAGGCGAATGGTATGCTGGCATTTATAGCGAGAGGATTCGAGTACAGGAGCAGGGAGGTACTACTGCAGTTGTACAAGGCCTTGCTGAGACCACACCTGGAGTATTGTGTGCAGTTTTGGTCCCCTAATCTGAGGAAAGACATCTTTGCCATAGAGGGAGTACAAAGAAGGTTCACCAGATTGATTCCTGGGATGGCAGGACTTTCATATGAAGAAAGACTGGATGAACTGGGCTTGTACTCGTTGGAATTTAGAAGATTGTGGGGGGATCTGATTGAAACGTATAAGATCCTAAAGGGATTGGACAGGCTAGATGCAGGAAGATTGTTCCCGATGTTGGGGAAGTCCAGAACGAGGGGTCACAGTTTGAGGATAGAGGGGAAGCCTTTTAGGACCGAGATTAGGAAAAACTTCTTCACACAGAGAGTGGTGAATCTGTGGAATTCTCTGCCACAGCAAACTGTTGAGGCCAGTTCATTGGCTATATTTAAGATATGGCCCTTGTGGCTACGGGGTCAAGGGGTATGGAGGGAAGGCTGGGGCAGGGTTCTGAGTTGGTTGATTAGTCATGATCATAATAAATGGCGGTGCAGGCTCGAAGGGCCGAATGGCCTACTCCTGCACCTATTTTCTATGTTTCTATGTTTCTATATGATGTATTACATTGAACTGCTGCTAAGTTAACTAATTTCACATCACATGCTGGTGATAATAAACCTGATTCTGATTCTGAACTGAGATGAGGAGGAAGTTCTTCAGCCAGAGGGTTGAGATTTGTAGAATTAATTGCCACAGACGGCAGCTAACGACAATTGCCAAGTCACTCTACTCCGATGTCTTTTGGCCTTATAGACTTGGTGAGAACCTCATGGTTTCAAGATCACAAATGGTATAGTTTTTATTCCAAACTTGTTTCATTATTTGAAATTAACATCTCCTATCTCCTGCAGTGGGAGGGGAACAAATGCCTCATTGAGACCTCTTGATCCCAGTGCACTGCACCATCAATGTGTGGGAAATGCTACCCAGAGAGTGCTACAGCACACCAGGGCAGTGAGATGAAACTGCAGTGAAGAGAAAGGGATCAGTTTAAAGGAGGTGGTGGGGTTGAAGTGTTCAGGAGGCTAGAATTGTTTGTTCACGTGGGGGTAAAAGCTGACATCGACTGGCTGGGCATAGATAGGGTGGATATGGAAAGGACGTTTCCTATAGTGGGAGAGTCTGGGACCAGAGGACACAGACTCAGAATAGAGGGACTTCTAGTTAGAACAGAGATAAGGAGGAATTTATTTAATCTGAGGGTGGTGAGTCTATGGAATTCATTGCAAATGATGTCATCCTCGCTCCACAGTGGGCACAATTCTTACAGGGCACATCCTTCACAGTGGGCACAGTCTTTACAGGGCACAGCCTTATCCTCTCTCCACAGTGGGCACAGTCCTTACAGGGCACATCCTTTACAGTGGGCACAGTCCTTATGGGGCACATCCTTTACAGTGGGCACAGTCCTTATGGGGCACATCCTTTACAGTGGGCACAGTCCTTATGGGGCACATCCTTTACAGTGGGCACAGTCCTTACAGGGCACATCCTTTACAGTGGGCACAGTCCTTATGGGGCACATCCTTTACAGTGGGCACAGTGCTTACAGAGCACATCCTTTACAGTGGGCACAGTCCTTACAGGGCACATCCTTTACAGTGGGCACAGTCCTTATGGGGCACATCCTTTACAGTGGGCACAGTCCTTACAGGGCACATCCTTTACAGTGGGCACAGTCCTTACAGGGCACATCCTTTACAGTGGGCACAGTCCTTATGGGGCACATCCTTTACAGTGGGCACAGTCCTTATGGGGCACATCCTTTACAGTGGGCACAGTCCTTATGGGGCACATCCTTTACAGTGGGCACAGTCCTTATGGGGCACATCCTTTACAGTGGGCACAGTCCTTATGGGGCACATCCTTTACAGTGGGCACAGTCCTTACAGGGCACATCCTTTACAGTGGGCACAGTCCTTATGGGGCACATCCTTTACAGTGGGCACAGTCCTTATGGGGCACATCCTTTACAGTGGGCACAGTCCTTATGGGGCACATCCTTTACAGTGGGCACAGTCCTTACGGGGCACATCCTTTACAGTGGGCACAGTCCTTATGGGGCACATCCTTTACAGTGGGCACAGTCCTTACGGGGCACATCCTTTACAGTGGGCACAGTCCTTATGGGGCACATCCTTTACAGTGGGCACAGTCCTTACAGGGCACATCCTTTACAGTGGGCACAGTCCTTACGGGGCACATCCTTTACAGTGGGCACAGTCCTTACGGGGCACATCCTTTACAGTGGGCACAGTCCTTATGGGGCACATCCTTTACAGTGGGCACAGTCCTTAGGGGGCACATCCTTTACAGTGGGCACAGTCCTTACAGGGCACATCCTTTACAGTGGGCACAGTCCTTATGGGGCACATCCTTTACAGTGGGCACAGTCCTTACGGGGCACATCCTTTACAGTGGGCACAGTCCTTATGGGGCACATCCTTTACAGTGGGCACAGTCCTTACGGGGCACATCCTTTACAGTGGGCACAGTCCTTACAGAGCACATCCTTTACAGTGGGCACAGTCCTTATGGGGCACATCCTTTACAGTGGGCACAGTCCTTACGGGGCACATCCTTTACAGTGGGCACAGTCCTTATGGGGCACATCCTTTACAGTGGGCACAGTCCTTACGGGGCACATCCTTTACAGTGGGCACAGTCCTTATGGGGCACATCCTTTACAGTGGGCACAGTCCTTATGGGGCACATCCTTTACAGTGGGCACAGTCCTTACAGGGCACATCCTTTACAGTGGGCACAGTCCTTACGGGGCACATCCTTTACAGTGGGCACAGTCCTTATGGGGCACATCCTTTACAGTGGGCACAGTCCTTACAGGGCACATCCTTTACAGTGGGCACAGTCCTTATGGGGCACATCCTTTACAGTGGGCACAGTCCTTATGGGGCACATCCTTTACAGTGGGCACAGTCCTTATGGGGCACATCCTTTACAGTGGGCACAGTCCTTACGGGGCACATCCTTTACAGTGGGCACAGTCCTTACGGGGCACATCCTTTACAGTGGGCACAGTCCTTACGGGGCACATCCTTTACAGTGGGCACAGTCCTTACGGGGCACATCCTTTACAGTGGGCACAGTCCTTACAGAGCACATCCTTTACAGTGGGCACAGTCCTTACAGAGCACATCCTTTACAGTGGGCACAGTCCTTATGGGGCACATCCTTTACAGTGGGCACAGTCCTTATGGGGCACATCCTTTACAGTGGGCACAGTCCTTATGGGGCACATCCTTTACAGTGGGCACAGTCCTTACGGGGCACATCCTTTACAGTGGGCACAGTCCTTACAGAGCACATCCTTTACAGTGGGCACAGTCCTTATGGGGCACATCCTTTACAGTGGGCACAGTCCTTACAGAGCACATCCTTTACAGTGGGCACAGTCCTTACAGAGCACATCCTTTACAGTGGGCACAGTCCTTATGGGGCACATCCTTTACAGTGGGCACAGTCCTTACAGGGCACATCCTTTACAGTGGGCACAGTCCTTATGGGGCACATCCTTTACAGTGGGCACAGTCCTTATGGGGCACATCCTTTACAGTGGGCACAGTCCTTACGGGGCACATCCTTTACAGTGGGCACAGTCCTTACAGGGCACATCCTTTACAGTGGGCACAGTCCTTATGGGGCACATCCTTTACAGTGGGCACAGTCCTTACAGGGCACATCCTTTACAGTGGGCACAGTCCTTATGGGGCACATCCTTTACAGTGGGCACAGTCCTTACAGAGCACATCCTTTACAGTGGGCACAGTCCTTACGGGGCACATCCTTTACAGTGGGCACAGTCCTTATGGGGCACATCCTTTACAGTGGGCACAGTCCTTACGGGGCACATCCTTTACAGTGGGCACAGTCCTTACGGGGCACATCCTTTACAGTGGGCACAGTCCTTACGGGGCACATCCTTTACAGTGGGCACAGTCCTTATGGGGCACATCCTTTACAGTGGGCACAGTCCTTACAGGGCACATCCTTTACAGTGGGCACAGTCCTTACAGAGCACATCCTTTACAGTGGGCACAGTCCTTACAGAGCACATCCTTTACAGTGGGCACAGTCCTTATGGGGCACATCCTTTACAGTGGGCACAGTCCTTATGGGGCACATCCTTTACAGTGGGCACAGTCCTTACAGGGCACATCCTTTACAGTGGGCACAGTCCTTATGGGGCACATCCTTTACAGTGGGCACAGTCCTTACGGGGCACATCCTTTACAGTGGGCACAGTCCTTACGGGGCACATCCTTTACAGTGGGCACAGTCCTTATGGGGCACATCCTTTACAGTGGGCACAGTCCTTACGGGGCACATCCTTTACAGTGGGCACAGTCCTTACAGAGCAATCCTTACCCTTGCTCCACAGTGGGCTGCAATCTCCTCAAATGGAGCCTTCTGAAACTTCTCCACCACCAGTCGCCTCCTCTCTTTCTCTTGTTCTTCCACTGCTCCACCATCTTCTGGACAAAAGACACGGCACAATCAATCAACAGGTATGAGGAGGAATTTCTTTTACCAAAGAGGTGTGAATCTGTGGAATTCATTGCCACTAGATATTTCCTATCCACGCACCTGTCCAAATGGCTTTGAAATTTTGTTATTGTACCCACCACAACCACTTCCTCTGGCAGCTCATTCCAAGTACCCATCACCCTCTGAATATAAAGTTGCCCTGCAGATACTTTCCAAATCCTTCTCCCCTCACCAAAAACTTATCCCCAGTCCTCTTTGATCCCCTTTTTCTGGGAAATAAAGTTGCATGCATTCACCCTGCTTACACTCCACGTGACTTTACACAGTCCTATAAGGTCACCCCTCGGTCTCCTACATCCCAAAGAATAAAGTCTGCCCAATCTCTTCCTGTGACTCACTCTCCCATGTCCTACTGAATAAAGTCTGCCCAATCGCTCCACGCGACTCACTCTCCCATGTCCTACTGAATAAAGTCTGCCCAATCGCTCCACGCGACTCACTCTCCCATGTCCTACTGAATAAAGTCTGCCCAATCGCTCCACGCGACTCACTCTCCCATGTCCTACTGAATAAAGTCTGCCCAATCGCTCCACGTGACTCACTCTCCCATGTCCTACTGAATAAAGTCTGCCCAATCGCTCCACGTGACTCACTCTCCCATGTCCTACGGAATAAAGTCTGCCCAATCGCTCCACGTGACTCACTCTCCCATGTCCTACGGAATAAAGTCTGCCCAATCGCTCCCTGTGACTCAGGCCCTCGAGTCTTTGCAACTTTACTCTATCATCAGGATTTGATCAGTTTCTTCACTAGCTGGAAGTGTCACAAGTCAGTGTCCCCATACAATTCATGCGTTGAGAGGTTCTACTGGAGGCACAACAGCAGCGGTTTGACTGCAGCATCAGTGCAGCAAGATGCCATGCCCATTTACAGCAAACTGCAGCCCAGCATGCGAGAACCCCCACTGCAGGGAGATGCACTGCTCTCAGAAAGAAGCTGGACCTACCTATTGCTTTCTTCAGTGTTTCATAGGTGATTTCCTCAGCTGGCATCTTCTGTAACAAGGTGCAAACATCACGCATTACTGGCATTCCCCGTAACAACTGAATGCACAAGAGACGCAGAATGCTGAGGAGAACCATGATTAATTCACACTGGGTTGGTACGTACCAAGGGGCAGCTTGGCAGCTTAACGGTTAGCATTAAGCTATTACAACACCAGCAGCCCGTGATCAATTCCTGCCACTGTCTGTACATTCTCCCCGTGACTGTGTGGGTTTCCTCTGGGTGCTGCAGCCTCCTCCCGTTTTCCAGACACCTACAGCTTGTTGGCTTCACTGTGCTCAGTTCTGGTCGCCTCACTACAGGAAGGATGTGGAAACTATAGAAAGGGTGAAGAGATTTACAAGGATGTTGCTTGGATTGGGGAGCATGCCTTATGAGAATAGGTTGAGTGAACTCGGCCTTTTCTCCTTGGAGCGACAGAGGATGACAGGTGATCGGTTAGAGGTGTACAAGATGATGAGAGGCATTGATCGTGTGGATAGTCAGAGGCTTCTTCCCAGGGCTGAAATGGCTAGCACGAGAGGACACAGTTTTAAGGTGCTTGGAAATGGGTACAGAGGAGATGTCAGGGGTAAGTTTTTTTACATAGAGAGTGGTGAGTGTGTGGAATGGGCTGCCAGCAATGGTGGTGGAGGCAGATACAAGAGGGTTTTTTAAGAGACTCCTGGATGGGTTCACGGAGCTTAGAAAAATAGACGGCTGTGGGTAACCCTAGTAGTTTCTAAGGTAAGTACACGTTCGGCACAGCTTTGTGGGCCAAAGGGCCTGTATTGTGCTGTTGGTTTTCTGTGTTTAACTGGTCAGACTGGTGTAGTTGGCAGCATGGATTCTCTGGCCTGGAAGGCCCCTGCCCCTTACCAAGCTGTATCTCTAAATAATAAATTGATGTGATTTCCTTGTGTTTCCTTGTTCACGACCAGAATATGGGTGATAAGTAGCCAATACACTCAATTTCATTTCTAAAAGGGTTTATCTAACGAATTTAATATTAAACACACAGCGCATATTTTCCTCACTTGAATATAGTGATAAGTCAATTATCAGCGGAGGACAGGGGAGCTTGAAGTAAGTGTTGAACGAACTTCCAGTAGAAGTGGTAGAGGCAGGTTCGATATTATCATTTAACGAAAAATTGGATAGCTATATGGACAGGAAAGGAATGGAGGGTTATGGGCTGAGTGCAGGTCGGTGGGACTAGGTGAGAGTAAGCATTCGGCACGGACTAGAAGGGCCGTGATCACCTGTTTCTGCGCTGTAATTGTTATATGGTTTTATAAGTCAATAGCATCATAACATTTTAAGTAACATTTGGATATCAAACACACAGCGCATATTTTCCTTGTATGAACATATAAAATCATTGCAATGCACCAATATCGCTGAATCAGTGGGAGCCCTGGGCTTGTTTCCCTGCAACAAGACTGTCCCATCGAGGGGTGATGGGAGACAGCGATACTCGAGGGGGTTCCTTATGTCCAGTCTATTCCGCAATTTAGTTTTCGTTGCATTCATTGCAGAGATATGTTGGAAATGGAAGCAACGTTTTCAGTGCTTTCGTGGCTGTCTCAGGATATTTAGCCTTGACTTTGATCCAGAATGCCGGCAGAGATGTTATGTCAAACATACTTTTCAGCCCGCCGTCATTTGCAAGCTTGAGGATTTGATCTCCTTCCCGCGCTGACATGGATGACGCGTGGGTAATGACCTCGCGTGCGTTCAAGCTCAACAGTGGCTGTGACAGGGAATGAGGAAAGGTACAGCTGACTCATATCGCAAAATCATATCATTTCCTCGCAGCCCGGTAGCACATGCTTTGCGGCCCAGTACCGGTCCACGGCCTGGTGGTTGGGGACCGCTGCTCTATATTGTCTACCCTGCCAGTTACTTCCTCAGAGAATCCTTTGTGTAATAGTACATAGGTAAGAATGGGCCCAGGGTTAGTGGTATGCCCTTCCTGTGAGAAGTGGGCAACTCCAGTCTCCCTGTTAACTTCACCTGCAGGAGGTGCATTAAGCTACAGCTCCTTAGAGTGGATACCAGCATGGATCAAAGATTGGCTGACAGGCAGACAGCACGTTAGTGTAGTAGTTAGCCTGGCACTATTATAGCTCAGGGTGTGCGGAGTTTCGAGAACAAATCCAGCACCATTCTGTAAGGAGTCTCTGTACGTCCTCCCCATGGGATGCACGTGGTTTTCTTTGAGCGGATGTTTGCGAAGAAGAAGAATTTCAGGACGTATACAGTATACATTTCTTTGACATTATATTCAGTATACCTATTGAGTCCCCTGGTTTGGTCCCCAAGCTCAAAGACATACGGGGTAGGTGGATTGGTAATTGCAAATTGTCCTGCGATTAGGTTAGGGTTAATCGGTTAATCAGGATTGTGGGTTGCTGAGATGGCGTGTCTCAAACGGTCAGAAGGGCCTTCTCCACACTGTATTGCTAAATAAAAAGAATGGTAATGGAGGAGTCCTTTTCTGATTGTGCTGGTGACTCGTGGTGTTCACAGATATATACACGAAATATCAATGATTTGGATGAAGGAATTGATGACTTTGCTGCCAAGCTTGCAGACAATACAAATATACAAACGTTTGTCGGTGGAGGAAGCAGGGAGTCTGCAGAAAGACGAAGACAAATTAGGAGAATGCGCAAAGAGGTGGCAGACGGAACACATTGTTGGGAAGTGTATGGTCATGCACTTTGGTAGAAGGAACAAAAACGCAGATTATTTTCTAAACGGAGAAAATTCAGAAATCACAGTTGCAAGGGGACTTGGGAGTCCTCACATAGGATTCCCTAAAGGTTCATAGAAACATAGAAAACCTACAGCACAATACAGGCCCTTCAGCCCACAAAGCAGTGCCGAACATGTCCTTCCCTTAGAACTACCTACTCTGCTTACCCACAGCCCTCTATTTTTCTAAGCTCCATGTATCCATCCAGGAGTCTCTTAAAAGACCTTATCGTTTCCGCCTCCACCACCGTTGCTGGCAGCCCATTCCACACACTCACCACTCTCTGGGTAAAAAACTTACCCCTGACATCTCCTCTGTACCTACTTCCAAGCACCTTAAAACTATGCCCTCTCATACTAGCCATTTCAGCCCTGGGAAAAAGCCTCTGACTATCCACACGATCAATGCCTCTCATCATCTTACACACCTCTATCAGGTCACCCCTCATCCTCCGTCGTTCCAAGGAGAAAAGGCCGAATTCACTCAACCTATCCTCAGAAGGCATGCTCCCCAATCCAGGCAACATCCTTGTAAATCTCCTCTGCACCTTTTCTATAGTTTCCACGTCCTTCCTGTAGTGAGGTGACCAGAACTGAGCACAGTACTCCAAGTGGGGTCTGACCAGGGTCCTATACAGCTGCAACATTACCTCTCGGCTCTTAAATTCAATTCCACAATTGATGAAGGCCAATGCTCCGTATGACTTCTCAACCACAGAGTCAACCTGCATAGCAGCTTTGAGTGTTCAATAGACTCAGACCCCAAGATCCCTCTGATCCTCCACACTGCCAAGATTCTTACCATTAATACTATATTCTGCCATCATATTTGATCTACCAAAATGAACCGCTTCACACTTATCTGGGTTGAACTCCATCTGCCACTTCTCAGCCCAGTTTTGTATCCTATCAATGTCCCGCTGTAACATCTGACAGCCCTCCAAACTATCCACAACACACCCAAACCTTTGTGTCATCAGCAAATTTACTAACCCATCCCTCTACTTCCTTATCCAGGTCACTTATAAAAATCACAAAGAGTAAGGGTCCCAAAACAGATCCCTGAGGCACACCACTGGTCACCGACCTCCATGCAGAATATGACCTGTCTACAACCACTCTTTGCCTTCTGTGGGCCAGCCAGTTCTGGATCCACAAAGCAATGTCCCCTTGGATCTCATGCCTCCTTACTTTCTCAATAAGCCTTGCATTGGGTACCATATCAAATGCCTTGCTGAAATCCATATACACTACATCTACGGCTCTACCTTCATCAATGTGTTTAGTCACATCCTCAAAAAATTCAATCAGGCTCGTAAGGCACGACCTGCCTTTGACAAAGCCATGCTGTCTATTCCAAATCATATTATGCCTCTCCAAATGTTCATAAATCCTGCCTCTCAGGATCTTCTCCATCAATGTACCAACCACTGAAGTAAGACTCACTGGTCTATAATTTCCTGGGCTATCCCTACTCCCTTTCTTGAATAAGGGAACAACATCTGCAACCCTCCAATCCTCTGGAACCTCTCCCGTCCTCATTGATGATGCAAAGATCATCGCCAGAGGCTCAGCAATCTCCTCCGTCGCCTCCCACAGTAGCCTGGGATACGTTTCGTCCAGTCCCAGAGACTTATCCAACTTGATGCTTTCCAAGGCTTCAGCACATCCTCTTCCTTAATGTCTTCATGCTCAAGCTTTTCAGTCCACTGTAAGTCATCCCTACAAGTGCCAAGATCCTTTCTCGTAGTGAATACTGAAGCAAAGTATTCATTAAGTACCTCAGCCATCTCCTCCAGTTCCATACACACTTTTCCACTGTCACATTTGATTGGTCCCATTCTCTCATGTCTTATCCTCTTGCTCTTCACATACTTGTAGAATGCCTTGGGGTTTTCCTTAATGCTGTCTGCCAAGGCCTTCTCATTGCCTCTTCACTTGCAGGTTGAGTCAGTGATAAGGAGAGGATTAGAATATACGAGCAAAGAGGTAATGCTGAGGCTTTGTAAGGTATCGGTGAGGCCTCACTTGGAGTTTTGGGCCCCTTATCTAAGAAAGGATGTGCTAACATGCTAACATTGCAGAGTGTTGACAAGAATGATCCCAGTAATGAAAGGGTTATTTGATGGCTCTGGGCTTGTACTTGCTGGAGTTTAGATGAATGATGGGGGATCTCACGGAAACCTATCGAATATTGAAAGGTCCAGATAGAGTGGATGTGGGGAGGATGTTTCCTATAGTGATTGAATCTAGGACCAGATGGCACAGTCTTAGAATGGAGGTATGTCCATTTAGGAAAGAGATGAGGAGGAATTTGTTTAGCCAGAAGTTGGTGAATCTGAGAAAATGCCACAGAAGCCAATGGTCATTGGGCATATTTAAAATGGAGGATGATAAGTCCTTGATTAGTCATGGTGTCAAAAGTTTTGGGGAGAAGACAGAAAAACATCGTTGAGAGGGAAAATAAATGGTAAAATGGCATTGCAGACTCGATGGGCTGAATGGCCTAATTCAGCATCTAAGTCTTATGGTCATTTAGTTTAGTCAGTTTTGGAAGAATAGAGACAGTGGAGTACCCATTCTAAGGAACTGTTTTCACCTTCCCTCACAAAAGAGACTCCATGAAGCTGGCTCAGTTTCCCCAGTAAATGTGCTGATGAAAGTTTGTGTTCGTGCTCGGTACTTTGGTGAGAGTCCATTGCACCAGTTCACCTACAGGCCCTGTAACCCAGTGTCAGAGGTACCTCTTCCTTTTGCGGGCTATTGCGAGACTCCACTTGCACTTGCAGAGAGATGGTGTCACCAATGCTCTTCCTCTTTGATAATCGGTCTTCATCTACCACACACATCAGAATGAGAACCAGAATCAGCTTTAAAATCATCTGCATATGTCATGAAATTTGTTAACTTTATGGGAGCAGTACAATGTAAATACATTAAAATAGAGAGAAAAAAACTGTGAATTATATCAGTTCAATTAAATTAAAAAATGCAACAGAAATAAAAAAGTACATTAACATGGCTCTTCCATAATAGCTCTTCATCTACAACATACAACATCTTGAAAAAGGAGGGTGAGAAGTTGTACATATTGGTACCATTGACATAGGCAGAGGAAGGGAGGAGGTCCTGAAAACAGAATACAGGAAGTTGGGAAGGAAGCTGAGAAACAGGACCTCAAAGGTAGTAATCTCAGGATTGCTGCATGTGCCACGCAACAGTGAGGGTAAGAATAGAATGAGATGGCAGATGAATGGGTGGCTCAAGAACTGGAGCAGGGGGCAGGGATTCAGATTTCTGAATCATTGGGACCTCTTCTGGGGCTGGTGTGACCTGTACAAAAACGACAGGTTGCACTTGAATCTGAGGGGGACCAATACAGTTGTGGGCAGGATTGCTAAAACTGTTGGCAGTAGTTTAAACGAATATGGCAGGGGGATGGGAACCAATAAGACAGAGCTGAGGATGAGCCAGCAGGTTTACAAGTAGATGATAGGTGTTATGACAAGCCAATAACTGGGTACAGAAGCAGAAAGAGTAAAGAGTTAAATTGTACCACAGAAGCAAAATTCAAAGGAGTGAAAAATGCAGGACTGAAGGTGCTGTATTTAAATGCATGTAGCATTCGGAATAAGGTGGATGAACTCATGGCGCAATTAGAGATGGTCAGTATGACATTGTGGGCATCTCTGAGTCATGGCTGAAAGAAGACCAAAGTTGGGAGCTTAACATCAAAGGATATATTTTGTATCGAAAGGACAGGCATGAAGGCATAGACAATGGTGTGGCTCTGTTGGTAAGAGATGGAATTACATCCTTAGAAAGAGGTGACATAGAGTCAGAGAATGTTGGATCTTTGTGGGTGGAGTTTAGAAACTGCAAGTGTTAAAAAAACATTATGGGCCTCCAAGTAGTATCCAAAACGTGGGGTTGTATTGCAGAGGGAGCTGCTAAGGGCATGTAATAAGGGTAGTGTCAATTGTAAAGGGGAACTTCAAAATGCAAGGGGATTGGGAAAATCAAGTTGGTTTAGAGATTAAGGGAGCTAGGGCTTTACTCTTTGGAGAGAAGGAGGATGAGAGGAGACATGATAGAGGTGTACAAGATAATAAGAGGAATAGATAGAGTTGATAGCCAGCACCTCTGCCCCAGGGCACCACTGCTCAATACAAGAGGACATGGCTTTAAGGTAAGGGGTGGGAAGTTCAAGGGGGATATTAGAGGAAGGTTTTTTACCCAGAGAGTGGTTGGTGCGTGGAATGCACTGCCTGAGTCAGTGGTGGAGGCAGATACACTAGTGAAGTTTAAGAGACTACCAGGCAGGTATATGGAGGAATCTAAGGTGGGGGCTTGTATGGGAGGCAGAGTTTGAGGGTCGGCACAACATTGTGGGCCGAAGGGCCTGTACTGTGCTGTACTATTCTATGTTCTATGTTTCTGATTGCAAGAGTGGGAATTTGTCGAATGCCTAAGAGATGGCTTTTTAGAGCAGCTTGTGCCTGAGCCTACTTGGGGTAAGGCTATCGTAGATTGGGTGTTGTGTAATAAACCTGATCTTATTAGAGAACTTAATGTAAAGGAATTTAAATTATACTGCAATATGAGAGGGAGAGGAGCAAGTCAGATGTATCAGTATCACAGTGGAATAAAGGAAGGAGCTTGGCCAGGTGGATTTGAGGAGGACACTGGTAGGGATGACGGCAGGGCAGAGGTGGTTGAAGTTTCTAGGAATAAATCACGAAGTGCAGGATAGATATGTTCCACATAAGAAGTTCTCAAATGATGGGGTAGGCAACCATGACTGACAAGGGAAGTTAACAACTGCATAAAAGCCAGAGAAAGGGCATATAAAGTAGCAAAAGTCAGTTGGAAATTGGATGATTGGGAAACTTTTAAAATCCAACAAAAAGAAAGTAAAAAATCTAAAGGGAAACGATGAAATACAAGGCAAATTAGCCAATAATATACATAGAAATTTACAGCATGGTTAGAGGCCCTTTGGCCCGCTATGTTGTGCTGACCATGTAACCTACTCTGGAGACTGCCGAGAATTTCCCTAGTACATAGATTTCTATTTTTCTGACCTCCATTTACCTATCTAGGAGGATCTTAAAAGACTCTGTTGTATCCGCCTCTACCACCGTCGCTGGCAGTACATTCCACACACCCACCACTCTCTGTGCGAAAAACTTACCTCTGACATCCCCTCAGTACCTACTTTCCATCACCTTAAAACTATGTCCCCTTGTGTTAGCCATTTCTGCCCTGGGAAAAAGCCTCTGACTATCCACATGATCAATGCCTCTCATCATCTTATACACCTCTATCAGGTCACCTCTCATCCTCTGTTGCTTCAAGGAGAAAAGGCCAAGTTCACTCAACCTATTCTCATAAGGTATGCCCTCCAATCCAGGCAACATCCTTGTAAATATCCTCTGCACTCTCTCTATCCACATCCTTCCTGTAGTGAAGTGACCAGAGTGGGGTCTGACCAAGGTTATTTATAACTGTAACATTACCTCACAGCTCTTGAACTCAATCCCACGGCTGATGAAGGCCAACACACTATACGCCTTCTTAACAACCTTTGTCAAGCTGCGGAGCAGCTTTGAGTGTCCTATCAACATGGACCTCAAGATCTCTCAGATCCTACACACTGCCAAGAGTCTTACCACTAATGTTATATTCTGTCTTCAAATTGGACCTACCAAAATGAACCACTTCATACTTAAACAAGAGGAATTCTGCAGATGCTGGAAATTCAAGCAACACACATCAAAGTTGCTGGCGAACGCAGCAGGCCAGGCCGCATCTCTAGGAAGAGGTACAGTTGACGTTTCGGGCTGAGACCCTTCGTCAGGACTAACTGAAGGAAGAGCTAGTAAGACATTTGAAAGTGGGAGGGGGAGGGGGAGATCCAAAATGATAGGAGAAGACAGGAGGGGGAGGGATGGAGCCAAGAGCTGGACAGATGATTGGCAAAAGGGATATGAGAGGATCATGGGACAGGAGGCCCAGGGAGAAGGAAAAGGGGGGGGGGGGACCCAGAGGATGGGCAAGGATATAGTCAGAGGGACAGAGGGAGAGAAAGGAGAGAGAGAGAAAGAATGTGTATATATAAATAAATAATGGATGGGGTACGAGGGGGAGGTGGGGCATTAGCGGAAGTTAGAGAAGTCAATGTTCATGCCATCAGGTTGGAGGCTACCCAGACGGAATATAAGGTGTTGTTCCTCCAACTTGAGTGTGGCTTCATCTTTACAGTAGAGGAGGCCGTAGACAGACATGTCAGAATGGGAATGCGATGTGGAATTAAAATGTGTGGCCACTGGGAGATCCTGCCTACGGCCATACTAGCCTGAAAACACCCGATCTTGTCTGATCTCGGAAGCTCAGCAGGTTCAGGCCTGGTTAGTACTTGGATGGGAGACCGCCTGGGAATACCAGGTGCCGTAGGGCTTTTGCCCCTCTGCCCAACTGCCCCACCAGGAGGTGCTGTCTCTCCCAATGTGGCCTTCTATATATTGGCGAGACCGGACGCAGACTGGGAAATTGTTTTGCTGAACACCTACGCTCTGTCTGCCAGAGAAAGCAGGATCTCCCAGTGGCCACACATTTTAATTCCACATCCCATTCCCATTCTGACATGTCTATTTACGGCCTCCTCTACTGTAAAGATGAAGCCACACTCAGGTTGGAGGAACAACACCTTATATTCCATCTGGGTAGCCTCCAACCTGGTGGCATGAACATTGACTTCTCTAACTTCTGCTAATGCCCCACCTCCCCCCGTACCCCATCCATTATTTATTTATATACACACATTCTTTCTCTCACTCTCCTTTTTCTCCCTCTGTCCCTCTGACTATACCCTTTGTCCATCCTCTGGGCTTCCCCCCCCTCCCCCCTTTCCTTCTCCCTGGGCCTCCTGTCCCATGATCCTCTCATATCCCTTTTGCCAATCAACTGTCCAGCTCTTGGCTCCATCCCTCTCCCTCCTGTCTTCTCCTATCATTTTGGATCTCCCCCTCCCCCTTTCAAATCTCTTACTAGCTCTTCCCTCAGTTAGTCCTGACGAAGGGTCTTGGCTGAAACGTCAACTGTACCTCTTCCTAGAGATGCTGCCTGGCCTGCTGCGTTCACCAGCAACTTTGATGTGTGTCACTTCATACTTGCCTGGGTTGAGGTCCATCTATCACTTCTCAGTGCAGTTCTGCATCCTATCGATGTCCTACTGTAACCTTTGACAATCCTCCAGACTATCCACAGCACCCCCAACCTTTGTGTCAGCAGCAAACTTACTAAGCCACCCTTCTACTTCTTCATCCAGGTCATTTATAAAAATCACAAAGAGAAGGGGTCCCAGAACAGATCCCTGAGGCACACCACTGGTCACCGGCCTCCATGCAGAATATGACCTGTCTACAACAACTCTTTGCCTTCTGTGGGCAAGCCAATTCTGGATCCACAAAGCAAGGTCTCTTTGGATCCCATGCCTCCTACTTCCTGAAGGAGCCTGGCATGGGGTACCATATCAAATGCCTTGCTGGAATCCATATACACTACATCTACAGCTCTTCCGACATCAATGTGTTTAGTCACATCCTCAAAACATTCAATCAGGATCTTAAGGCATGATCTGACTTTGACAAAGCCATGCTGACTATTCCTAATCATATTATGCCTCTCCAAATATTCACAAATCCTGCCTGTCAGGATCATTTCAATCAATTTACCAAACACTGAGGTAAGTCTCACTGGTCTATAACTTCCTGGGCTATCTCTACTCCCTTTCTTGAATAAAGGAACAACATCCACAACCCTCCAATCCTGCAGAACCACCCCCGTCCCCATTGATGCTGCAAATATCATTGCCAGGGGCTCAGCAATCTCCTCCCTTGCCTCCCACAGCAGTAATAAGGGACTCTATAGTTAGGGGGTCAGAAAGGTGATTCTGTGAATGCAGGAAAGAAATACAGATGGTAGTTGGCCTCTCAGGTGCCAGGGTCCGGGATGTTTCTCATTGCGTCCAGGATATCCTGAAGTGGGAAGGAGAACAGCCAAAGGTCGTGGTACATACTGGTACCAATGACATAGGTAGGAAAAGGGAGGAGGTCCTGAAAACAGACTACAGGGAGTTAGGAAGGAAGTTGAGAGGCAGGAACTCAAAGGTAGTAATCTAGATTACTGCCTGTGCCATGTGACAGTGAGAATAGGAATAGAGTGAGGTGGAGGATAAATGTGTGGCTGAGGGATTGGAGCAGGGGGCAGGGATTCAGATTTCTGGATCATTGGGACCTCTTTTAGGGCAGACATGACCTATAGAAAAAGGATGGGTTGCACTTGAATCTGAGGGGGACCAATATCCTGGTAGGGAGGTTTACTTAGGCAATTGGAGAGAATTTAAACTAGAATTGCTGGGGGGTGGGAACCGAACTGAAGAGATGGAGGAAGGGGCTGTTCTCTCACAAATAGAGGAAGCTTGGAGACAGTGTGAAAGGGAGGATAGGCAGGTGATAGAGAAGCGATGTATTCAGACTGTTGATTTGAGATGTGTCTATTTTAATGCAAGAAGCATCATGATCAATGCAGCCGAGCTTAGAGCATGGATCAGAACTTGGAGCTATGATGTTGTGGCCATTACAGAGACTTGGATGGTTCAGGGGCAGGAATGGTTACTTAGAGTGCTGGACTTCAGATGTTTCAGAAAGGACAGAGGTTCAGCAATCTCCTCCCTCGCCTCCCCCAGTAGCCTGGGGTACATCTCGTCCGGTCCCAGAGACTTAGCCAACTTGATGCTTTCCAAAAGCTCCAGCACTACCTCTTTCTTAATGTCTATATGCTCAGGCTTTCCAATCTGCTGTGAGTCATCCATACAATCGCCAAGATCTTTTTCCATAGTGAATACTGAAGCAAAGTATTCATTAAGTACCTCTGTTATCTCCTCCGGTTCCAAACACACTTTTCCACTGTCACATTTGATTGGTCCTATTCTCTCACGTCTTATCTCCTTGCTCCTCACATACTTGTAGAATGCCTTGGGGTTTTCTTTAATTCTGCTTGCCAAGGCCTTCTCATGCCCCCTTCTGGCTCTCCTAATTTCATTCTTAAACTCCCTCCTGCCAGCCTTATAACCTTCTAGATCTCTATCATTACCTAGTTTTTTTGAAGCTTTTGTAAGCTTTTTATTCCTTAACTAATTTACAACAGCCTTTGTACACCATGATTCTTTAACTCTACCATCCTTTCCCTTTCTCAATGGAACATACCTATGCAGAACTGCATGCAAATTTTCCTTGAACATTTGCCACATTTCTGCCATGCATTTCCCTGAGAACATCGGCTCCCAATTTATGGTCCCAACTTCCTGCCTAATGGCATCGTATTTCCCCCACCCCAATTAAATGTTTTCCCAAATTGTCTGCTCCCATCCATCTCCAACTTTATGGTGAAGGAGAAAATGTCGTGGTCACTACCTCCAAAATGCTCTCCCACCTAGAGATCTGACACCTGACCAGGCTCATTTCCCAATAGCAGATCAAGTACAACCACTCCTCTAGTTGGCTTATCTACATATTGTGTCAAGAAACCTTCCTGAACACACCTAACAAAGTCCACCCCATCTCAACCCCTTGCGCTAAGTAGAGGCAAATCAATATTTGGGTAGTTAAGATCTCCCATCACAACAACTCTATTATTATTGTACCGTTCGAGAATTGGCCTCCCTATCTGCTCCTTGATATCTCTGTTACTACTGGGGGGGTCTATAAAAAACACCCAGTAAAGTTATTGCCCCTTTCCTATTTTTTTACTTCTACCCGCACTGACTCAGTAGACCATCCCTCCATGACTTCCTCCTTTTCTGCAGTCATGACACTATCCCTAATTAGCAATGCCACACCCCCACCTCTTTTGTCTCCCTCTCTGTTCTTTTTGAAACATCTAGCCTGGCACACTCAGCAGCCATTCCTGCCCCTGAGACATCCAAGACTCTGTAATGGCCACAACATCATTGTTCCACCTATTGATCCACGCTCTAAATTCATCTGCCTTGTTTATGATACTCCTTGCATTAAAATAGATGCATCTCAAACCATCAGGCTGAGTGCATCTTTGCTCTGACATCTGCCTATCCTTCCTCACAAACTCCCTACAAGCTGTCTCTACTTGTGCCCCAAACTCCCCATCCTCTGCCTCTTCACTTTGATTCCCACCCACTGCAAATCTGGTTTAAACCCTCCACACCAAGGTATTGGTCTCTCTCAGATTCCGTGAAACCTGTCCTTTTCGTACAGGTCATACCTGCTGCAGAAGAGGTCCCAGTGATCCAAAAATCTGAATCCCTGCCCTCTGCTCTAATTCTTCAGCCACGCATTTACCCTCCACCTCATTCTATTTCTACACTCACTGTCATGTGGCACAGGCAGTAATCCTGAGATTACCATCTTTGCGGTCCTGCTTCTCAGCTTCCTTCCCAACTCCCTATATTCTGCTTTCAGGACCTCCACTCTTTTTCTACCTATGTTGTTGGTATCAATATGCACCACGACCACTAGCCGCTCATCCTCCTTTTTCAGGATACTAAAGGTTTTTTTAGTTATATAAAGAGTAAAGGGAAGGTGAGAGTTGATATTTGACCACTGGAAAATGATGCTGGTGAGGTAGAAATGGTGGACAAAGAAATGGCAGATGAACTTAGTGGGTACTTTGCATCATTCTTCACTGTGGAAGACACTAGCAGTGTGCCAGAGGTCCGTGAGTGTTAGGGAGCAGAGTGAGTGCCTTTGCTATTACAAAGGAAAAAGTGCTAGGCGAACCTAAACATCTTCAGGTGGATAAGTCACCTCGCCAGATGGACTACATCCCAGAGTCCTGAGAAATGTTGCTGAAGAGATAATAGATGCATTGGTCATGACCTTTCAAGAATCACTTGATCCTGGCATTGTCCTGGAGGACTGGAAGATTGCAAATGTCACTCCACTCTTTAAGAAGGGCGGAAGGCAAAAGAAAGGAAATTGTAGGCCAGTTAGCCTAACCTCAGTGGTTGGGAAAGTGTTGGAGTCTATCATTAAGGATGAGGTTCTGGGGTACGTAGACTAATGATAAAATAAGTCGAAGTCAGCATGGTTTATGTCAAGGAAAACTTGCTTGACAAATCTGTTAGAGTTCTTTCAAGGAAGTAACATGCAGGGTGGGATAAAAGAGAGGCAGTGGATGTCATTTGTTTGGATTTTCAGAAGGCATTTGATAAGGTGCCACACATGAAGCTGCTTTACAAGATAAAATCTTATGGCGTTACAGGAAAGATACTGGCATGGATCGAGGGACTGCTGACAGGCAGGAGGCATTGAGTGGGAATAATGGGGGCCTTTCCTGGTTGGCGGTGACTAGTGGTGTTCCTCAAGGGTCAGCATTGGGATTGCTGCTTTTCACATTGCTTGTCAATGATTTGGATACTAGAATTGATGGCTTTGTGGCAAAGTTCGTGAATGATCCAACGATAGGTGGAGGGGTAGGTAGTGCTGAGGAAGCATTGCAATTTCAGAAGGATTTAGACAAATAGACCATGTGTCCTACTCTGGCCTCATTGTCAAAAAAAAAACCTATTCAAATTTGGGAGACGTCATCTCCTACACACAAGTGATGTTGTTGATTAGGGATAGATCTGCTTTTCCAAATACTTGGCAACATTAATCACTCAGAATCCCATCTGGTAACTCACTCACCACTGTAATGGCCTACTCCTGCACCTATTGTCTATTGGCTATTGATATTGGGCTTACTAGTCTACAGTTCCCAGGTTGTCTTTGCAGCTCTTCTTTAATAAAAGCACAACATTCACCACCCTCCAGTCTTTCAGTACTCCATGCATCACTATGTGTATATCTGAGTCAGGGTTCCCTCAATTGCTTCTCTACCTTCTCATCGTGCTCTTGGATACACCTCAAAATCAGAATCAGAATCAGGTTTATTATCACTGACATATGTTTTAAGACCATAAGATCATAAGATATAGGAACAGGATTATGCATGGGTCTTCATCAATCGTGGGATTGAGTTTAGGAGCCGAGAGGTAATGTTGCAGCTATATAGGATCCTGGTCAGACCCCACTTGGAGTACTGTGCTCAGTTCTGGTCACCTCACTACAGGAAGGATGTGGAAACCATAGAAACGGTGCAGAGGAGATTTACAAGGATGTTGCCTGGATTGGGGAGCATGTCTTATGAAAACAGGTTGAGTGAACTCGGCCTTTTCTCCTTGGAACGACGGAGGATGAGAGGTGACCTGATAGAGGTGTATAAGATGATGAGAGGCATTGATTGTGTGGATAGTCAGAGGCTTTTTCCCAGGGCTGAAATGGCTTACACAAGAGGACACAATTTAAGGTGCTTGGAAGTAGGTACAGAGGAGATATCAGGGGTAAGTTTTTTTATGCAGAAGTGGTGAGTGTGTGGAATGGGCTGCCGGCGATGGTGTGGTGGAGATGGATACGATAGGGTCTTTTAAGAGACGCCTGGACAGGTGTATGGAGCTCAGAAAAATAGAGGGCTGTGGGTGACAGTACATCTGACCTGGGTGACTTATGTACCCTTGGGTCTTTCAGCTTTCTGAGCACCTTCTCCCTTGTAATAGTAACTGCGCTCATTTCTCTTTCCTCACACCCTTCAACATCTGGCAAACTGTTAATGTCTTCCACAGTGACGACTGATGCAAAACACTCATTTAGTTCATCCGCTGTCTCCTTGGCTCCAGTTATTATTTCTCTGGCCTCATTTTCTAGCGGTCTTATATCCGCTCTTATCTCTCTTATTTTTTACATACTTGAAAAAGCTTTTAATGTCCATTTTGATATTGTTTGCTAGCTTGCTTTCATATTTCACCTTTCCTTCCTAATGATTCTTTCTTGTGCGCATGCGCCGGTCGTGCATGCAGCCTGGTACAGCCATTCTGATCTACTCTTTTACTTTCTTCTTCTTACTTTTTAATTTATGTTATTTTTGTATTTTTTTTCTCACGGTAACACGTCGAAGCTGCACCCTCTCTAACATGCTGGTAGAGACAGTTTTATTTGGGTTTTCTTTAGCACTGGAAATGGTTACATCCCGACACGCGGGACAGAAGCAAGGTCGCATTGTGTATTCCACGGACCAGCAAATCCTGGCCGGCTTAGCGAACAGAGTGGCGGACACCCCTGCTGAAATCTGGAGGAAAACACATAGAGGATGCAGAGGGGGATCACAAAGCCGAGGAAAGAGGACCGGGTCGAGACAACAGAGACTTTTGGAGAAGAGGAGTTTGGTGGGTAATACCGTTTGGGCTGACCGGAAGTGCATTGAGAGCGGTAAGCGTAAAGGAATTGGGTTAATCTGGTTAACAACGGATGGTGCAATCCGGGGTATATTACGTTTGAGGAACGTGTTTGCAGACTGGATATTGAATTTTTTACTGTTGGACTTCGGCCACATTCCACTGAGATACAACACTGGGCGGCACGAGAGGTCGTTCCTGCCTGTGGCCATTGAATGTGCAGCTCCTCCGGTGGAGGGTCAGACACCCTGAGCCAATAGACTGGTCCTGGACTTACTTTCCATCTGGCATAGTTTGCATTTTGTTGTTTGATTGTTGGGTTTTAGTATTGCTATATTTATGTTCTATTCTTGGTTGGTGCGGCTGTAACGAATCCAAATTTCCCTCGGGATTAATAAAGTATATCTATCTATTTATCTATTTTATTTGCTCTATGTAGGGTTTTGAAAGGCTTTCAATCCTCTGTCTTTTCACTAATTTTTGCTCTTTTGTATGCTCTCCCTTTTGGTTTTACATTAGCTTTGACCTTCCTTGTCAGCCATGGTTGTATTACTTAACCATTGAGTATTTCTTTGTTTTTGGAATACACTGATCCTGCATCATCCTCAATTTTCCTAGAAACTCACACCATTGCTGCTCTGCTGTCATCCCTGCCAGCATCTCCTTCCAATTTACTTTGGCCAACTCCTCTCTCACACCACTGTAATGTCCTTTGCTGCTACGCCAGACCTTACTTCCTCCCTATCAAATTTCAAGTTGAAGTCAATCATTGACTCCTAAAGGTTCTTTTACCTTAAGCTCCCTAATCACTTTCACTTCATTTTATAACACCCAATCCAGTATACCTGATCCCCCAGTAGGCTCAATGACAAACTGCACTAAAAAGTCATCTCATCGGCATTCGACAAACTCACTCCATTGGGATCCATTTCCAACCTGATTTTCCCAATTGACCTGCATGTTGAAATTTCCCATGACCATCATAACATTGCCCTTTTATCACACCTTTTCTATTTCCTGTTGTGATCTGTGATCCACATCCCAACCACTGTTGGGATGTGGACCATTGCCACCTGGGTCCTTTTACCTTTGCAGTTTCTTAACTCAACGTACAAGGATTCAACATCTTCAGATCCAATGCATATCTTTCTACTGATTTGATGCCATTCTTTACCAGTAGAGCCACACCACCTCCTCTGCCTACCTTCCTATCTCTCCGATATAATGTGTAACCTTGGACATTCAGCTCCCAACTACAACCATCCTTCAGACATGATTCAGTGATGGCCACATCATACCTGACAATCTGTAATGGTGCAACAAGATCATCCACCTTATTTCTTATACTCTGTGCATTGAGATATAACACTTTGAGTGCTGCATTTGCTACCCTTTTTGATCCTGCATCCCCACTGCACTGATACTCACTGTGCTGGGTGCAATTTTGTCCTATCATTTGCCTGCCCTTCCTGACAGTCTGACTGCACACTGTCTTTACTTTGTTACCATCCGTCCTATCCTGAGTCCCTTCACTCCGGTTCCCACCCCCCTGCCAAATTATTTTAAATCCTCCCAACAGCTCTAACAAACCTGCCTGTGAAAATACTGGTCCCTCTCATATTCAGGTACAACTGGTCACTTTTGAACAGGTCATATATCCCCCAGAACAGATCCCAATGATCCAAGAATCTGAAGCCCTGCCCCTTACACCAGCTACTTAGCCACGTATTTATCTGCCAAATTATCCTGTTTCTACCCTCACTGACGCGTGCACAGGCAGCAATCCAGAAATTACCACTTGGGAGGTCCTGCTTCTCAGCTGTCTACCTAGCACTTAAATTCTCCTTTCAGGACCTCTTTGCTTTTTCCTTCCTAAGTCTTTGGTACCAATATGTACCAAGACATCCGGCTGCTCCCCCTCCCTCTCCAAAATGTTGTGGATGTGATCCGAGACATCCCTGACCCTGGCACCTGGGAGACAACATACCGTCCGGGTGTCCTGTTCACGTCCACAGTATCTCCTGTCTGTTCCCCTCACTATCAAGTCCCCTATCACTACCGCTCCCTTCTGCACCACGGTCCCACGCTCAGTGCCAGTAACCTGGTCTCTGTGGCATTCCCCTGGGAGATTATCCCGCACAACAGTAGAACCATAGAACCATAGAAACTACAGCACAGAAACAGGCCTTTTGGCCCTTCTTGGCTGTGCCGAACCATTTTCTGCCTAGTCCCACTGACCTGCACACGGACCATATCCCTCCATACACCTCCCATCCATGTATCTGTCCAATTTATTCTTAAATGTTAAAAAACAACCCGCATTTACCACCTCGTCTGGCAGCTCATTCCATACTCCCACCACTCTCTGTGTGAAGAAGCCCCCAATAATGTTCCCTTTAAACTTTTCCCCCCTCACCCTTAACCCATGTCCTCTGCTTTTTTTCTCCCCTTGCCTCAGTGGAAAAAGCCTGCTTGCATTCACTCTATCTATACCCATCATAATTTTATATACCTCTATCAAATCTCCCCTCATTCTTCTACGCTCCAGGGAATAAAGTCCTAACCTATTCAACCTTTCTCTGTAACTGAGTTTCTCAAGTCCCGGCAACATCCTTGTAAACCTTCTCTGCACTCTTTCAACCTTATTTATATCCTTCCTGTAATTTGGTGACCAAAACTGAACACAATACTCCAGATTCGGCCTCACCAATCCCTTATACAACCTCATCATAACATTCCAGCTCTTATACTCAATACTTCGATTAATAAAGGCAAATATACCAAAAGCTCTCTTTATGACCCTATCTACCTGTGACGACACTTTTATAGGGAATTTTGTATCTGTATTCCCAGTTCCCTCTGTTCCACTGCACTCCTCAGTGCCTTACCATTAACCCTGTATGTTCTACCTTGGTTTGTCCTTCCAACGTGCAATACCTCACACTTGTCAGTATTAAACTCCATCTGCCATTTTTCAGCCCATTTTCCAGCTGGTCCAAGTCCCTCTGCAGGCTCTGAAAACCTTCCTCACTGTCTACTACACCTCCAATCTTTGTATCATCAGCAAACTTGCTGATCCAATTTACCACATTATCATCCAGATCATTGATATAGATGACAAATAACAATGGACCCAGCACTGATCCCTGTGGCACACCACTAGTCACAGGCCTCCACTCAGAGAAGCAATTCTCTACCACCACTCTCTGGCTTCTTCCATCGAGCCAATGTCTAATCCAATTTACCACCTCTCCATGTATACCTAGCGACTGAATTTTCCTAACTAACCTCCCATGCGGGACCTCGTCAAAGGCCTTACTGAAGTCCATGTAGACAATATCCACTTCCTTCCCTTCATCCACTTTCCTGGTAACCTCCTCGAAAAACTCCAACAGATTGGTCAAACATGACCTACCACACACAAAGCCATGTTGACTCTACCTAATAAGCCCCTGTCTATCCAAATGCTTGTAGATTCTGTCTCTTAGTATTCCCTCCAATAACTTACCTACTACTGACGTTAAACTCACCGGCCTATAATTTCCCGGATTACTTTTCGATCCTTTTTTAAACAACGGAACAACATGAGCCACTCTCCAATCCTCCGGCACTTCACCCGTAGACAGCGACATTTTAAATATTTCTGCCAGGGCCCCCGCAATTTCAACACTAGTCTCCTTCAAGGTCCGAGGGAACACCCTGTCAGGTCCCGGAGATTTATCCACTTTAATTTTCCTCAAGACAGCAAGCACATCCTCCTTTTCAATCTGTACAGTTGCCATGGTCTCACTACTTGATTCCCTTAATTCCATAGATTTCATGCCAGCTTCCTTAGTAAATACAGACGCAAAAAACCTATTTAAGATCTCCCCCATTTCCTTTCGTTCCGCACAAAGCCGACCACTCTGATCTTCAAGAGGACCAATTTTATCCCTTACAATCCTTTTGCTCTTAATATACCTGTAAAAGCTCTTTGGATTATCCTTCACTTTGACTGCCAAGGCAACCTCATGTCTTCTTTTTGCCCTCCTGATTTCTTCCTCAAGTATTTTCTTGCATTTCTTATACTCCTCAAGCACCTGATTTACCCTGTATCCTATACATTTCATACAACTCCCTCTTCTTCTTTATCAGAGTTGCAATATCCCTTGAGAACCAAGGTTCCTTATTCCTATTCAATTTGCCTTTAATCCTGACAGGAACATACAATCTCTGCACTCTCAAAATTTCACCTTTGAAGGCTTCCCACCTACCAATCACATCTTTGCCAGAGAACAACCTGTCCCAATCTACGCTTTTTAGATCCTTTCTCATTTCGTCAAATTTGGGCTTCTTCCAGTTCAGAACCTCAACCCTAGGACCAGATCTATCCTTGTCCATGATCAAATTGAAACTAATGGTGTTATGATCACTGGAACCAAAGTGCTCCCCTACACAGACTTCCGTTACTTGCCCTAATTCGTTGCCTAACAGGAGATTCAATATTGCATCCCCTCTAGTTGGTCCCTCTATATACTGATTTAGAAAACTTCCCTGAACACATTTTACAAACTCTAAACCATCTAGACCCCTAACAGTATTGGAGTCCCAATCAATATATGGAAAATTAAAATCCCCTACCACCACAACTTTATGTTTCCTGCAGTTGTCTGCTATGTCTCTGCAGATTTGCTCTTCCAAGTCTCGTTGACTATTGGGTGGTCTGTAATACAATCCCACTAATGTGGCCATACCTTTCCTGTTTCTCAGCTCCACCCATAAGGACTCAGTAGACAAGCCCTCCAATCTGTCCTGCCTAAGCGCTGCTGTAATATTTTCCCTAACAAGCAATGCTACTCCCCCACCTTTCATTCCTCTGCCTCGATCACATCTGAAACATCGGAACCCTGGAATATTAAGCTGCCAGTCCTGCCCCTCCTGTAGCCAAGTTTCACTAATTGCTACAACATCACAATTCCACGTGTCAATCCACGCCCTCAACTCATCCGCCTTCCCCGCAATACTCCTAGCATTGAAATATATACACCTCAGAAGATTTTTACCACCACTCACAACCTTTCTATCAGCGGATTTGCTTAAACTTTCAATATCATTTATTTTCACCGCAGCCACACTGTCAGCTCTGGCACTCTGGTTCCCATCCCCCTGCAAATCTAGTTTAAAGCCTCCCCAACAGCACTAACAAACCTCCCTGAAAGGATATTGGTCCCCCTGTAGTTCAAGTGTAACCCGTCTCTCTTGTACAGGTCCCAGCTGCCCCAGAAGAGGTCCCAGTGATCCTGAAATCTGAAACCCTGCCCCCTACACCAGTTCCTCAGCCACTTGTTCCTCCTCCAGAGCATCCTATTCCTACCCTCACTGGCACCTAGCACAGGTAGCAATCCTGAGATTACCACCCTCGAGGTCCTGTTTTTCAACTTCCTACCAAGCTCTCTATACTCACTGCCCAGGACCTCTTCACTCTTCCTTGCTATGTCATTGGTACCGATGTGCACCACGACATCTGGCTGATCACCCTCCCACTTCAGAATGTCATGCAATCGATCAGAGACATCCTTGACCCTGGCACCCGGGAGGCAACAAACCATCCTGGATTCTCTGTCATGACCATTTTAGTATCTAAAATGGTATACTTATTTTTGAGGGGAATGGCCACAGAGGTGCTCTGCGCTAACTGCCTATTCATATTTCCATTTCTACTGACAGTCACCCAGCTAGTCGACTCCTGAAACTTCGGGGTGACTACTTCCCTGTAACTCTGATCGATTATCTCCTCACTCTCCCGTACAAGCCGAAGGTCATCCAGCTGCTGCTCCAGATCCCTAACACGGTCTTCAAGGAGCTGCAGCCAGATGCACTTCACACAGATGTAGTTCCCTGGGAGACTTTGGGTCTCCTGTGACTAACATCTGGCATGAAGAGCACACAACAGCCATTTAATACACTAGGTATATTCAGAGAGAAAAAGCAAACCTTAACAGAAACTTACCCAGAGCCAATGCCTCTTTTGAGTCGAAGCCTTCTTTGAGCCAAAGCCTGACACTCCCAATCTCACCACTGGCCTACTCCCAACAATGGCCACCCTGCCTGCCCCCTCTGTATTTTTCAATAATTGTCGCCAACATGCGAGAAACCTCATTGTGGTGGCCTGCTCCTGCTTCTGAATTGATTGACGCAATTCATTTAAGATCTCCTTCATCTGTTTTGGCTCCACACACAGATCTTCCAGAGGACCAGTTTTATCCTTTGCAATCCTTTTGTTCATAGAAAACATGGAAACATAGAAAACCTACAACACAATACAGGTCCTTCCGCCCACAATGTTGTGCTGAACATGTCCTTACTTTAGCAATTACCTAAGGTTTTCTAAGCTCCATGTACCTCTATTTTCCTAAGCTCCATGTTCTGAACATACCTGTAGAATTCCTTAGGATTCTCCTTCACCTTGTCTGCTAAAGCAACTTCATGTCTTCTTTCACTCCTCCTGATTTCTTTCTTCAGTGTTCTCTTGCATTTCATATACTTCTTAAGTACCCTACCTGCCTATACCTGCAATGCGCCTCCTTTTATTCTCTTAACTAGGGCTTCAATACCTCTTGCAAACCAAGGCTCTCTACACTTGTTACCTTTACCTTTGATTCTGATAGGCACATAAAAGCTTTGTTCTCTCAAAATTTGCTTCTGAAGGCCACCCACTTACCAAGTACACTTTTGGCAGAAAACAGCCTGTCCCAATCCACACTTGTCAGATTATTTCTGACAACATCAGAATTGGCCTTTCTCCAATTTGGAATCTCAACCTGTGGACAAGACCTATCTCTTTGCATGTTTACTTTGAAATTAATGACATTGCAGTCACTAGATGCAAGGTATCCCCCTACACAAACATCTGTCACTTGCCCTGTCTTATTCCCTAATCCAGTATTGCACACTCTCTCATTGGGACTTCTACGTACTGATTAAGGAAACATTCCTGAATGTGTTCGGCAGACTCTGTTCCATCTCGTCTTTTCACAGTATGGGATTCCCAGTGAACATGTGGAAAGTTAAAATCACCTACTATCACAACCTTATGTTTCTTGCAACAGTCTGTGGTCTCTCTGGAAATATGTTCCTCTAACTGGACTGTTGGGTGGTCTGTAATATATCCCCATTAATGTGGTCATACCTTTCTTATTTCTCAGTTCCACACATAATGCTTTCCTGATCTGTCCTGATGGAGCACTGCCATGACATTTTCCCTGACTAGTAACACTCGCCTTCCTCCTTTAACCCCTCCTATTCCGTCACATCTACAACAACAGAACTCCAGGATATTGAACTGACAGTCCTGCCTCCCCTGCAACCAAGTGTCATCAGGGCATGGATGAACTTGTATTGAAAGAAGAATCATAGGAAAGCAGATGAGATCAGGTGCACTGTAGTCACACCATGCTCAATCGTTTGACTCCTGACTTTGCCTGAGGTGGTAACAACATCTGTGTCTACAACTCTCCACTAACCGTTCTTGCACTCTGGCCCATCCCCCTGCAACTCTAGTTTAAACCCGACCGTGAAGCATTAACAAACCTTCCCAATCGATATTAGTCCCCTTCCAGTTCAGGTGCAAACTGTCTCTTCTATACAGGTGCAACCTTCCCTGAAAGAGAAACCAATGATCCAAAAACCTTATGCCCTCTTTCCTACCCCAACTCCTTGGTCATGTGTTAAACTGTATAATCTTCCTAGTTCTGGCCTCAGTAGCACATGGCATGGGTAGCAATCTGAGATCACAACCTGAAGGTCCTGCACTTTAGCTTAGCACGCAATTCCCTTAACTCCCTTTGAAGAATGTCATCACTCATCCTACCCGTGTCATTGGTACAGTACCTACCTGGACCATGACCTCAGGCTATTCACCCTCTCACTTAAGAATGCTGAGGACTAGATCCAAGATATCCTGGACCCCAGCACCCAGGAGGCAATATACCATCTAGGAATCTTGTTATCACGGACAGAACCTTATTTTCGTTCCCCTATCTAATGAATTTCCTATCACCACAACTTGACTGTCTCCCCTCTTCCCTCTTGAGACACAGAGGCAGACTCAGTGCCAGAGACCCATCTGCTGTGATTTTCCTCGGCGAGGTCATCCCCTGCAGCAGTATCCAAAGTGATACACCTGTTGTTGAGGGCGATAGACACAGGGGTGCTCTGCACTGGCTCCTTAACCCCTTTCCCCGTCCTGACTGTCACTCAGGTTCCTGTGTCCTGCACCTTGTGTGCAACTATCTCTCTATATGTCCTTTCTATCATCCCTCAGCCTCCCAAAAAATCTGGAATTTATCCAACTCCAGATCCAACTCCTTCGCGTGAAGTGTCAGAAGCTGCAACTGGATGCACCTCACAGATGTAATCATCAGGGACACTGAAGGTCTCCCTGCCTTCCCACATCCTACAAGAAGAGCATTCCACTATCATAAGACCAGAAGACAAAGGAGCAGAAGTCAGCCATTCGGCCCATTGAGTCTGTTCCACTATTTTATCATGAGCTGATCCATTCTCCCATTTAGTCCAACTCCCCCGCCTTCTCACCATAACCTTTGATGCCCTGGCTACACAGATACCTATCAATCTCTGCCTTAAATACACCCAGTGACTTGGCCTCCACTGCTGCCTATGGCAATAAATTCCATAGATTCACCACCCTCTGGCTAAGAAAATTTCTTCTCATCTCTGTTCTGAATGGGCACCCTTCAATCCTTAAATCATGCCCTCTCGTACTAGACTCCCCCATCATGGGAAACAACTTTGCCACTTCCACTCTGTCCATGCCTTTCAACATTCGAAATCTTTCTATGAGGTCTCCCCTCATTCTTCTAAACTCCAAGAAATACAGGCAGAGGCCAGGGTAGGTTCTGGTAAGTTTTTTTTTATTCAGATAGTTTAGAGTAGAGAGAATGCCAGGCAGGATGTTGGAATGCTCCTCTTGCAGGATGTGGGAAGTCAGGGAGCCCTCCGGTGTCCCTGACAACGACACCTGCAAGAAGTGCATCCAGCTGCAGCTCCTAACAAACCGCGTTAGGGAACTGGAGCAGGAGCTGGATGACCTGCGGATCATTCGGGAGAATGAGGAGATTATAGATCGTAGCTACAGGGAGGTAGTTACGCTAAAGGAGCAGAGGACAGGAAATTGGGTCACTGTCAGGCGAGGGAAGAGGAAAGGGCAGGCAGAGCAGGGTTCCCCTGTGGCCATTCCCCTCAACAACAAGTATACCGCTTTGGATACTGTTGGGGGGGATGACTTACCTGGGACAAGCTACAGTAGGCGGATCTCTGGCACTGAGTCTGGCTCTGCAGTGCAGAAGGGAGGGGGGAAAAGAGGAGAGCGGTAGTGATAGGGGACTCGATAGTTAGAGGTGCAGATAGGAGGTTCTATGGTCGTGACAGAGAATCCAGGATGGTTTGCTGCCTCCCGGATGCCAGGGTCAAGGATGTCTCTGATCGATTGCATGACATTCTGAAGTGGGAGGGTGATCAGCCAGATGTCGTGGTGCACATCGGTACCAATGACATAGCAAGGAAGAGTGAGGAGGTCCTGGACAGTGAGTATAGAGAGCTTGGTAGGAAGTTGAAAAGCAGGACCTCGAGGGTGGTAATCTCAGGATTGCTACCTGTGCTAGGTGCCAGTGAGGGTAGGAATAGGATGCTCTGGAGGATGAACAAGTGGCTGAGGAACTGGTGTAGGGGGCAGGGTTTCAGATTTCAGGATCATTGGGACCTCTTCTGGGGCAGCTGGGACCTGTACAAGAGAGACGGGTTACACTTGAACTACAGGGGGACCAATATCCTTTCAGGGAGGTTTGTTAGTGCTATTGGGGAGGCTTTAAACTAGATTTGCAGGGGGATGGGAACCAGAGTGCCAGAGCTGACAGTGTGGCTGCGGTGAAAATAAATAATGTTAAAAGTTCAAGCAAATCCGCTAATAGAAAGGTTGTGAGTGGTGGTAAAAATCTTCTGAGGTGTATAAATTTCAATGCTGGGAGTATTGTGGGGAAGGTGGATGAGTTGAGGGCGTGGATTGACACGTGGAATTATGATGTTGTAGCAATTAGTGAAACTTGGCTACAGGAGGGGCAGGACTGGCAGCTTAATATTCCAGGGTTCCGATGTTTCAGATGTGATCGAGGCAGAGGAATGAAAGGTGGGGGAGTAGCATTGCTTGTTAGGGAAAATATTACAGCAGTGCTCAAGCAGGACAGATTAGAGGGCTTGTCTACTGAGTCCTTATGGGTGGAGCTGAGAAACAGGAAAGGTATGGCCACATTAGTGGGATTGTATTACAGACCACCCAATAGTCAACGAGAATTGGAAGAGCAAATCTGCAGGGAAATAGCAAACAACTGCAGGAAACATAAAGTTGTGGTGGTAGGGGATTTTAATTTTCCATATATTGATTGGGACTCCCATACTGTTAGGGGTCTAGATGGTTTAGAGTTTGTAAAATGTGTTCAGGAAAGTTTTCTAAATCAATATATAGAGGGACCAACTAGAGGGGATGCAATATTGGATCTCCTGTTAGGAAACAAGTTAGGACAAGTGACAGAAGTCTGTGTAGGGGAGCACTTTGGTTCCAGTGATCATAACACCATTAGTTTCAACTTGATCATGGACAAGGATAGATCTGGTCCAAGGGTTGAGGTTCTCAACTGGAAGAAGGCCAAATTTGAAGAAATGAGAAAGGATCGAAAAAGCGTGGATTGGGACAGATTGTTCTCTGGCAAGGATGTGGTCGGTAGGTGGGAAGCCTTCAAAGGAGAAATTTTGAGAGTGCAGAATTTGTATGTTCCTGTCAAGATTAAAGGCAAAGTGAATAGGAATAAGGAACCTTGGTTCTCAAGGGATATTGCAACTCTGATAAAGAAGAAGAGGGAGTTGTATGACATGTATAGGAAGCAGGGAGTAAATAAGGTGCTTGAGGATTATAAGAAGTGCAAGAAAATACTTAAGAAAGAAATCAGGAGGGCTAAAAGAAGACATGAGGTTGCCTTGGCAGTCAAAGTGAAGGATAATCCAAAGAGCTTTTACCGGTATATTAAGAGCAAAAGGATTGTAAGGGATAAAATTGGTCCTCTTGAAGATCAGAGTGGTCGGCTATGTGCGGAACCAAAGGAAATGGAGGAGATCTTAAATAGGTTTTTTGCATCTGTATTTACTAAGGAAACTGGCATGAAGTCTATGGAATTAGGGGAAACAAGTAGTGAGATCATGGAAACTGTACAGATCAAAAAGGAGGATGTGCTTGCTGTCTTGAGGAAAATTAAAGTGGATAAATCTCCGGGACCTGACAGGGAGTTCCCTCGGACCTTGAAGGAGACTAGTGTTGAAATTGCAGGGGCCCCGGCAGAAATATTTAAAATGTCGCTGTCTACAGGTGAGGTGCCGGAGGATTGGAGAGTGGCTCATGTTGTTCCGTTGTTTAAAAAAGGATCGAAAAGTAATCCGGGAAATTATAGGCCAGTGAGTTTAACGTCAGTAGTAGGTAAGTTATTGGAGGGAGTACTAAGAGACAGAATCTACAAGCGTTTGGATAGACAGGGACTTATTAGGGAGAGTCAACATGGCTTTGTGCGTGGTAGGTCATGTTTGACCAATCTATTGGAGTTTTTCGAGGAGGTTACCAGGAAAGTCGATGAAGGGAAGGCAGTGGATATTGTCTACATGGATTTCAGTAAGGCCTTTGACAAGGTCCCGCATGGGAGGTTAGTTAGGAAAATTCAGTCGCTAGGTATACATGGAGAGGTGGTAAATTGGATCAGACATTGGCTCAATGGATGATGCCAAAGAGTGGTAGTAGAGAATTGCTTCTCTGAGTGGAGGCCTGTGACTAGTGGTGTGCCACAGGGATCAGTGCTGGGTCCATTGTTATTTGTCATCTATATCAATGATCTGGATGATAATGTGGTAAATTGGATCAGAAAATTTGCTGATGATACAAAGATTGGAGGTGTAGCAGATAGCGAGGAAGGTTTTCAGAGCCTGCAGAGGGACTTGGACCAGCTGGAAAAATGGGCTGAAAAATGGCAGATGGAGTTTAATGCAGAGAAGTGTGAGGTATTGCACGTTGGAAGGACAAACCAAGGTAGAACATACAGGGTTAATGGTAAGGCACTGAGGAGTGCAGTGGAACAGAGGGATCTGGGAATACAGATACAAAATTCTCTAAAAGTGGCGTCACAGGTAGATAGGGTCGTAAAGAGTGCTTTTGGTACATTGGCCTTTATTAATCCAAGTATTGAGTATAAGAGCTGGAACGTTATGATGAGGTTGTATAAGGCATTGGTGAGGCTGAATCTGGAGTATTGTGTTCAGTTTTGGTCACCAAATTACAGGAAGGATATAAATAAGGTTGAAAGAGTGCAGAGAAGGTTAACAAGGTTGTTGCCGGGACTTGAGAAACTCAGTTACAGAGAAAGGTTGAATAGGTTAGCACTTTATTCCCTGGAGCATAGAAGAATGAGGGGAGATTTGATAGAGGTATATAAAATTATGATGGGTATAGATAGAGTGAATGCAAGCAGGCTTTTTCCACTGAGGCAAGGGGAGAAAAAAAGCAGAGGACATGGGTTAAGGGTGAGGGGGGAAAAGTTTAAAAGGAACATTAGTGGGGGCTTCTTCACACAGAGAGTGGTGGGAGTATGGAATGAGCTGCCAGACGAGGTGGTAAATGCGGGTTCTTTTTTAACATTTAAGAATAAATTGGACAGATACATGGATGGGAGGTGTATGGAGGGATATGGTCCGTGTGCATGTCAGTGGGACTAGGCAGAAAATGGTTCGGCACAGCCAAGAAGGGCCAAAAGGCCTGTTACTGTGCGGTAGTTTCTATTGTTCTATGGTTCTAAGAGCGGACAAACGTTCCTCATATGTTAACCCTCTCATTCCCGGAATCATTCTAGTGAATCTTCTCTGTACCCTCTCCAACGTCAGCACATCCTTTCTTAAATAAGGAGACCAAATCTGCCCACAGTACTCCAAGTGAGGTCTTACCAGCGCCTTATAGAGCCTCAACATCACATCCCTGCTCCTATACTCTATTCCTCTAGAAATGAATTCCAACATTGCATTCGCCTTCTTCACCACTGACCCAACCTGGAGGTTAACCTTAAGGGTATCCTGTACGAGGACTCCCAAGTCCCATTGCATCTCAGAACTTTGAATTCTCTCCTTATTTAAATAATAGTCTGCCTGTTTATTTCTTCCGCCAAAGTGCATAACCATACACTTTCCAACATTGTATTTCATTTGCCACTTCTTTGCCCATTCTTCCAATCTATCCAAGTCTCTCTGCAGACTCCCTGTTTCCTCAGCACTACCGGCCCCTCCACCTATCTTCGTATCATCAGCAAACTTAGCCACAAAGCCATCTATTCCATAATCCAAATCGTTGATGTACAATGTAAAAAGAAGCGGCCCCAACACGGACCCCTGTGGAACACCACTGGTAACCGGCAGCCAACCAGAATAGGGTCCCTTTATTCCCACTCTCTGCTTCCTGCCAATCAGCCAACGCTCTATCCACGTATGTAACTTTCCCGTAATTCCATGGGTTCTTATCTTGTTTAGCAGCCTCATGTGTGGCACCTTGTCAAAGGCCTTCTGAAAATCCAAATATACAACATCCACTGCATCGCCCTTGTCTAGCCTACTTATAATTTCCTCAAAAAATCGTAATAGGTTTGTCAGGCAGGATTTTCCTTTAAGGAAGCCATGCTGAGTTCTGCCTGTCTTGTCATATGCCTCCAGGTACTCTGTAACCTCATCCTTGACAATTGACTCCAACAACTTCCCAACCACCGATGTTAAGCTAACAGGTCCATAATTTCCTTTTTGCTTCCTTGCCGCCTTCTTAAATAGCGGAGTGACATTTCCAGTCTTCCAGTCCTCCGGAACCAAGCCAGAATCTATCGACTTTTGAAAGATCATCGCTAATGCCTCCGCAATCTCCACAGCTACTTCCTTCAGAACACGAGGGTGCATTCCATCTGGTCCGGGAGATTTATCTACCCTTAGACTATTCAGCTTTCTGAGTACTTTCTGTCGTAATTGTGACTGCGCACACTTCTCTTCCCTGCAACCTGAACGTCCGGTATACTGCTGGTATCTTCCTCAGTGAAGACTGATGCAAAATACTTGTTCAGTTCCTCCGCCATCTCCTTATCTCCCATTACAATTTCTCCACCATCATTTTCTATCGGTCCTATATCTACCCTCACCTGTCTTTTACTCTTTATATACTTGAAAAAGCTTTTAGTATCCTCTTTGATATTATTTGCTAGCTTCCTTTCATAGTTCATCTTTTCCCTCTTAATGACCTTCTTAGTTTCCTTTTGTAAGCTTTTAAAAACTTCCCAATCCTCTGTCTTCCCACTAATTTTTGCTTCCTTGTATGCCCTCTCCTTTGGCTTTGGCTTCTCTTGTTCCATTCTTTTTCCATTCGAAAATTTCTTCTTTTTTGGAATATACCTGTCTTGCACCTTCCTCACTTCTCGCATAAACTCCAGCCACTGCTGCTCTGCTGTCCTTCCTGCTAGTGTCCCTTTCCAGTCAACTTGGCCAGTTCCTCTCTCATGCCACTGTAATTTCCTTTACTCCACTGAAATACCGACACATCAGATTTCGGCTTCTCTTTTTCAAATTTCACAGTGAACTCAATCATGTTATGATCACTGCCTCCTAAGGGTTCCTTCACCTCAATCTCTCTAATCACCTCTGGTTCATTACACAATACTCAATCCAGTATAGCCGATCCCCTAGTGGGCTCAACAACAAGCTTTTCTAAAAAGCCATCTCGCAGACGTTCTACAAATTCTCTCTTGAGATCCTGAGCCGACCTGATTTTCCGAATCTACTCGCATGTTAAAATCCCCCACAATTGTCATAACACTGCCCTTCTGATAAGCCTTTTCTATTTCCTGTTGTAATTTGTAGTCCACAGCACTGCAGCTGGTTGGAGGCCTTTATATAACTGCCATCAGGGTCCTTTTACCCCTGCGATTTCTTAGCTCAACCCATAAAGATTCTGCACCTTCCGATCCTATGTCACCTCTTTCTAATGAATTAATATCATTTCTTACCAATAAAGCCATGCCTTCCCCTCTGCCTACCTGCCTATCCTTCCGATACACCGTGTATCCTTGGACGTTCAGCTCCCAGAGACATGCATCCTTTAGCCAGGTCTCAGTGATGGCCACAATATCATACCTGCCAATCTGCAGCTGTATGACAAGATCATCTGCCTTATTCCTTATGCTGCGTGCATTTGAGTATAACACCTTAAGACCAGTATTTTGTACTTTTCACTTTGATTGCACTGCAACTTTATTGCACAGCACCTCATCCCAATGGCTGAAAATTTGCCCCATCACCTGCCTGTCTTTCCTGACATCTTTACTGCTTAATATCTAAGATTTATTTCTGTTTTCCCCTTCCTCCGCTCTATCATTCTGGTTCCCATCTCTCTGCCAAATTAGTTTAAACCCTCCCTAACAGCTCTATTAAACCTTCCCGCCAGGATATTGGTCCCCTTCGGGTTGAGGTATAACCTGTCCCTTTTGAACAGGTCATACTTCCCCCAGAAGAGATCACAATGATCCAAGAATCTGAAGCCCTGCCCCCTGCACCAGTCTCTCAGCCATGCATTCATCTGCCTGATCCGCCTATTCTTGCCCTCGCTAGCACGTGGCACAGGTAGCAATCCCGAGATTACTACCCTGGAGGTCCTGCTTCTTAGCTTCCTTCCTAACTCCCGGAAATCTCTCTTCAGGACCTCTTCTATGTCAGACTTTCCAGTCTGACATCTCTACTTTTCTAACTGAGCAACTGGAGAACTCCTGTATTAATGCATATTTTTGTTACTTTTTTTCTTGTAAAAATTGTTTATGTTTTTCTTGTGAATGCTGCCTGTATCATAATATGTTTTCCAATGGGCCTGTGTGTACAAGTACCTGTGCCTATGTGTATAATCTGGACTTTGACTTCAACCACCAGTTGATGTCTTCTTCATCCAGAAACCCTGGTTGTGCCGCAAGGAAGGAACAGAAGGCAGGTTGCACAAAGTACTCACGTGGCTGGAAAGCTTTGCTTTGCAACGTGAGAAGGTGGTTCCCCAGGGTCCTACCTGTGAACTGGGGAATGTAGGGGATTCCCAGTCTTTCAGAGCTGTAACCACTCCCTGCAAGAACCTCACTGATTTCACTCTGCAAAAATAGCACCTCCTTCTCCAATGTATCCAAGGACTGAGGAATGCTGTGAGAAAGAGACAAGAAAAAAGAGTGCTGTCAGTGAGGAGATGAGAGCGGGCAGCTTGCAAAGAGGAATGGCCTTCACAGTTATCACAATCTCTTACTGGTGCACTCGGAGGTTCCCAGCAGCTACAAAAGGGCAATAGTTATAACAGTCCTGAAGAAGAGTCTCGGCCGAAGTGTAGGCTGCTTGTTCATTCCCATGGATGCCACCTGGCCTGCTGAGTTCCTCCAGCATTTCGTGTGTGTTGCTTGAATTTCCAGCACCTGTAGACTTTCTCTAGTCCAGTGATATTAAACCTGATTCTGAAGTCGCGCCCTGTGTGGGGTTGATGCAGGAATGTGGTGCTGAGACAGATGATCACTCACCATTGGCAGATCAGGATGGGCAGACTGGTTTGTCCTGGTACTGATCGCGGGCTGGAGCAGGCCATGGCGTTACAGTTTGTAGTGGAGTACGCAACACCTCCACCCTCAAGCCCAGGCTCGCTTCACTCCGCTGCCAGCAGGAGAAGGTACAACAGTGTCTGGACTCACACCACCAGGTCAGGAACAGGTATTATCCCTCAACCATCAGGCTCTTGAACCAATGGAGATAACTTCCCTCACCCCATCACTGAACTGTTCCCACAACCAAAGGACTCACTTTCATGACCCTTCATTTCATGTTCTTGATATGTATTGCTTGCTTGCTTGTTTGTTTGTTTATTTATTATTCCTTTTGCAATTTATTGTCTTTAGTGCATGGGTTGTTTGTCTGTCTTGTGTGTGGGTTTTCATCGATTCTATGGCATTTTTTTGTATCTGCTGTGAATGCCCGGAAGAAAATGAATTTTGGTGTTTTTCATGGTGACATACATGTACTTTGATAATAAATTTACTTTGAACTTTGAATGTTGTGTAATCTGCTTCAGCTGCTCCTCCTGGGCACCTTGTACCTCTTGGACATGTCATCGTTTCTAAACGGCGTGTAGTGCAAGATGCAGTGAATTCTAATTGCACAGATGGGACTTTGTCTCTACAAGCAGTATGATGTGATCACTGCACCAACATCTCAGCAAGAGATACGTGAGGTGGCTTGGTAGTGGTGTACAAGATGAAAAGAGGCATAGACCAAGTAGACAGACAGAGATTTTTCCCAGGGCATCAATGGCTAATATGAGGGGGCATCATTTTAAGGAGATTGGAGGAAAGTATAGGGGAAGATGAGAGTAGTAGCTGTGCTAGGTGTGTGGAATACTCTGCCAGGGGTGGTGGTAGTCACAGGGGGCATTTAAGAAACTCTTAAGCACTTAGAGAGGTTGTAAACTGGATTTGAAATTGGCTGTGTGGGAGAAGACAGAGAGTGGTAGTGGATGATTGCCTCTCAGACTGGAGGCCTGTGACTAGTGGTGTGCCTCAAGGATCTGTGCTGGGACCATTGTTGTTTGTTGTCTATATCAATGACCTAGATGATAATGTGGAAAATTGGATCAGCAAGTTTGCTGATGACACTAAAATTGGAGGCATTGTGGACAGCGAGGAAGGCTTTCAGAGCTTGCAGAGGGATCTGGACCAACTGGAAAAATGGGCCAGAAAATGGCAGATGGAATTTAATGCAGACAATTGTGAAGTGTTGCATTTTGGAAGAACAAATCAAGGTAGGACATACACAGTAAATGGTAGGGCACTGCGGAGTGCGGAGGAAAAAAGGGATCTGGGAGTTCATATATATAATTCCCTGAAAGTGGCGTCACAGGTAGACAGGGTTGTAAAGAAGGCTTTTGGCATCCTGGCATTCATAAGTCAAAGTATTGAGTATAGGAGTTGGGATTTTATGGTGAGGTTGTATAAGACACTGGTGAGGCCAAATTTGGAGTATTGTGTGCAGTTCTGGTCACCTAAGTATAGGAAGGATATCAGTAAGATTGAAAGTATGCGGAGAAGCTTTACTAGGATATTGCCGGGTCTTCAGGAGTTGAGTTACAGGGAAAGATTGAACAGGTGAGGACTTTATTCCTTGGAGTGTAGAAGAATGAGGGGAGATTTGATAGAGGTTTACAAAATTATGAGGGGTATAGACAGAGTAAATGCGAGTAGGCTCTTTCCACTTAGATTAGGAGAGATAAATACGAGAGGACATGGCTTTAGGGTGAACATTAGGGGGAATTTATTCACTCAGAGAGTGGTGGAAGTGTGGAATGAGCTGCCATCTGACGTGGTAAATGCGGGCTCACTCAAGTTTTAAGAATAAATTGCATAGATACATGGATGGGAGCGGTCTGAAGGGTTATGGACTGGGAGCAGGTCAATGGGAGTAGCGGGATAAAGTTTCAGCACAGACTAGAAGAGCCAAATTGCCTGTTTTCTGTGCTGTAGTGTTCTATAGTTCTATGGACGATAGATAAATGGAGAGCTATGTTGGAGAGAATGTTAGATGGATCTTAGAACATGATTAGGGATAGTCAGTATGGCCTCGGTTGTAGGACAATAATATAAACTAAAGCCTTCTAAGTTTGAGTAAAGGCTAATGATATGGCATTAGACCTGACAGAGGTTCATAAATTAATGCTAGGCTAAACAGCCAGAATCTTTACCCAGGGTAGAAATGTGGAATGTATATGGTAAAGGTTTAAGGTGAGATGGAGAAAGTATTAAGGGAATGTGTGGGGTAAGTTTTTTTCACACAGAGAGTGGTAGGTGCCGGGGTGATGGAGGAAGCAGATTCGATAGGCCCACGACTGCAAGCGATTATCTTCATTTGGTGTCATGGTCAGCATAAACATCATTGCCTGAAGGACCAGTAGTTATGCTGTACTGGATAGGAAGTTACAAAGGTTAACTGGGACTAGTCAGAGTATCACTCCTCCACCAATACCTTCAATGGGCCAGATGGACAGATTGCCCCCTCTTGCTCCTACTTCTGATCCTCTTATAGACAACAGACAATAGGTGTAGGAGTAGGCCATTCGGCCCTTTCAGCCAGCACCACCATTCACTGTGATCATCAGTACCCCATTCCTGCCTTCTCCCCATATCCCTTGACTCCGCTATCTTTACGAGCTCTATCTAACTCTTTCTTGAAAGCATCCAGAGAATTGGCCTCCACTGCCTTCTGAGGCAGAGCATTCCACAGATCCACAACTCTCTGTGTGAAAAAGTTTTTCCTCAACTCTGTTCTAAATGGCCTACCCCTTATTCTTAAACTGTGGCCTCTGGTTCTGAACTCCCCCAACATTGGGAACATGTTTCCTGCCTCTGGTGTGTCCTTCTATTCTTCTGATTTCTATGGCCTTGCCAAATTTGAATCCAATCTACCAAGTCTCCATGGATCCCATGCGCCTTAATCGTCTGCATCAGCCTGCCATGAGTGACCTTGTCAAAGGTTTCATTAAAATGTATGTATACGCGATCCTCTGCCCGACTCTCATCAATCAGCTTTGAGACCTCCTCATAAAACTCATTCAAGCCTGAAAGACACAAAGCCATGCAGACTTTCCCCACTTGGTCCAATTCCAATCCCAGTTGTTTTGCAGGTATTTCTGAAGCCCTTTCAGATCACTCAATTCCGTGTTTCAGCTCTCTCCTACTTCAGTTATAATTCTATAATATCTTCGTTTTCAGCTACCTAAACCTTCCTACTGAGGATGAGAAGTGACTTGATAGAGGTGCACAAGATGATTAAAAGGCATTGATTGAGTGGACAGTAAGAGGTTGTTTCTCAGGGTAGAAATGGCTTATAAGGGGGACATAATTTTACAGTGATTAAATGAACGTAAGGTGGTGGAGTATCAGAGGAAGGTTTTTCACACAGACGGTGGTGGGTGTGAGGAACGTGCTGCCAGGGGTGGTAGAGGCAGATATCATAGAAAAAACCATAGAAACTACAGCACAGAAACAGGCCTTTTGGCCCTTCTTGGCTGTGCCGAACCATTTTCTGCCTAGTCCCACTGACCTGCACACGGACCATATCCCTCCATACACCTCCCATCCATGTATCTGTCCAATTTATTCTTAAATGTTAAAAAAGAACCCGCATTTACCACCTCGTCTGGCAGCGCATTCCATACGCCCACCACTCTCTGTGTGAAGAAGCCCCCACTAATGTTCCCTTTAAACGTTTCCCCCCTCACCCTTAACCCATGTCCTCTGCTTTTTTTCTCCCCTTGCCTCAGTGGAAAAAGCCTGCTTGCATTCACTCTATCTATACCCATCATAATTTTATATACCTCTATCAAATCTCCCCTCATTCTTCTACGCTCCAGGGAATAAAGTCCTAACCTATTCAACCTTTCTCTGTAACTGAGTTTCTCAAGTCCCGGCAACATCCTTGTAAACCTTCTCTGCACTCTTTCAACCTTATTAATATCCTTCCTGTAATTTGGTGGCCAAAACTGAACTCAATACTCCATTCGGCATTCGGCCTCACCAATGCCTTATACAACCTCATCATAACATTCCAGCTCTTATACTCAATACTTTGATTAATAAAGGCCAATGTACCAAAAGCTCTCTTTTACGACCCTATCTACCTGTGACGCCACTTTTAGGGAATTTTGTATCTGTATTCCCAGATCCCTCTGTTCCACTGCACTCCTCAGTGCCTTACCATTAACCCTGTATGTTCTACCTTGGTTTGTCCTTCCAACGTGCAATACCTCACACTTGTCTGTATTAAACCCCATCTGCCACTTTTCAGCCCATTTTTCCAGCTGGTCCAAGTCCCTCTGCAGGCTCTGAAAACCTTCTTCACTGTCTACTACACCTCCAATCTTTGTATCATCAGCAAATTTGCTGATCCAATTTACCACATTATCATCCAGATCATTGATATAGATGACAAATAACAATGGACCCAGCACTGATCCCTGTGGCACACCACTAGTCACAGGCCTCCACTCAGAGAAGCAATTCTCTACTACCACTCTTTGGCTTCTTCCACTGAGCCAATGTCTAATCCAATTTACCACCTCTCCATGTATACCTAGCGATGGAACTTTCCTAACTAACCTCCCATGCGGGACCTTGTCAAAGGCCTTACTGAAATCCATGTAGACAATATCCACTGCCTTCCCTTCATCCACTTTCCTGGTAACCTCCTCGAAAAACTCCAATAGATTGGTCAAACATGACCTACCACGCACAAAGCCATGTTGACTCTCCCTAATAAGTCCCTGTCTATCCAAATGCTTGTAGATTCTGTCTCTTAGTACTCCCTCCAATAACTTACCTACTACCGACGTTAAATTTACCGGCCTATAATTTCCCGGATTACTTTTCAATCCTGTTTTAAACAACGGAACAACATGCGCCACTCTCCAATCCTCCGACACCTCACCTGTAGACAGCGACATTTTAAATATTTCTGCCAAGGCCCCTGCAATTTCAACACTAGTCTCCTTCAAGGTCCGAGGGAACACCCTGTCAGGTCCCGGGGATTTATCCACTTTAATTTTCATCAAGACAGCAAGGACCTCCTCCTTTTTGATCTGTACAGTTTCCATGATCTCACTACTTGTTTCCCTTAATTCCATAGACTTCATGCCAGTTTCCTTAGTAAATACAGACGCAAAAAACCTATTTAAGATCTCCTCCATTTCCTTTGGTTCCGCACATAGCCGACCACTCTGATCTTCAAGAGGACCAATTTTATCCCTTACAATCCTTTTGCTCTTAATATATCTGTAAAAGCTCTTTCGATTATCATTCATTTTGACTGCCAAGGCAACCTCATGTCTTCTTTTAGCCCTCCTGATTTCTTTCTTAAGTATTTTCTTGCACTTCTTATACTCCTCAAGCACCTTATTTACTCCCTGCTTCCTATACATGTCATACAACTCCCTCTTCTTCTTTATCAGAGTTGCAATATCCCTTGAGAACCAAGGTTCCTTATTCCTATTCACTTTGCCTTTAGTCCTGACAGGAACATACAAATTCTGCACTCTCAAAATTTCTCCTTTGAAGGCTTCCCACCTACCGATCACATCCTTGCCAGAGAACAACCTGTCCCAATCCACGCTTTTTAGATCCTTTCTCATTTCTTCAAATTTGGCCTTCTTCCAGTTAAGAACCTCAAGCCTAGGACCAGATCTATCCTTGTCCATGATCAAGTGGAAACTAATGGTGTTATGATCACTGGAACCAAAGTGCTCCCCTAAAAACAGACTTCTGTCACTTGTCCTAACTCGTTTCCTAACAGGAGATCCAATATTGCATCCCGTCTAGTTGGTCCCTTTATATATTGATTTAGAAAACTTTCCTGAACACATTTTACAAACTCTAAACCATCTAGACCCCTAACAGTATGGGAGACCCAATCAATATATGGAAAATTAAAATCCCCTACCACCACAACTTTATGTTTCCTGCAATTGCCTGCTGTCTCTCTGCAGATTTGCTCTTCCAATTCTCTTTGACTATTGGGTGGTCTGTAATACAATACCTTGGGGACATTTAAGAAACCCTTAGATAGGCCCATGGATAATAGAAAATGGAGGGCTATGCGGAAGGGATTGATCCTACAGTAGGTTAAAGGATCAGTACAACATTGTGTGGTGTACTGTTCTATGTTCTATCAAGCAGTAGTAAATCAAGGCAACTGGACTTGCTGTGTTGTCTGGAAGACATTTCATCACTCATCCGAGAAGCTTCTTCAGATCTGATCCGTGATGGGTAATTTTCCAGCTTGTAAACTCGAGTTGTTTAAAGGTACAGCAATCACATGAGGGTCATTAAGAATCACAGAGTCAATGAGAGGATCATTAGTCTTACCTTTACATGAATGGAGGTGTGAATTGTTGTGGAGATGCCGGGGTAGAGATGTTACGACTGCATTCTAAGTAGCTGATGGGTGTCATACCCCATCCCCTCTGTTCAGGGATGGGTTTTCCAGTTTGACAAAGATAGCTTCTTTAACCCCTCTTTTAAACAACCTGTCCTCCCTGTCCAAAAAGTGCACATTGTTATCTCTACCTCATTACATTTATGACTGTTAATGGCCCTCATGTGATGGCGATACTGTACCTTCAAAAACTGATGGTTTATAAACTGGCAAACTACCCACGATGGATGACACTAGACAAGTCTTATGGAGGAGTGATGAAACGTCTTCTCGACGACACACAAGTCCAGTTGCCTCGATTTACTACTGCCTGATATACAATGACCTGGATGACTGAGAATCTTCATGTTCTATTCTTTTTATGTCCGTTTTGGTAAAATTTGCGACCTTTCTTGTGATCCAAGGTTCCCAAACACAGGAGCACATTGTCCTGAACTTTGACCAGCATGTATCTTTGGCCAGGTGCGTCGAGCTGCAGCTCCTTAGGGACCGGTTTAGGGAACTGGAGATGCAGCTCGATGACGTTCTTCTGGTCAGGGAGAGTGAGGAGGTGATAGAGAGGAGCTATAGGCAAATAGTTACACCAGGGCCTTGAGAGTCAGACAAGTGGGTAACAGTCAGGAAAGAGAAGGGTAAGGGTCAGATACTAGAGAGTTCGCCTGTGGTTGTCCCCCTTAACAATAAGTACTCCTGTTTGAGTACTTCTGTAAATATTTTTTACTTAGTCTAGGATTTCTACTCTGCCATATATATGAGGAAATTTTAGAATCAACAGTATCGATAAAGGATTTACAAATAACAGTTGGTACCGCTTGAAATAGATACAAAAATTTAGGTAGAATAATAATCTTAATAGCATAGACTTGGCCAATCAGTGATAAAGACTATGGGGACCATTTAGTAAACAATTGTTTAACCTGATTAATTAACGGTAAAAAATTGAGCTTAAGTAAGTCCTTATACTTCTTAGTAATTTTAACACCTAGATAAGTGAAATAGTCCATAACCATTCTGAATGGTGAACGTCTATAAATTGGAACCTGCATATTTAATGGGAAGAGTTCACTCTTACTAAGATTCAATTTGTAGCCAGAAAAGTTACAAAACTGAGCAAGCAGGGATATTACTGCCGGAATGGATTTCTCAGGGTTAGAGATCCTGTTTGAGTACTGTTGGGAGGGGACAGCATACCTGGAATAGTGGCCACACCTCTGGCACAGACTCTGGCCCTGTGCCTCAGAAGGGTAGGGAAAGGAAGGAACATAGAAACATAGAGAAACTACAGCACAATACAGGCCCTTCAGCTCACAATGCTATACTGAACATGTACTTACTTTAGAAATTACTGAGGGTTAACCATAGCTGACTATTTTTCTAAGCTCCATGTACCTATTCAGGAGACTCTCAAAAGACCCTATTGTATCAACCTCCACCACCATCGCTGGCAGCCCATTCCACACACTCACCACTCTCTGCATAAGAAACTTAACCCTGACATCTCCTCTGTACCTACTTCCAAGCACCTTAAAACTATGCCCTCTTCTGATAGCCATTTCAGCCTTGGGGAAAAGCCTCTGACTATCCACACGAGCAATGCCTCTCATCCTTTTATACACCTCCATCATGTCACATCTTATCCTCCATCTCTCCAAGGAGAGAAGGCCAAGTTCACTCAACCTATTCTCACAAGGCATGCTCCCCAATCCAGGCAACATCCTTGTAAATCTCCTCTGCACCCTTTCTATAGTTTCCACATCCTTCCTCCAGTGAGGTGACCAGAACTGAGCACAGTACTCTAAGTGGGGTCTGACCAGGGTCTTATTTAGCTGTAACATTACCTTTTAGCTCTTAAACTTAATCCCATGGTTGAGGAAGGTCAATGCACTGGATGCTTTCTTAATCAGTCAACCTGCGCAGCAGCTTTGAGTGTCCTATGGACTCAGACCCCAAGATCCCTCTGATCCTCCGCACTACCACGAGTCTTACCATTAATACTATATTCTGCCATCATATTTGACCTACCAAAATGAACCACCTCACACTTGTCTGGGTTGAACTCCATCTGCCACTTCTCAGACCAGTTTTGCATCCTATCGATGTCCTGCTACTGCTTGAGTGCGTGGAATGGGCTGCCAGTGACGGTGGTGGGGGCGGATACCTGAACAGGTATATGGAACTCAGAAAAATACAGGGCTATGGGTAACCTCAGGTAATTTCTCAGGTAAGGACATGTTCGGCACAGATTTGTAGGTCGAAGGGCCTGTATTGTGCTGTAGGTTTTCTATGTTTCTATGTAATCTGGGTTGAACTCCATCTGCCACTTCTCAGCCCAGTTTTGCATCCTATCAATGTCCCACTGTAACATCTGACAGTCCTCCACACTATCCACAACACCCGAAACCTTTGTGTCATCAGCAAATTTACTAACCCATCACTCTACTTCTCATCCAGGTAATTTATAAACTTCACAAAGAGAAGGGGTCCCAGAACAGATCCCTGAGGCACACCACTGGTAACCAACCTCCATGCAGAATATGACCCGTCTATAACCACTCCTTGCCTTCTGTGGGCAAGCTGATTCTGGATCCACAAAACAAGGTCCCCTTGGATCCCATGCCTCTTTACTTTCTCAATAAGCCTTGCATGGGGTACCTTATCAAATGCCTTGATGAAATCCATACACACTACATCTACTGCTCTACTTCCGTCAATGTGTTTAGTCACATCCTCAAAAAATTCAATCAGGCTGGTAAGGCATGACCTGCCTTTGACAAAGCCATGTTGACTATTCCTATTCATATTATACCTCTCCAAATGTTCATAAATCCTGCATCTCAGGATCTTTTCCATCAACTTACCAACCACTGAATTAAGACTCACTGGTCTATAATTTCCTGGGCTAACTCTACTCCCTTCCTTGAATAAGGGAACAATATCTGCAACTCTACAATCCTCCGGAACCTCCCACGTCCTCATTGATGACGCAAAGATCTTTGGCAGAGGCTCAGCAGTCTCCTCTCTCGCCTCCCACAGCAGTAATAGAGGACTCTATAGTTAAGGGGTCAGACTGGTGATTCTGTGGTTGCAAGAAAGGAACACGGATGGTTGTTTGCCTTCTAGGTTCCAGGGTTCGGGACGTTTCTGATCGCGTCCACGATATCCTGAAGTGGGAAGGTGAACAGCCAGAGGTCGTGGTACATATTGGTACCAATGACATAGGCAGGAAAAGGGATGAGGTCCTGAAAACAGACTAAGGGTAGTTCAAAGGAAGTTGAGAAGCAGGATCTCAAAGGTAGTAATCTCGGGATTACTGTCTGTGCCACACGATAGTGAGTATAGGAATAGAATGAGGTGGAGGATAAATGCGTGGCTGAGGGATTGGAGCAGGGGGCAGGGATTCACATTTCTGGATCATTGGGACCTCTTTTGAGGCAGGTGTGACCTGTACAAAAATGATGGGTTGCACTTGAATCTGAGGGGGACCAAGATCCTTGCAGGAAGGTTTACTTAGGCTATTGGGGATGTTGAGAATTGCTGGGGGGTGGGAACCGAACTGAAGAGACTAAGGAAGGGGGTGTTGGCTCACAAATAGGGAAAGCTTGGAGACAGTATGAGAAGGAAGAATGGCAGATGATGGAAAAGGGATATGCTCAGACTGATGGTTTGAAATGTGTCTATTTTAATCCAAGAAGTATCATGAACAAAGCGGATGAGCTTAGAGCATGGATCAGTACTTGGAGCTATGATGTTGTGGCAATTACAGAGACTTGGATGGCTCAGGGGCAGGAATGGTTACTTAGAGTGCCAGGCTGTAAATGTTTCAGAAAGGACAGGGAAGGAGGCAAAAGAGTTGGGGACGTGGCACTGTTGATCAGAGATAGTGTCACGGCTGCAGAAAAGGAAGAAGTCATGGAGCGGTTGTCAATGGAGTCTCTGCGGGTGGAAGTTAGAAACAGGAAGAGGTCAATAACTTTACTGGGTGTTTTTCATAGACCATCCAATAGTAACAGGGACATCGAGGAGCAGATAGGGAAACAGATTCTGAAAGCTGTAATAATAACAGGGTTGTCGTGGTGGGAGATTTTAATTTCCCAAATATTGATTGGCATTTCCCTAGAGCGAGGGGTATAGATGGGGTGGAGTTTGTTAGGTGTGTTCAGGAAGGTTTCCTGACACAATATGTAGATAAGCCTACAAGAGGAGAGACTGTACTTGATCTGGTATTGGGAAATGAACCTGGTCAGGTGTCAGGTCTCTCAGTGGGAGAGCATTTTGGAGATAGTGATCACAACTCTATCTCCTTTACCATAGCATTGGAGAGCGATAGGAACAGACAAGTTAGGAAAGCATTTAATTGGTCTAAGAGGAAATATGAAGCTATCAGGCAGGAGCTTGGAAGCCTTTTCTCCTTGGAGCGACAGAGGATGAGAGGTGACCTGATAGAGGTGTATAAGATGATGAGAGGCATTGATCATGTGGATAGTCAGAGGCTTTTTCCCCGGGGATGTAATGGCTAGTACGAGAGGGCACAGTTTTAAGGTGCTTGCAAGTAGGTACAGGGGAGATGCCATGCAGAGAGTGGTGAGTGCGTGGAATGGGCTGCCAGCAACGGTGGTGGAAGCAGACACGATAAGGTCTTTAAAGAGACTCCTAGATAGGTACATGGAGCTTAGAAAATTAGAGGTGCTATGGGTAACCTAGGTAATTTCTAAGGTAAGGACATATTCGGCATAGATTTGTGGGCTGAAGAGCTTGTATTGTGCTTTAGGTTTTCTATGTTTCTATGTTCTGTTTCATAAATTGGGAATAGATGTTCTCAGGGAAATGTACGGCAGAAATGTGGCAAATGTTGAGGGGATACTCGCATGGTGTTCTGCATATGTACATTCTAATGCGACAGGGAAAGGATGGTAGGGTACAGGAACCGTGGTGTACAAAGGCTGTTGAAAATCTAGTCAAGAAAAAAAGCTTACAAAATGTTCAAAAAACTAGGTAATGATAGAGATCTAGAAGATTATAAGGCCAGCAGGAAGGAGTTTAAGAATTAAATTAGGAGAGCCAGAAAGGGCCATGAGAAGGCCTTGGTGAGCAGGATTAAGGAAAATCCCAAGGCATTCTACAAGTATGTGAAGAGCAAGAGGATAAGACGTGTGAGAATAGGACCAATCATCTGTGACAGTGGAAAAGTCTGTATGGAACTGGAGGAAATAGCAGAGGTACTTAATGAATACTTTGCTTCAATATTCACTATGGAAAAGGATCTTGGTGATTGTAGGGATAACTTACAGCAGATTGAAAAGCTTGAGAATATAGACATTAAGAAAGAGGATGCGCTGGAGTGTTTGGAAAGCATTAAGTTGGATAAGTCACTGGGACTAGACCAGATGTACCCCAGGCTACTGTGGGAAGTGAGGGAGGAGATTGCTGAGCCTCTGGCAATGATCTTTGCATCATCAATGTGGATGGGACAGGTTCCAGAGGATTGGAGGGTTACAGATGTTGTTCCCTTATTCCAGAAGGGGAGTAGAGATAGGCCAGGAAATTATAGACCAGTGAGTTTTATTTCAGTGGTTGGTAAGTTGATGGAAAAGATCCTGAGATGCAGGATTTATGAACATCTGGAGAGGCATAATATGATTAGGAATAGTCAGCATGGCTTTTTCAAGGGCAGGTCGTGCCTTACGAGCCTGACTGAATTTTTTGAGGATGTGACTAAACATGTTGATGAAGGTAGAGTAGTAGATGTAGTGTATGTGGATTTCAGCAAGGTATTTCATAAGGTACACCATGCAAGGCTTATTGAGAAGGTAGGCAGGCATGGGATCCAAGGGGACTTTGCTTTGTGGATCCAGAACTGGCTTGCCCACAGAAGGCAAAGAGTGGTTGTGGACGTGTCATATTCTGCACAGAGGTCGGTTACCAGGTGTGTGCCTCAGGGATCTGTTCTGGGACCCCTACTCTTCTTGATTTTTATAAATGACCTGGATGAGGAAGTGGAGGGATGGGTTAGTAAATTTGCTGATGACACAAAGGTTAGGGGTGTTGTGGATAGTGTGGAGGACTGTTAGAGGTTACAGCGGGACATGGATAGGATGCAAAACTGGGCCGAGAAGTGGCAGATGGAGTTCAACCCAGATAAGTGTGAGGTGGTTTATTTTGGTAGGTCAAATATAATGGCAGAGTATAGCATTAATGGTAAGACTCTTGACAGTGTGGAGGATCAGAGAGATCTTGGGGTCCGAGTCCATAGGACACTCAAAGCTGCTGCGCAGGTTGACTCCGTGGTTAAGAAGGCATACGGTGCATTGGCCTTCATCAATCGTGGGATTGAATTTAAGAACCGAGAGGTAATGTTGCAGGACCCTGGTCAGACCCCACTTGGAGTACTGTGCTCAGTTCTGGTCACCTCACTACAGGAAGGATGTGGAAACCATAGAAAGGGTGCAGAGCAGACTTACAGGGAAGTTCCCTGGATTGGGGAGCATGCCTTATGAGAATAGGTTGAGTGAACTCGGCCTTTTTTCCTTCGAGCTACGGAGGATGAGAGGTGACCTGATAGAGATGTATAAGATGATGAGAGGCAGTGATCATGTGGATAGTCAGAGGCTTTTTCACAGGGCTGAAATGGCTAGCATGAGAGGGCACTTAAGGTTCTTGGAAGCAGGAACAGAGGAGATGTCAGGGGTGAGTTTTTTTACGCAGAGAGTGGTGAGTGAATGGAATGGGCTGCCGGCGACGGTGGTGGAGGCAGACACAATAGGGTCTTTTAAGCGACTCCTGGATAGGTACAGGGAGCTTAGAAAAATAGAGGTCTATGGTTAACCCTATGTAATTTCTAAAGTAAGTACATCTTCGGTACAGCATTGTGTGCTGAAGGGCTGTAGGTTTTCTATGTTTCTACCATACAGGGCAGTTATCAGAGGCAAGTTCTTTACAGAGAGAGTCGTAGTCATTTGGAAAGCCCTGCCTCTACGATGGAAGAGGCTGCTGTATTAGGGACATATAAGAGTAGATAGGCACATAATGATAGAAAAATTGAGGGCTATGTGGGAGGGAAGGGTTAGATTGATCATGGAGTAGGTTAAAAGTTTGAAGAACTTGTACTGTGCTATAATGTTCTATGTTCTATGTTACCAATTCTCTCTCTCACAAGAGCGTGAGGGAATTAGGGGAGATTTGATACAGCTATGCAAAATGCTGGGGGGTGTATATCGGGTAAATGCAAGCAGGCTTTTTCTACTGAGGTTGGGTGAGACTAGAACTGGAAGCCAAAGGTTATGGGTGAAAGGTGAAATATTTAGGGGGCCATGAGGGGAAACTTTTCACTCAGAGGATGGTGGGAGTGTGGAATGAGCTGCCAGTGGAAGTTTAGGACGCGGATTCATTTCCAATATTTAAGAGAAATTTCGATGGGTACATGAAGGGAGGGATATGGAGGGCTATGGTCTGGATGCAGCTCGATGGGTCTAGACAGAATAATAGTTTAGTATGGGCTAGATGGGCCAAAGGGCCTGTTTCTGTGATGTAGAGCTCCATGACTCTATGTTGGATGTAGTCTTACCTGCTGGTAGCAGTCCTGCCTACATTTTAACCGGTAGGTGCTTCATTATGATACTGCCTGCATTAATCAGAAAGAAAGTCATAGAGTCATACAGCACAGAAACAGGCCCTATGCTCATCTGAGATGTCCCATTCAAGTGAGTCCCATTTGCCAGTGTTTGGTCCAAAGGTTTGGACAAACTTGGATCATTTTGTTTGGACTGTCAGAAGCTAAGGGGCATGATGATAAAACTGTAGTATTAGACCTGCACAGGCAAGCACCTCCCAGCCTCCACCCAACTAATAGGAGACAACTACTGCTCATTTTCAACCCATCACCTGCAGCCTATTTAAACCCAGTACGCATCCACAATCCTTGTTCACTCATCAAACCAGCCGGCCTCAACTAGTGGTTCCTGGCCTTCAGTTACCCTGTTGCCTGTCGTATTCAGTGTCTGTTCTCTCTTGTTTTATGTCCCCTCATGGCTTGTTACTTTGCAGTTGATTAGTAAAGTTGTTGCTCACCGCTAAATCATTTCCACTGCTCTGCCTCCTCTACATTTCCTGACAGGTAGATAAAGTTCACTCAAAAATATCAAATACTAGAGTATAGCGTTGAGGTGAGAGAGGAATGTTTGAGAGCGATTGATGAGATAGAGAGCTTGCTTCCTGAAGTACACTGTTTCTGAAGGGAAATGATTGAAGTTGATGGAAAAGGAAGGGAGGAGAAGATGGTGGCATGACGCAGCTTGCAGCGGCCACTCCAGTGAACGATATCTGTTATCTGTCAAGTAGGATGCCGTGCACAGTCCTGATTTGATGCAGACAGATGTGAGAGTATGGAGGAACATCTGGAGACACTTCTGAAATGCCTGTTTTGCCGTCGCTGCTACTGTGTGATCCAGAATCTCCGGGGGGGGGGAAGGCCCCGAGTCCTTGGCTTTGCTTGTTGCTCGGCGGCCGGGGTGGGGTCAAAACGCTCGGCAGAGATGGTGCTTGGTGCTCGGTGTCGGAGGGCTGGTCGGAGGCTCGAAGTTTTCAGACAGACTCAGAGTCAGCTGCGGGCGAGTGCTCCAATGCATCAGCAAGTTGTGGCGCTTCCGTCTGCGTGAGATGATGGGGCTATTGGGACTTGAGACGTTTTTTACTATGCCCATGGTCTGCTCTTTATCAAATTACGGTATTGCTTTGCACTGTTGTAACTATATGTTATAATTATATGGTTTTTGTCAGTTAATCTTGGTTTGTCCTGTGTTTCTGTGATATCTTTCTGGAGGAACATTGTATCATTTTTTAATGCATGCATTTCTAAATGACAATAAACGAGGACTGAGTGTCCTCATCATCTAATCTAATCAAAACTAAAAGACACACTTGCATCCTCACAGATGTGTCTGAACTTTAGTTCATTTCTGGAACAACTTTTGAACCATAGGGTAGTACCACACAGAAACTTTACTCCCAGTTATCAGGGACCTGTCCAGCACTTGACATGAACCCACTCTGCAGCAATGTAGATGGCGTGGCCCTCAGCAATACATGGACCCAAAACAAAGAACCTGTTAACAGCCACTACGAACTGTGTCAGAAACTGTGGCGGCATTACACACAGCAAGTATATAAAACCCACTCAAGATTTGGCACAGATTGACAGCACCAATTTTCCTTCATACCTGTTTTCAGACTCAAAGATTCCCTCAGGTAATAGGTATGGAGCTTCTTTTTGACGCACCTCAATCACCTGTAAAAAGGTCAACAGTTAGGAAATCTACAAGGCTGAGGGAGAGAGAGTGTATCACCGATTTGCCCAGTGGGAATACAGAGTGAATCAGGGTTTTGACGAATGGGAGACACAGTGAATGACGGGTTGAACCAATGAGGACACAGAATGAATGAGGGATTTTTCCAATGGGAGACTCAGTGAATCATGGGTTTAACCAATGGGAGCAGAGTGAATCACTATCTATCTCCCCCTTTACATTCTTGACTCCCTTGTTTGTTCATCCCTGCCTGTTAATGTGTCTGCCTAAATCAGCGGTCCCCAACCACTGGGCCGTGGACCAGTACCGGACGCAACGCATTTGCTACCGGGCCGCGAGGAAACGATATGATTTGATGATATGAGTCAGCTGCACTTTTCCTCATTCCCTGTCACGGGCGGCACCTTTCCCTGTCAGTGGAACCTTTCCTCATTCCCTGCCGGGCCACGAGGAAACCTTTCCTCATTCCTTGTCACGGCCACTGTTGAGCCATTATGTATGCGAGGTCATTACGCACGCGTCATCCATGTCAGGGAAGGAGATCAACTCCTCGAGCTTGCAAATGGCGGCGGGCTGAAAAGTACGTTTGACATAACATCTCTGCCGGCATTCTGGATCAAAGTCAAGGCTAAATATCCTGAGATAGCCGCGAAAGCACTGAAAATGTTGCTTCCATTTCCAACATCATATCTCTGTGAAGCGGAGTTTTCTGCAGTGAATGCAACGAAAACTAAATTGCGGAATAGACTAGACATAAGGAACCCCCTTCGAGTATCGCTGTCTCCCATCACATCTTGATAGGACCGTCTTGTTGCAGGAAAACAAGTCCAGGGCTCCCACTGATTCAGCGATATTGGTGTGTGCAATGATTTTAGATGTTCATACGGGGAAAATATGTGCTGTGTGTTTAATGTCCAAATGTTACTTAAAATGTTATGATGCTATTGACTTACTTATATAACCATAGAACAATTCCAGCACGGAAACAGGCCATCTCTGCCCTTCTAGCCCGTGCCAAACACTTCTCTCACCTAGTCACACCAACCTGCACTCAGCCCATAACCCTCCATTCCTTTCCTGTCCATATAGCTATTCAATTTTTCTTTAAATGATAATATTGAACCTGCCTCTACCACTTCTACTGGAAGTTCGTTCAACAGTTACTTCAAGCTCCCCTGTCCTCCCCTGATAATTGACTTATCATTATATTCGTGCGAGGACAATATGCGCTGTGTGTTTAATATTAAATTCGTTAGATGGACCCTTTTACAAATGAAATTGAGTGTATTAGCCACTTCTCACCTATATTCCGGTCGTGATTAACAACCTCCCCCCCCCCCCCGAGCAGAATCGCCAAAAACGATTTGCAGGGAAAAAGATCGGCAGGTACACACGTGGGCAGGTCACGCATGCACACTGGTGCCCACACAAGGGTCGGCCGATCCGCAAGAATATTGCCAATATTAAACGGGTCCGCAGTGCAAAAAAGGTTGGGGACCCCTGGTCTAAATGTCTCTTAAATTTTGGCCTCATATCTGTCTCCACCTCCTTCCCTGACAGACATCAGTGAAGTAACGGTTTGTCTCATATCCTGGTAGTTTTGTGTGGTTGACTGGGTGAATACATTGAAAGACAGGACAGTGGACATACAATAGCTAGGTGTAAAATAAAGAACAAGTTGCAAATAAAATATTAGACAGAAAAAAGGCAGGAAAAGGTTGACATCTATGGTTGAGAAGAAAATTAGAAGGCTGGATACCAGCGAAAGGATGAAGCTGCTAAAGCTGGCAGAAACAGCAGGAACATGAGACGTCGACTGTACCTCTTCCAAGAGATGCTGCCTGGCCTGCTGAGAAACAGCAGAAGACTTGATGGCAAGAGGCAGCTTTGAAATCAGTCAGGCCTGAGAAATTGAGTAATTGAGGAAGAAAGGCTGATTGAATATGAGAGCAGGCTGGTGTGGAGGATAAAAACAAATGGAAAGAAATGTTATTGTTCATTAAAACAAAACAATCAATGAGGGAAAATGTGGGTCCCCACAGGTGCAGACAGGAGAAATAACTACTGGGAAAAGGAAATGAAGATGATAGATGAGCGTTATTATGGAGACATATAGTGAATTGTATCATTTGCGACAATGACCAACACAACCTAAGAATGTACTGGGGGAAGCCCACAAGAATCACCATGCTTCCATCGCCAACATAGTATGCCCGAAGTTTACTATACCTAACCCATATGTCTTTGAAACTGGGGCACCCACAGAAACCCAGGCGGTCGTGGGGAGATTGTACAAACTCTTTGCGGACAGTAGCACAAGTTGAATGCAGGTCAGTGGCACTGTAACAGTGCTATGCTATCGTGCCACCTCAAAATCCTCCATATATTTGGAAAATTACACAGAAGACACACAATATCTGCCTGACATACTGGAGTTTCAGGGATGCAGTGAGGGGGGAAATGGAGGAACTGTTGGTCACAATATAATCCTGGAGTTGGTGAGTTTGGAAGTTGATAAATCTCCAAAAGCTGCTGAGCCACATGGCGGAATTATGATAGAGGTGACATTAGAGATAGTGGGTGCTCTGGGTCCATCTGGGTACAGCACATGCCCTCTAATGAAGGCAGCATTCTGGTGAATACCTTCTGCACCCTCTCCAAAGCTTCAACCCCCTTCCTTTAAGACCATAGGACCTTAAGATATAGGAGTAGAATTAGACTATTTGGCCCATTGAGTCTGCTCTGCCATTTCATCATGGCCGATCCAATTTTCCTCTCAGCCCCAGTGTCTTGCCTTCTCCCTGTCTCCTTTCAGGCTATGACTAATCAAGAATCTATCAACTTCTGCCTCAGATTCACCATTCTCTGGCTAAAGAAGTTCCTCCTCATCTCCATTCTAAAAGGACTCTCCTCTATTCTGAGGCTGTGTCCTCTGCTCTTTGACTTTCCCATGACAGGAAGCATCCTTGTCACATCCACTCTATCAAGGCCTTTCACCATTCGATAGGTTTCAATGAGGTCACCCTTCATTCTTCTGAATTCCGGTGAATACAGGCCCAGAGCCATCAAACGCTCTTCATATGACAAGCCCTTCAATCCTGGAATCATTCTCTGAGAGAAGAGGCGAAAAATTGCCAGTATAGAGCATTTGGGGTATTTGTGTACAGGGAGGGGCAGCTCTCTCCCCTTTGGTCCCGACCAGACACTCAGCTCTCACCTGTGGCTTATAGTAGTCGTTTGCATGCGACAGTGGTCACACCCCAGTATACTGCTCCATATGATGGGCTAAACCAGGTGAGGGTAGAAGCTGGGCCTCATGCCCCTGTGAGGTAGGGACATAGCCCAGTGCAGTAGGGACATACCCGTCTCAGTGTGCAAAGCCATTTCTGGTGAACTGGGTAGATGAGATCCAACGGCTAGGAATATGTTTCTGTAACTCTCGGTGAAGGACATGATGAGGCATAAACGGAGTTATGGTCTTCTGCGGCAACCAAGGAAGACTGCCAGTGACGATGATGGCTCTTACCACTAGAGCTGGACTGCCAAAGGTGAGGCAGCGGAACTGTCCCAGTGTCACTTTAGAAACTCTACCACACAGGTTTCCTGTTATCTTTGACTATGACATACGAGTGGTACGAGTGAGAGAGGCACAGAGGTTGTTGGCGATGGATGGAATTGGATGGGAAGGAGATGGTAGTTAGTTAACAGCAGGTGGGGGGAGTGAATTGGGGGACCAATGCTGTAGGTGATGTGTGAAACCCGATCATGGTGGCAGCGGGGAACGGGGGCCGGGGGAAATGATGGACTAATGGGAGAGCTGAACAAGGCAAGAAGTAAACAAGATAGACAGATGAGTGTGTGTGGAAAGAGAGTGTTGGATTGGACTGTATAATTGTTCTTCTCAGTTTAATAATCTACGCCTGCTTGTATTTTATATAATTACCTACGTATAGCAAATGTTCTGTGTTGTCTCCAAGTGCTCTCTTTCTGGAAGCTTCTTTGGTATCACATTGTTTGAATAGAGGCCATCTGATTGGTTAACTTTTACCTACAGATTTGAATGGCATGTCTCAGATCTACAGCAGAAGGAGGGCTGATCACTTTGGCCCGTCATCTTTGCTTCTTTTTTCCTTCTCCTACTGGACTTTTCAGTCCGTGGCCTCCTCTCCTGCGGTGATGAGACCACACTCAGGTTGGAGGAGCAACACCTCCTATTCCATCTGAGTAGCCTCCAACCTGATGGCATGAACATTGATTTCTCAAATTGTCCCCCCGCCCCCCACCTTCTCCCTCACCATTCCCCATTCCCATTTCCCTCTCTCACCTTATCTACTCACCTGCCCATTACCGCCCTCTGGTGCTCCTTTCTTCCATAACCTTCGATCCCCTCCTATCAGATTCCCCTTCTCCAGCCCTTGATCTCATTTACCAATTGATGTCCTACCTCTTCACTTCACTCCTTCCCCTCTTCCGGTTTTACCTATCAACTACGACTTTGTACTTCTTCCTCTCCTCCCCACACATTCTTACTTTGGCTTCTGATCTCTTTTACCCAGTCCTGATGAAAGGTCTTGGCCCAAAACGTTAACTGTTTACTCTTTTCTACAGATGCTGCCTGGCCTGCTGAGTTCCTCCAGTATTCTGTGTGTATTGCTTTGATTTTTAACATCCGCAGATATTCTCCTGAGACTCCTGCTACTGGCCACTTCCAATTCCTTTGTTTTCTTAGCAAGTTTTGTGCCTCTTTCTTGACACGAAAAAACCCTGGATCAAAAACATCAGAATCCACCAGGAACTTGGAAGATGTAATACTGTACTTCCACCAGCCGGGTGGTAAGATCCCATGTTATTCATCCAATTTTTATTTGGCCTCTGCATAACAATGAAGAGGGCCGAGGTTAGATGGGTCACTGTGTGAGTGGGAAGCGAAGTTAAACCAACATGTAACCCGACGCTGAAGTAGTCACTGTGGACAGTGTGTGGGTGCTCTGCAGATCAGTCACCTCATCTACGCTTTGTTTCTGATCCCACCACCTCCTCTGGCAGCGGTTTAAAAGAAAAAAAACTACAAAGTTCAACTTAAATTGACTATCAAAGTACACATGTAACTAATAACAATCCCGAGATTCAGTTTCTTCCAGGCGTTCACAGTAAATATAAAGAAACATAATAGAATTGATGAAAAGCCACACACAACAAAGTTGAAACAATGTGCAAAATATACCAAATTGTGTAAATTTAGTTAAGTTCCCAGTTATTGTCTTCTTTCAGCCATGGTGCAGTGATGCCTGTAACATCATACCCGTCAATCTGCAAACGTGCTACAAGTTCATCTACCTTATTCCATATGCCATGCACATTCAAGTATAACCCTTTTATAACCCTTTGGTATAACTCTTTATTTGTCTACCCTTTTCGATTTTGTCTGCCTTTTACGTTGCAACTTATCCTGTTAACTGCAATTTTTCCCAATCTGTTTGCAAACTAGCTCCCTCATCTTTTAGTGTTATCAACCACCTTTCCAACAATACTTCTTACAGGAAAGGCGGATGATAATCCTGAAGATGAAGTAGCTGACTCCAGCTATATAAACATTGGAGCCAGATCTCCCAGGACTGAGTTCCGGAATGACCGCTGTGCAAGAAATACAGAATCCCTTCCCCCTAATGCCAATTAGATTCTTTGTTGACTTAACATTGAAACTGAGAGGTTTTTGGACACATGCCAGTAAGACCATAGAAACCATAGAAACTACAGCACAGAAACAGGCCTTTTGGCCCTTCTTGGCTGTGCCGAACCATTTTCTGCCTAGTCCCACTGACCTGCACACGGACCATATCCTTCCATACACCTCCCATCCATGTATCTGTCCAGTTTATTCTTAAATGTTAAAAAAGGACCCGCATTTACCACCTCGTCTGGCAGCTCATTCCATACTCCCACCACTCTCTGTGTGAAGAAGCCCCCGCTAATGTTCCTTTCAAATTTTTCCCCCCTCACCCTTAACCCATGTCCTCTGCTTTTTTTCTCCCCTTGCCTCAGTGGAAAAAGCCTGCTTGCATTCACTCTATCTATACCCATCATAATTTTATATACCTCTATCAAATCTCCCCTCATTCTTCTATGCTCCAGGGAATAAAGTCCTAACCTATTCAACCTTTCTCTGTAACTGAGTTTCTCAAGTCCCGGCAATATCCTTGTAAACCTTCTTTGCACTCTTTCAACCTTATTTATATCCTTCCTGTCATTTGGTGGCCAAAACTGAACACAATACTCCAGATCTGGCCTCACCAATGCCTTATACAACCTTATCATAACATTCCAGCTCTTATACTCAATACTTTGATTAATAAAGGCCAATGTACCAAAAGCTCTCTTTACGACCCTATCTACCTGTGACACCACTTTTAGGGAATTTTGTATCTGTATTCCCAGATCCCTCTGTTCCACTGCACTCCTCAGTGCCTTACCATTAACCCTGTATGTTCTATCTTGGTTTGTCCTTCCAACGTGCAATACCTCACACTTGTCAGTATTAAACTCCATCTGCCATTTTTCAGCCCATTTTTCCAGCTGGTCCAAGTCCCTCTGCAGGCTCTGAAAACCGTCTTCACTGTCTACTACACCTCCAATCTTTGTATCATCAGCAGATTTGCTGATCCAATTTACCACATTATCATCCAGATCATTGATATAGATGACAAATAACAATGGACCCAGCACTGATCCCTGTGGCACACCACTAGTCACAGGCCTCCACTCAGAGAAGCAATTCTCTACTACCACTCTTTGGCTTCTTCCACTGAGCCAATGTCTAATCCAATTTACCACCTCTCCATGTATACCTAGTGACTGAACTTTCCTAACTAACCTCCCATGCAGGACCTTGTCAAAGGCCTTACTGAAATCCATGTAGACAATATCCACTGCCTTCCCTTCATCCACTTTCCTGGTAACCTCCTCGAAAAACTCCAATAGATTGGTCAAACATGACCTATCACGCACAAAGCCATGTTGACTCTCCCTAATAAGTCCCTGTCTATCCAAATGCTTGTAGATTCTGTCTCTTAGTACTCTCTACAATAACTTACCTACTACTGACGTTAAATTTACTGGCCTATAATTTCCCGGATTACTTTTTGATCCTTTTTTAAACAACGGAACAACATGAGGCACTCTCTATGCCTCCGGCACCTCACCTGTAGACAGCGACATTTTAAATATTTCTGCCAGGGCCCCTGCAATTTCAACACTAGTCTCCTTCAAAGTCCGAGGGAACACCCTGTCAGGTCCCGGGGATTTATCCACTTTAATTTTCATCAAGACAGCAAGGACCTCCTCCTTTTCGATCTGTACAGTTTCCATGATCTCACTACTTGTTTCCCTTAATTCCATAGACTTCATGCCAGTTTCCTTAGTAAATACAGACGCAAAAAACCTATTTAAGATCTCCTCCATTTCCTTTGGTTCTGCACATAGCCGACCACTCTGATCTTCAAGAGGACCAATTTTATCCCTTACAATCCTTTTGCTCTTAATATATCTGTAAAAGCTCTTTGGATTATCCTTCACTTTGACTGCCAAGGCAACCTCATGTCTTCTTTTAGCCCTCCTGATTTCTTTCTTAAGTATTTTCTTGCACTTCTTATACTCCTCAAGCACCTTATTTACTCCCTGCTTCCTATACATGTCATACAACTCCCTCTTCTTCTTTATCAGAGTTGCAATATCCCTTGAGAACCAAGGTTCCTTATTCCTATTCACTTTGCCTTTAGTCCTGACAGGAACATACAAATTCTGCACTCTCAAAATTTCTCCTTTGAAGGCTTCCAACCTACTGACCACATCCTTGCCAGAGAACAACCTGTCCCAATCCACGCTTTTTAGATCCTTTCTCATTTCTTCAAATTTGGCCTTCTTCCAGTTAAGAACCTCAAGCCTAGGACCAGATCTATCCTTGTCCATGATCAAGTGGAAACTAATGGTGTTATGATCACTGGAACCAAAGTGCTCCCCTAAAAACAGACTTCTGTCACTTGTCCTAACTCGTTTCCTAACAGGAGATCCAATATTGCATCCCGTCTAGTTGGTCCCTTTATATATTGATTTAGAAAACTTTCCTGAACACATTTTACAAACTCTAAACCATCTAGACCCCTAACAGTATGGGAGACCCAATCAATATATGGAAAATTAAAATCCCCTACCACCACAACTTTATGTTTCCTGCAATTGCCTGCTGTCTCTCTGCAGATTTGCTCTTCCAATTCTCTTTGACTATTGGGTGGTCTGTAATACAATACCTTGGGGACATTTAAGAAACCCTTAGATAGGCCCATGGATAATAGAAAATGGAGGGCTATGCGGAAGGGATTGATCCTACAGTAGGTTAAAGGATCAGTACAACATTGTGTGGTGTACTGTTCTATGTTCTATCAAGCAGTAGTAAATCAAGGCAACTGGACTTGCTGTGTTGTCTGGAAGACATTTCATCACTCATCCGAGAAGCTTCTTCAGATCTGATCCGTGATGGGTAATTTTCCAGCTTGTAAACTCGAGTTGTTTAAAGGTACAGCAATCACATGAGGGTCATTAAGAATCACAGAGTCAATGAGAGGATCATTAGTCTTACCTTTACATGAATGGAGGTGTGAATTGTTGTGGAGATGCCGGGGTAGAGATGTTACGACTGCATTCTAAGTAGCTGATGGGTGTCATACCCCATCCCCTCTGTTCAGGGATGGGTTTTCCAGTTTGACAAAGATAGCTTCTTTAACCCCTCTTTTAAACAACCTGTCCTCCCTGTCCAAAAAGTGCACATTGTTATCTCTACCTCATTACATTTATGACTGTTAATGGCCCTCATGTGATGGCGATACTGTACCTTCAAAAACTGACGGTTTATAAACTGGCAAACTACCCACGATGGATGACACTAGACAAGTCTTATGGAGGAGTGATGAAACGTCTTCTCGACGACACACAAGTCCAGTTGCCTCGATTTACTACTGCCTGATATACAATGACCTGGATGACTGAGAATCTTCATGTTCTATTCTTTTTATGTCCGTTTTGGTAAAATTTGCGACCTTTCTTGTGATCCAAGGTTCCCAAACACAGGAGCACATTGTCCTGAACTTTGACCAGCATGTATCTTTGGCCAGGTGCGTCGAGCTGCAGCTCCTTAGGGACCGGTTTAGGGAACTGGAGATGCAGCTCGATGACGTTCTTCTGGTCAGGGAGAGTGAGGAGGTGATAGAGAGGAGCTATAGGCAAATAGTTACACCAGGGCCTTGAGAGTCAGACAAGTGGGTAACAGTCAGGAAAGAGAAGGGTAAGGGTCAGATACTAGAGAGTACGCCTGTGGTTGTCCCCCTTAACAATAAGTACTCCTGTTTGAGTACTTCTGTAAATATTTTTTACTTAGTCTAGGATTTCTACTCTGCCATATATATGAGGAAATTTTAGAATCAACAGTATCGATAAAGGATTTACAAATAACAGTTGGTACCGCTTGAAATAGATACAAAAATTTAGGTAGAATAATAATCTTAATAGCATAGACTTGGCCAATCAGTGATAAAGACTATGGGGACCATTTAGTAAACAATTGTTTAACCTGATTAATTAACGGTAAAAAATTGAGCTTAAGTAAGTCCTTATACTTCTTAGTAATTTTAACACCTAGATAAGTGAAATAGTCCATAACCATTCTGAATGGTGAACGTCTATAAATTGGAACCTGCATATTTAATGGGAAGAGTTCACTCTTACTAAGATTCAATTTGTAGCCAGAAAAGTTACAAAACTGAGCAAGCAGGGATATTACTGCCGGAATGGATTTCTCAGGGTTAGAGATCCTGTTTGAGTACTGTTGGGAGGGGACAGCATACCTGGAATAGTGGCCACACCTCTGGCACAGACTCTGGCCCTGTGCCTCAGAAGGGTAGGGAAAGGAAGGAACATAGAAACATAGAGAAACTACAGCACAATACAGGCCCTTCAGCTCACAATGCTATACTGAACATGTACTTACTTTAGAAATTACTGAGGGTTAACCATAGCTGACTATTTTTCTAAGCTCCATGTACCTATTCAGGAGACTCTCAAAAGACCCTATTGTATCAACCTCCACCACCATCGCTGGCAGCCCATTCCACACACTCACCACTCTCTGCATAAGAAACTTAACCCTGACATCTCCTCTGTACCTACTTCCAAGCACCTTAAAACTATGCCCTCTCATGATAGCCATTTCAGCCTTGGGGAAAAGCCTCTGACTATCCACACGAGCAATGCCTCTCATCCTTTTATACACCTCCATCATGTCACATCTTATCCTCCATCTCTCCAAGGAGAGAAGGCCAAGTTCACTCAACCTATTCTCACAAGGCATGCTCCCCAATCCAGGCAACATCCTTGTAAATCTCCTCTGCACCCTTTCTATAGTTTCCACATCCTTCCTCCAGTGAGGCGACCAGAACTGAGCACAGTACTCTAAGTGGGGTCTGACCAGGGTCTTATTTAGCTGTAACATTACCTTTTAGCTCTTAAACTTAATCCCATGGTTGAGGAAGGTCAATGCACTGGATGCTTTCTTAATCAGTCAACCTGCTCAGCAGCTTTGAGTGTCCTATGGACTCAGACCCCAAGATCTCTCTGATCCTCCACACTGCCAAGAGTCTTACCATTCATACTATATTCTACCATCATATTTGACCTACCAAAATGAACCACCTCACACTTGTCTGGGTTGAACTCCATCTGCCACTTCTCAGCCCAGTTTTGCATCCTATCGATGTCTTGCTACTGCTTGAGTGCGTGGAATGGGCTGCCAGCGACGGTGGTGGGGGCGGATACCTGAACAGGCATATGGAACTCAGAAAAATACAGGGCTATGGGTAACCTCAGGTAATTTCTCAGGTAAGGACCATAAGACTTAGGAGCAAAATTAGGCTATTTGGCCCATCGAGTCTGCTCCGCCAGTTAATCATTGCTGATCCTTTTTTCCCCTCCTCAGCTTCACACCCTGGCCTTCTCCCCGTAATCTTCGGTGCCATGTACAGTCAAAAACCTATCAATCTCTGCCTTAAATACACCCAAGGATCTGGCCTCCACAGCTGCCTGTGGTAACAAATTCCACAAATTCACCACCCATTGGCTAAAGAAATTTCTCCACATCTCTGTTTTAAATGGACACCCCCCTATCCTGAGGCTGTGCCCTCTTGTCCTAGGCTCTCCCACCATGGGAAACATCCTTTCCACATCTACTCTGTCTAGGCCTTTCAACATTCATATCCGGTTCATCCTTCTAAAGTACAAATGCAGAGTCATCAAACATTCCTCACATGATAACCCTTTCATTCTAATGGAATCATCCTTGTAAACCTTCTCTGGACCCTCTCCAGTGCCAGCACATCTTTTCTTAGATGAAAAACCCAAACCTGTTCACAATACTCAAAATGAGGCCTTACCAGTGCCCTATAAAGCCTCAGCATCACATGCTCTTCCATTCTAGACCTCTTGAAATGAATGCTAACATTGCATTTGCCTTCCTCACCACCGACTCAACCTGCAAGTTAACCTTTAGGGTGTTCTGAACAAGCACTTCGAAGTCCTTTTAATCTCAGATTTTTGGATTTTCTCCCCATTTAGAAAATAGTCTACATATGTATTTCTACTATCAAAATGCATGACCATGCATTTTCCAGCATCGTATTTCATTTGCCACTCTCTTGCCCATTCTCCTAACCTGTACAAGTCCACCTGCAGCCTTCCTGTTTCCTCAACACTATCTGCCCCTCCACCAATCTTCGTAACATCTACAAACTTGGCAACAAAACCATCTATGCACACAAAATGCTGGAGGAACTCAGCAGGCCAAGCAGCATCTATGGAAAAGAGTACAGTCGACGTTTCGGACCAAGACCCTTCAGCAGGGCTCAGGATTTCCAGCATCTGCAGATTTTCTGTTGTTTATTTCATCATCTAAATCATTGATATACAGCATAAAAAGAAGCAGTCCCAACATGGACCTCTGTGGAACACCTCTAGTCACTGGCAGCCAACCAGAAAAGGATCCTTTTACTCCCACACACTGTCCCCTACCGATCAGCCAAAGCTCTAACCATGCCAGTAACTTTCCTGTAATACCATGGGCTCTTAACCTGGTAAGCAGCCTCATGTGTGGCACCTTATCAAAAGACTTCTGAAAATCCAAATGTACAACATTCACTGCATCCCCTTTATCTATCTGACATGTAATCTCCTCAAAGAATTCCAACAGGTTTGTCGGGCAAGATTTTCCCTAAAGGAAACACTGCTGACCTTGTTCTATCTTGACTGTGTCACCAGGTACTCCATATCTTATCTCCATGACCTTATCCTTAACTATTGACTCCAACATCTTCCCAACCACTGAGGTCAGGCTAACTGGTCTATAATCTCCTTCCTACTGCCTTCCTCCTTTCGTAAAGAGAGCGGTGACATTTGCAATTTTCCAGTCCTCTGGCACCATGCCAGAGTCCAATGATTTTTGAAAGATCTTTACTAATCCCTCCACAATCTCTACCGCTACCTCTTTTAGAGGGTGCAGTTCATCTTGTCTGGGCGACATGTACCCTTAGGTCTTTCAGCTTTTTGGGCACCTCCCCTTTGTAATAGTAACCACCCTCACTTCTCCCTCTCAAATTGCAGCATGAATTCAATCATATTATGATCACTGTCTCCTCAGGGTTCCTTTATGTTAAGCTCTTTAATAAGATCTGGGTCATTACACAACACACAATCTAAGATAGCCTTTCCCCGAATAGGCTCAAGCACAAGCTGCTCTAAAAAGCCATCCCGTAGGCGTTCAACAAATTGCCTCTCTTGTGATCTGACACCAACCTGATTTTCCTAATTCCCTTGCATATTGAAGTTTCCCATTACAACTGTGTCATTACCTTTATTACATGCCTTTTCCAGCTCCCTTGACAATCTCAACCCCACATTTTAGCTACTATTTGGAGGCCTATATATGATTCCCATCATGGTTTGTTTTACCCTTGCAGTTTCTAATCTCCTCCCACAAAGATTCAACCTTCTCTGACCCTACCTCACCTCTTTCTAAAGATGTAATTCTATCTCTTACCAACAGAGCCACACCACCGCCTATGCCTTCCTGCCTGCCCTTTTGACACAAAGTATATCCTCTGACGTTAAACTCTAACTATAGTCATAGTCATACTTTATTGATCCCAGGGGGAAATTGGTTTTCATTACAGTTGCACCATAAATAATAAGTAGTAATAGAAATAGTAATAGAACCATAAATAGTTAAATAGTAATATGTAAATTATGAAATAAGTCCAGGACCAGCCTATCGGCTCAGGGTGTCTGACCCTCCAAGGGAAGAGTTGTAAAGTTTGATGGCCACAGGCAGGAATGACTTCCTATGACGCTCTGTGCTGCATCTTGGAGGAATGAGTCTCTGGCTGAATGTACTCCTGTGCCCAACCAGTACGTTATGTAGTGGATGGAAGACATTGTCCAAGATGGTATGCAACTTGGACAGCATCCTCTTTTCAGACACCACCGTGAGAGAGTCCAGTTCCATCCCTACAACATCACTGGCCTTATGAATAAGTTTGTTGATTCTGTTGGTGTCTGCTACCCTCAGCCTGCTGCCCCAGCTCACCACAGCAAACATGATCGCACTGGCCACCACAGACTCATAGAACATCCTCAGCATCGTCCGGCAGATGTTAAAGATGCTATGGCCTTCTTTCAGCCATGACTCAGTGATGCCTACAACATTATACCGACCAATCTCTAATTGCGCCATGAGTTTGTCCACTTTATTCCGAATGCCATGTGCATTTAAATACTGACCTTCAGTCCTGCATTCTTTGCCCTTTTGCCTCTGTGGTACAATTTAACTCTTTGCTTTGTCTTCAGTTGTACTGAATCATTGGCTTGTCCTTCCTTACATATTACATCATCTACTGGCTCACCCTCTGCTCTATCAGACTGGTTCCCATCCCCCTGCAACAAGATCATGCCTCCACAGAAACTCTACCATAGATATTCTCAAGCCTGGCTGTGAAAGGAGGAGGGTTGGGTCTGGGGCCAGGAACCCTATCCTGTAAAACACAATGCTACAGAAATGGCAACAGACGCACCAAAGCCTCATCCCTGGGCAAGGAAGGATACAACTAAAAGATGGCCCACACTTGGAGACAATTTCAAAGACAGGCACGGGAGAGGGACTCTGGTGAGTTACTATCGGGCTAATGGGTTGAGGTAAGTCAATATGTCTCCAGGGACGAACTAGAGCTGGGTGTTAGTAGTGAGGGAGATGGGCTCGCCTTGGGCACCTTACCTGCTGGATATTCTGGCAGAAGGCTGGCAGGATGGTGAGCTGGCTGATGAAGTTCAGGTAGGCAGAGGCTAGGGCATGGATGGCACAGCGGCTCCACACAGGGAGGTTGTCTTCATTGTTGAGGGAAAGTTCCTGTCAAAGAGACAAATTGTTTCACTCTCTATCACTCCCCACAGCTGAGTGCTGAGCTATACACCAATGGGAATTTAACAGCATGCTGAGACTATTTACCATACTACTTGGCTTTACAAGCACAGTTGGTCCATTTATTTTATTTAGAAATACATCGCAGAACAGGCACTCAAACCACGCTGTCCAACCCAACGATTTAACCCCAGCCTAATCACAATGATCAATTACCCTACAGGAGTGTGGGAGGAAAGCAGAGCTCCCAGAGGAAACCCACATATTCCACTCTGAGGACGTACAGAGGATATCGAGTCTGAATTCCATACTCCACAACCCTGAGCTGCAACAGGGTCGCGCTAACCGCCGTGCTGCTGCGGGTGCCCTGAATGCAGAAGCCTCAGAGCATTAGCGATGAGTATCGAATCCCCTCTCAGGCACCGTCTGTTCCTCAGAGCATTAGCGATGTGTATCGAATTCCCTCTCAGGCACCGTCTGCTCCTCAGAGCATTAGCGATGTGTATCGAATCACCTCTCAGGCACCGTCTGCTCCTCAGAGCATTAGCGATGTGTATCGAATCCCCTCTCAGGCACCGTCTGCTCCTCAGAGCATTGGCGATGTGTATCGAATCCCCTCTCAGGCACCGTCAGTTTCTCTTTGTACATTCTGCATGTGACTGAGCACATCCCATCTCCACACAGCCGTGGCTTATGAGCTCAGTTAACATGTATAACACTCCCCAGACGAGGGGTGAACACATCTTTCTACCTACCCCTGGGGTAGGTGAGTGGGGGGGGGGTGAATTCATCTCTCTACCTACCCCTGGTGTAGATGAGTGGGGGGGGTGAGCACATCTTTCTACCTACCCCTGGGGTAGGTGAGTGGGGGGGGGGGTGAATTCATCTCTCTACCTACCCCTGGTGTAGATGAGTGGGGGGGGTGAGCACATCTCTCTACCTACCCCTGGTGTAGATGAGTTTGGGGGGGGGTGAATTCATCTCTCTACCTACCGCTGGTGTAGATGAGTGGGGGGGGTGAGCACATCTCTCTACCTACCCCTGGTGTAGATGAGTTTGGGGGGGGTGAATTCATCTCTCTACCTACCCCTGGTGTAGATGAGAGATGAGTGGGGGGGGGGTGAGTACATCTCTCTACCTACCCCTGGTGTAGATGAGTGGGGGGGGGTGAATTCATCTCTCTACCTACCCCTGGTGTAGATGAGTGGGGGGGGGTGAGCACATCTCTCTACCTACCCCTGGTGTAGATGAGTTTGGGGGGGGGGTGGTGAATTCATCTCTCTACCTACCCCTGGTGTAGATGAGAGATGAGTGGGGGGGGGTGAGCACATCTCTCTACCTACCCCTGGTGTAGATGAGAGATGAGTGGGGGGGGTGAGCACATCTCTCTACCTACCCCTGGTGTAGATGAGTTTGGGGGGGGGGGTGAATTCATCTCTCTACCTACCCCTGGTGTAGATGAGTGGCGGGGTGAGCACATCTCTCTACTTACCCCTGATGTAGATGAGAGATGAGTGGGGGGGGGGGGTGAGCACATCTCTCTACCTACCCCGGTGTAGATGAATGTAAGACCATCAGACCATCAGACATGGTAACAGAATTAGCCCATCAAGTTTGCTCTGCCTTTTCAACATGATTGATCCCGGATCCCACTCACCTGCCCTCTCACCATATCCCTTGATGCCTGGAAAAAAATCAAGAATCTATCAACTTTAAATGTACACATGGCTTGGCTTCCTCCACAGTCTGTGGCAGAATATTGCACAAATTTACCTCTCTTTTCCTCTTTAAAAATTCCTCCTTACCTCTGTTCCAGCAGGTCACCCCTTAATTTTGAGGGTGTCCCTTGTGTTCTGGATCCTCTCATCAGAGGAAACATCCTCTGCATATCCACCTGAACTAGTCCTTTCAACATTTGGTAGATTACAATGAGATCCCCTTGCATTCTTCTAAATTCCAGTGAGTACAGGCCCACAGTTGCCAAATACTCCTCATATGTTAACCTCTTCAGTCCTGGAATAATCTTTGTGAACCTCCTCTGGACTCTCTCCAATGACAACATATCCTTTCTGAGACATTGTAAATGTAAATTTGCCGGATCAAATAACCACAGCACAAAAAGATCGTTACTTATCTTTTCACCAGTTTATTTCATCTATCTCAGCCGGCGAGTGAACTTGGTCCCGACATCAGGGGAGAAGTGTTCTCATCCCTCCAGTGGTTCAACAAGTTCACTGCCTGATGTCAGAATTGTTACAAAGTATAAGGCCACCGATACAAAAGAACACTCAGGTTGATACAACAGAACAATCAGTTCGATAGACCTCCCAGCTACTCAAATAGAACAAAACTTAATAACTTAGATAAAAGATGCCATTGAAATTTAAATTTTAATTGATAAAGGAACGTCCTGTCTTAAGCTCCATCAGAAACCACCTTTTATCGAAACCAAAAGGAGTGAAAAGTCAGGAGACGTCTTTTGTGGAAAACTTAACAACTTTATCAACATGAGGCCCAGACTGCTGACAATACTCTGAGCGGCCTGACTAGCATCTTATAAAGCTTCAGCATTATCTCCTTGTTTTATATTCTATTCCCCTTGAAATACATACCAACATTGATTTTGCCTTCTTTACCACAGACTCAACCTGTGAATTAACCTTCTGGGAGTCCAAGAGAAATCCAAAGTCCCTTTACACCTCTGATTTTTGAATTTTCTCCCCATTTAGGTAACGGTTTATCGTTCCTTTTACAAAAATGCATTATCTTACATTTATCTCTGTACCTATCCCTGGTGTAGATGAGTGGGGGGTAAATTCATCTCTGTACCTATCCCTGGTGTAGATGAGTGAGGGGTGAATTAATCACTGTACCTGTCCCTGGTGTAGATGAGTGGGGGGTGAATTAATCACTGTACCTATCCCTGGTGTAGATGAGTGGGGGGTGAATTAATCACTGTACCTGTCCCTGGCGTAGATGAGTGGGGGGTGAATTAATCACTGTACCTATCCCTGGTGCAGATGAGTGGGGGGCGAATTAATCACTGTACCTGTCCCTGGTGTAGATGAGTGGGGGTGAATTCATCACTGTACTTACCCCTATGTAGATAAGTGGAGGGGAGGTGAAATTCATCATTTTACCTACCCCTGGTGTAGGTGAGTGGGTGAATTGCTGGGCCATTCTTGGTAACGGCGAATCAGTGGAGGAATGGCGATGATGGTGTTACTGAGACTCAGTACGCTGACTGTTCTCATCATACGAGAAAAACAATAGGTTGTGATCTCAGGATTGCTACCCCTACCACGTGCTAATGAGGCCTGAAATAGGAAGATTATACAGTTTAACACGTGACTAAAGAAATGGTGCAAGAGAGAGGGCTTCAATGTTTGGGTTACTGGACTTGTTTCCTCTACAGAAAGGACAGACTACACCACAACCAGAGGGCTACTAATACCCTTGTGGGAAGGTTTGCTCTTGATGCGCCAAGACATTTAAACTAGAGTTGCAGGGAGATGGGAACCGAGTGCCAGAGCAGATAGTGGAGAAAGATGTTGGTAAACCTACGTACCAAGTCAGAAATTGAAAGGTTGAGAATGGCAAGGTGAATGTTAGAGTTGTGTGTACTTCAATGCAAGGCATATTATAGGAAAGGCAGGTGAATTTAGAGCATGGATCAGCATGTGGAATTATGACAGTGTGGGCATTAATAAAACTTGATTGCAGCAGGGGCAGGACTGGCAGCTCAGTGTTCTGCAGTTCTGTTGTTTTAGATGTGATTGAGGGGGAGTTGTTAAAGGGGGAGGGGTGGCATTATTAGTCAGGGAAAATGGCACAGCGATTCTCAGATGGGACAGATTGGAGAGCTCATCTATTGGGGATGCATGGGTGGAACTGAGGAATAAGTAACGGATGATCACATTGATGGGATTATAGAATAGACATCCCAATAGTCACAGAATTTAGAGATCGCACCATTTACAAGAAAAATAAGGCTGTGATAGTAGATGAATTTAACTTTCCACATATTGACTGGGACTCCCATTCTGTAGAAGGACTAAATGGGAAAGAGTTTGTCAAATGTGTTCGGGAAAGTTTCCTTCATCAGTACATAGAAATCCCAAAGAGAGAGTGTGCGATACTTGATCTCCTATTGGGAATGAGACGGGCAGGTGACATAAGTTTGCGTAAGGGAACACTTCAAATCAAGAGATCATAATACCATTAGTTTCAAAATCAATATGCAAAAATATTCTAAGTTGGAGAAAGGCCAGTTCTGATGGTATCAGAAAGGATCTTGCAAGCTGGACTGAGACAGGTTGTTTTCTGGCAAAGGTGTACTTAGGAAGCAGGAGGTCTTCAATAGTGAAATATTTGAGGGTACAGAGTTTGCAAGTTTCTGTCATAAAAGGCAAAGATTAGGGGACCTTGTTTTTTGAGAAAGATTAAAGCCCTGATTAAGAAGAAGGTGCAGAGCAGCTATAGGCCATCAGAAGAAATGAGTATAAGAAATGCAAGCGAAAACTTAAAAGAAGGCATGAGGTTGCTCTAGCAGACAAGGTGAGGGAGAATCCTAAGGGTTTCTACAGATATAATAAGACCAAAAAGATAGCAAGGGACAAAATGTGACCTTTTGCAGATCAGAGTGGTCAGCTAAGCATGAAGCTGAAGGAGATGAGGGGGAGCTTCAATGGATTTTTTGCATCAGCATTTGCTTTGGAGATGGACGCAGCAGTGAGGCAAAGTAGCAGGAGGTCATTGACCTTATGCAGATTATAGAGGACAAGATGCTTGCTGTTGTGATAAAAATTAGAGTGAATAAATGCCCAGAGCCTGACAAAGAGTCTCCTCGCACCTTGTCAGAGGCTAGTATGGATGTTAGAGGAGCCCTGGCAGATGTTTTTAACACATCCTTAACTATGGACGAGCTGCTGGAAGTTCAGTCGCTTGGCGTTCAGGATAAGGTGGTAAACCAGATTTGTCATTGGCTTAACAGGAGTGATTAAGGGTGGTGGTAGATGGTTGCCTCTCTGATTGGAGGCCTGAGATTAGTGGTGTGCCATGGAGACTGGTGCTGGCTCCATCGTTGTTTGTCATCTCTATCAACAACCTAGATGATAACTGGTGAACTGGATCACAGATTTGTGGATGACACCAAGACAAGAAGCACTGTGGACAGTGAGGAAGGCTATCAAATTAGCAGCAGGATGTGGACCTGCTGGAAAAATGGGCTGAAAATGTTCTAAATTCACATTAAGACATGGGATGTATAAGTATTATTAAAGAGAGCGTTTAACCTACACCGCAGACTTTGAATGAAATTACAATCAGTTGAGACTGAGATTCAGATTCATTGAAACCTACAAACAACCTAACCTAAACCTAAAGTTAGTCCTGACGAAGGGTCTCGGCCTGAAACGTCGACTGCGCCTCTTCCTATAGATGCTGCTTGGCCTGCTGCGTTCACCAGCAACTTTGATGTATGTTGCTTGAATTTCCAGCATCTGCAGAATTCCTGTTGTTAACCTAAAGCTGTGCTGGGGACAGCCCGCAAGTGAGTCCCTGACTCTCGACATCTTGAGAGTGAGCATAAGCAGGAATTTCAACCACATCCGTGAGGTGTTCCACCACCACCACCTCACTGGCCGAGGTGTAGGGTAGAAACCTCATTGAACAGGTCTACCACCTACTCACTGCACCCACCCAGAAGGCAGATACCATATGGGTCCAGTCCACTTTCTTTTCACTATACCGAACTGGACAGCCAGTACCACACAGATCAGTTCCATCATCACCAACTCACTGTACTGACCTGGAGAGCCAGGACTACACAGATCAGTTCCACCATCACCTCACCATACCCACCTGGAGAGCCAGTACCACCCGGATTAAGTCTACCACCACCTCTTCATTGGCAAGTTCCACACTGATAAGGGCAAGCATGGCATAGATGGCATCGTAGTGGATGTGTGAGTTATTCTGCTGTTTACAGCTCATGTAGATATATCTGTACAAGGTCTGCGAGTGCTGTAAGAGAAGAGGCCAACCTTAATCAACATGGACATTACTACAGAGACAGAGACAGTCATTACCTCAGGCACCCCCTGTTACCACCAACTGCCAGCAGGAAACACACTCCTGTATTGAAGGCAGGACCGTGACAATATTTAAGAGGCACCAGGAGATATTAGTAGAAAATATTACTGTACCGTATATGAACAGGCCCTTTTGTCCACAAGGTGTTGGCAAAATAATTCAGCTAATGACACCTCATCCTTCTCCCTGTAGACGACCCAGAGCCCTGCATTCTCTGCACATTCAGGCCTTCATCTCAGTGCCTCTATCGCAGCTCCCTTAACTGCCACCTCACTCTCTGCCTGCACTGTAACAATTCATTCTGCATCCTTTGATTCTTTGATTCTTTGAATTTCCTCTATTTCAATGTATTGTTGAAATGAATTGGTCTGTATGCAAAGACATTTTTCACTTTACCTCAGTACCTGTGACAATCATAAACCAATTTACCAAGCATCCATGTGACAGCAGGGAACCCTGAGCGCCTGTCCTCTTCTGGAGAGGTATGCTGAGAGTGGAACTTATCTTTCAAACCTTCGGTTAATCCTATTCTTCTTGCTGAAACCGCACTGGGTCAACAAGGTAGTCAGTCAGTCAGGAAAGGAAAGGAAAGGTACGTCACATCAACATACCTTCTTCATGAACAGCGTATCCTGCCGAGAGCACTTGTCCACCTTCAGCATCAGGGACGAGATATCGGAAATAATACTGAGGACCAAAAGCAAACACAGTCAGTCACAGTGGGCTGACCACACATTACATGGCACTGTGATTCCAAAGTGTGTAAAGTAAGATTTGCTAGAGGAGGTGGGTGTGTTAACATTTCAAACTTCAAGATTCAAGATTGTTTCATGTTATTTCCAGTAGACGAGTGTAAAGGAGAACAAAATAATTGCTACTCTGAATCTGACACAGCACAAAAAAAACCACAAAAGATAAAGAATACAATAATAAAAAAAAATGAGAGATTCTGCAGATGCTGGAAATCCAGAGCAACACACACAAAATGCTGGAGGAACTCAGCAGGTCAGGCAGCATCGATGGAAATGAATAAACACAAGAGATTCTGCAGATGCTGGAAATCCAAGCAACACACACAAAATACTGAATGGCGGTGCAGGCTCGAAGGGCCGAATGGCCTACTCCTGCACCTATTTTCTATGTTTCTATGTTTCTAAATGCTGGGGGAACTCAGCAGGTCAGGCTGTATCTGTGGAAATACACAGTCAATGGTTCAGGCTGAGCCCTTTCACTGGGACTGGAAAGGAAAGGAGAAGATGACTGAATAAAAAGTTGGGAGGAGAGGAAGGAGGATAGCTGGAAGGAGATGGGTGAAGCCAGGTGGGTGAGAAGGGTAACTGGCTGGAGAGGAAGGAACCTGACAGGAGAGGACAGTGCACATGGGAGACAGGGAAGGGGAAGGACCCAGTGGGAAGTGACAGGCAGGTGAAAAGAGGAAAGAGGCCAGAGTGTGGAATAGAAGAAGAGGGGTAGTGGAAGGAAATTTGTTTTACAGATGGAGAAATTGATATTCATGCCATCAGGTTTGAGGCTACCTCGATGGAATATGAGGTGTTCCTCTTCCACCCTCAGAGTAGCCTCATTGTGGCAGGCCACGGACCAACATGTTTGGACACTGGAAAATTTTGCTCTTGACAGATGGAGCAGATGTGCTCAACTGACCCTAGTCAGACCCCACTTGGAGTACTGTCCTCGGTTCTGGTCGCCTCACTACAGGAAGGATGTGGAAACCACAGAAAGGGTGCAGAGGAGATTTACAAGGATGTTGCCTGGATTGGGGAGCATGTCTTACGAGAATAGGTTGGATGAACTCGGCCTTTTCTCCTTGGAGCGATGGAGGATGAGAGGTGACCTGATAGAGGTGTACAAGATGATGAGAGGCATTGATCGTGTGGATAGTCAGAGGCTTTTTCCCAGGGCTGAAATGGCTAACACGAGAGGGCATAGATTTAAGGTGCTTGGAAGTAGGTACAGAGGAGATGTCAGGGGTAAGTTATTTATGTGTGGAATAGGCTGCCGGCGATGGTGGTGGAGGTGAATACGATAGGGTCTGTTAAGAGATTCCTGGATAGTTACATGGAGCTTAGAAAAATAGAGGGCTATCGGTAACCCGAGGTAATTTCTAAAGTGAGTACATGTTCAGCACAGCACTGTGGCCTGAAGGGCCTGTATTGTGCTGTAGGTTTTCTGTGTTTCTAAAGCGGTCCCCCAATTTTTGATGGGTCTCACCAATATAGAGGAGGCTACATTGGGAGCAGCAGACACAAAAGATGACTCCAGCAGATTCACAGGTGAAGTGTTGCCTCTCCTGGAAGGACTGTTTGGGGCCCTGAAAGAAGGTGAATGGGCGGGTGTGGTACTTTGGCCACTTGCAGGGTTCCCAAGGGATATTGCAACTCTGATAAAGAAGAAGAGGGAGTTGTATGAAATGTATAGGAAACAGGGAGTAAATCAGGTGCTTGAGGAGTATAAGAAGTGCAAGAAAATACTTAAGAAAGTAATCAGGAGGGCTAAAAGAAGACATGAGGTTGCCTTGGCAGTCAAAGTGAAGGACAATCCAAAGGGCTGTTACAGGTATATTAAGAGCAAAAGGATTGTAAGGGATAAAATTGGTCCTCTTGAAGATCAGAGTGGTCAGCTATGTGCGGAACCAAAGGAAATGGGGGAGATCTTAAATAGGTTTTTTGCATCTGTATTTACGAAGGAAACTGGCATGAAGTCTATGGAATTAAGGGAATCAAGTAGTGAGATCATGGAAACTGTACAGATTGAAAAGGGGGAGGTGCTTGCTGTCTTGAGGAAAATTAAAGTGGATAAATCCCCGGGACCTGACAGGGCGTTCCCTTGGACCTTGAAGGAGACTAGTGTTGAAATTGCAGGGGCCCTGGCAGAAATATTTAAAATGTCGCTGTCTACGGGTGAGGTGCCGGAGGATTGGAGAGTGGCTCGTGTTGCTCCGTTGTGTAAAAATGGATTGAAAAGTAATCTGGGAAATTATAGGCCGGTAAATTTAACGTCGGTAGTAGGTAAGTTATTGGAGGGAGTACTAAGAGACAGAATCTACAGGCATTTGGATAGACAGGGACTTATTAGGGAGAGTCAACATGGCTTTGTGCGTGGCAGGTCATGTTTGACCAATCTATTGGAGTTTTTCGAGGAGGTTACCAGGAAAGTGGATGAAGGGAAGGCAGTGGATATTGTCTACATTGATTTCAGTAAGGCCTTTGACAAGGTCCCGCATGGTTAGGAAAATTCAGTCGCTAGGTATACATGGAGAGGTGGTAAATTGGATTAGACATTGGCTCAATGGAAGAAGCCAAAGAGTGGTAGTAGAGAATTGCTTCTCCGAGTGGAGGCCTGTGACTAGTGGTGTGCCACAGGGATCAGTGCTGGGTCCATTGTTATTTGTCATCTATATCAATGATCTGGATGATAATGTGGTAAATTGGATCAGCAAATCTACTGATGATACAAAAATTGGAGGTGTAGTAGACAGTGAGGAAGGTTTTCAGAGCCTGCAGAGGGACTTGGACCAGCTGCAAAAATGGGCTGAAAAATAGCAGATGGAGTTTAATGCAGACAAGTGTGAGGTATTGCACGTTGGAAGGACAAACCAAGGTAGAACATGCAGGGTTAATGGTAAGGCACTGAGGAGTGCAGTAGAACAGAGGGATCTGGGAATACAGATACAAAATGCTCTAAAAGTGGTGTCACAGGTAGATAGGGTCGTAAAGAGAGCTTTTGGTACATTGCAAACAACAGGAATTCTGCAGATGCTGGAAATTCAAGCAACATACATCAAAGTTGCTGGTGAATGCAGCAGGCCAAGCAGCATCTATAGGAAGAGGCGCAGTCGACGTTTCAGGCCGAGACCCTTCGTCAGGACTAACTGAAGGAAGAGTGAGTAAGGGATTTGAAAGCTGGAGGGGGAGGGGGAGATGCAAAATGATAGGAGAAGACAGGAGGGGGAGGGATAGAGCCGAGAGCTGGACAGGTGATAGGCAAAAGGGGATACGAGAGGATCATGAGACAGGAGGTCCGGGAAGAAAGACAAGGAGGGGGGGTGACCCAGAGGATGGGCAAGAGGTATATTCAGAGAGACAGAGGGAGAAAAAGGAGAGTGAGAGAAAGAATGTGTGCATAAAAATGAGTAACAGATGGGGTACGAGGGGGAGGTGGGGCCTTAGCGGAAGTTAGAGAAGTCGATGTTCATGCCATCAGGTTGGAGGCTATCCAGACGGAATATAAGGTGTTGTTCCTCCAACCTGAGTGTGGCTTCTTCTTTACAGTAGAGGAGGCCGTGGATAGACATGTCAGAATGGGAATGGGATGTGGAATTAAAATGTGTGGCCACTGGGAGATCCTGCTTTCTCTGGCGGACAGAGCGTAGATGTTCAGCAAAGCGGTCTCCCAGTCTGCGTCGGGTCTCACCAATATATAAAAGGCCACATCGGGAGCACCGGACGCAGTATATCACCCCAGTCGACTCACAGGTGAAGTGATGCCTCACCTGGAAGGACTGTTTGGGGCCCTGAATGGTGGTAAGGGAGGAAGTGTAAGGGCATGTGTAGCACTTGTTCCGCTTACACGGATAAGTGCCAGGAGGGAGATCAGTGGGGAGGGATGGGGGGGACGAATGGACAAGGGAGTTGTGTAGGGAGCGATCCCTGCAGAATGCAGAGAGAGGGGGAGGGAAAGATGTGCTTAGTGGTGGGATCCCGTTGGAGGTGGCGGAAGTTACAGAGAATAATATGTTGGACCCGGAGGCTGGTGGGGTGGTAGGTGAGGACCAGGGGAACCCTATTCCTAGTGGGGTGGTGGGAGGATGGAGTGAGAGCAGATGTACGTGAGGGAGATGCGTTTAAGAGCAGAGTTGATAGTGGAGGAAGGGAAGCCCCTTTCTTTAAAAAATGAAGACATCTCCCTCGTCCTAGAATGAAAAGCCTCATCCTGAGAGCAGATGCGGCGGAGACGGAGGAATTGCGAGAAGGGGATGGCGTTTTTGCAAGAGACAGGGTGAGAAGAGGAATAGTCCAGATAGCTGTGAGAGTCAGTAGGCTTATAGTAGACATCAGTGGATAAGCTGTCTCCAGAGACAGAGACAGAAAGATCTAGAAAGGGGAGGGAGGTATCGGAAATGGACCAGGTAAACTTGAGGGCAGGGTGAAAGTTGGAGGCAAAGTTAATAAAGTCAACGAGTTCTGCATGCGTGCAGGAAGCAGCGCCAATGCAGTCGTCGATGTAGCGAAGGAAAAGTGGGGGACAGATACCAGGATAGGCACGGAACATAGATTGTTCCACAAACCCAACAAAAAGGCAGGCATAGCTAGGACCCATACGGGTGCCCATAGCTACACCTTTAGTTTGGAGGAAATGGGAGGAGCAAAAGGAGAAATTTTGGTACATTGGCCTTTATTAATCAAAGTATTGAGTATAAGAGCTGGAATGTTATGATGAGGTTGTATAAGGCATTGGTGAGGCCGAATCTGGAGTATTGTGTTCAGTTTTGGTCACCGAATTACAGGAAGGATATAAATAAGGTTGAAAGAGTGGAGAAGGTTTACAAGGATGTTGCCAGAATTTGAGAAACTCAGTTACAGAGGAAGGTTTAATAGGTTAGGACTTTATTCCCTGGAGCGTAGAAGAATGAGGGGAGATTTGATAGAGGTATATAAAATTATGATGGGTATAGATAGAGTGAATGCAAGCAGGCTTTTTCCACTGAGGCAAGGGGAGAAAAAAAGCAGAAGACATGGGTTAAGGGTGAGGGGGGAAAAGTTTAAAGGGAACATTGGGGGGGGGCTTCTTCACACAGAGAGTGGTAGGAGTATGGAATGAGCTGCCAGACGAGGTGGTAAATGCGGGTTCTTTTTTAACATTTAAGAATAAATTGGATAGATACATGGATGGGAGGGATATGGTCCGTGTGCAGGTCAGTGGGACCAGGCAGAAAGTGGTTCGGCACTGCCAAGAAGGGCCAAAAGGCCTGTTTCTGTGCTGTAGTTTCTATGGTTCTATGGTAAGTGCCAGGAGGGAGATGAGAGGGGAGGGATGAGTGGACAAGGGAATCACGAGCGTATGATCCCTGCTGAAACCAGAGAGAGGGAGGGCAGGTAAAGGTATGTTTAGTCGTAGTATCCCATCAGTGAGCTGCTCGTTGGTGGAGGAACTGGATGGTGTAGACAATGTTGCTGCCTGCTACAGGAAGGTATTGGAATTGGTGCATGTAAGGAGGCATGCAATGTGACCGCAGGTAATTGTCTTGGATGTTTCTCTTGCAATCTGAAGACCTTGTTGGACATTTAAGGTGCTACAGGCCTGTTTGCTTTTTTTGATGGTGTGACAGACGGCAGGGGAGCTGCATGGCCTCGGTTGTAGCAAGGACTAGGCCCTAAGCCACAGGCTTGCCTGCTGCTGCTGTCCGGGATAGTAGGTGCCAGAGGTGATGTAACTTGTGGGACATGTCACTCAGGGTCTTAAGATATATACAGTATATTGCGGCAAGCATTTGGTCCATAACGACAAACGAGGAAACTCGTTAAAATCAACAACTGTTTTATTGTGATGAACACAAAACAGACTGGGGACCACATGACCCACAGACTGAACCCAACCAGTCTCACGCAGACGGAGGGAGGTGACCATCACACACCCGGGTTACAGTTAGGGTGACCCACAAATACACAAGCAAATATCTGTATAACCCAAACTAAAATGTAACAATAAATGAACTGGAACTTCCCACCATAATCCCACAAACACGTTTTAACACAAGTGCTGGTCATCGGAGATGCAAGGACAGGCTGTTGACCACATCTCTCCCACCCCCCAGAGCGTCACTATATATATATAAATTTTTTTGTGTGTGGGACTGTATGTGTGCTTACTATCTTGATTGTGCTGTGTATGTTCTGCACCTTGGCCCCAGAGAAGCACTGTCTCAGTCGGCTGTATTCTGGTATGGTTGAATGATAATTAAACCTGAATTTGATTTGATTAATGGGGCAATATTACAGACCATCCAACAGTTCAGGGGATTTAGAGGGACAAATTTGCAGAGAGATTTCAGACTGCTGCAACAAACATAAGGTTGATATAGCAGGTGAATTTAATTTTCCTCATATTGACTGGGGGAACTACCATACTGTAAAAGAAATAGATGGGATGGAGTTTGTCATTTGTGTTCAGGGAGGTTTCCTTAATCAGTATGTAGAAGTGCCAATGAGAGAATGTGCGATACTTGATCTCCTACTGGGGAATGAGACAGGGCAGGTGACGTCAGTCTGTGTAGGGAACACTTTGAACCTAGTGATCACAATGCCATTAGTTTCAAAGTAAATATGCCAAAACATAGGTCTGGTCTGCGGGTTGATATTCTAATGGGAGAAAGGCCAATTTTGATGATATCAGAAATGATCTGGCAACTGTGGATTGTGACAGGCTATTTTCTGGCAAAGGTGTAGTTGGTAAATTGGAGGCCTTCAAAAGTGAAATTTTGAGAGTACAAAGCTTGTAATTTCCTGTCAGAATAAAAGGTAATAATAATGGGTGTAGGAAACCTTGATTTTCAAGAGATTTCAAGCCCTGGTTAAGAAAAAACAAGGTGCATAGCAGGTATAGGCACGTAGGAGCAAATGAGGTGCTTATGGAGTAGAAGAAATGCAAGAGAGCACTTAAGAAAGGAATCAGGAAGGCTAAAAGAAGATATGAACTTGCTCTAGCAGACTAAGTGAAGGAGAATCCTAAGGAATTCTACAGATATGTTAAGAGCAAAAGGATTGCAAGGGACAGAACTGGTCCTCTGGAAGATCAGAATGGTAATCCATGCGTGGAGCCAAAACAGATGGGGGAGATCTTAAATAAATTGCATCTGTATTTACTCAGGAGACGGACACAGAGTTTATCAAAGTGAGGTAAACGGCATCCACTTCATGGACCCTATACAGATTACAGAAGAGGATGTGTTTGCTGTCTTGAGGCAAATCAGGGTGGATAAACCCTGACTGATGAGGTGTTCCTTCAGACTCTACGGGAGGCAAATGCAGAAATTGCTCGGGCCATAAAGAGATATTTAAATCATCCTTAGTGACAGGCGAGGTACAAGGGGATTGGAGGATTGCCAATGTTGTTCCAATGTTCAAGAAAGGTTTTAAAAATGAACCAGGAAATTATGAGCCAGTGAGCCTGGCATCAGTAGTGGGAAAGTTACTGGAAGGTATTCTAAGGGACCAGGTATATAAAAATTTGGATAAACATGGATTGATTAAGGATAGTCAGCATGGCTTCGTGTATGGTAGGTCATGTCTAACCACTCTTAAAGAGTTTTTCGAGGAAGTTACCAGGAAAGTTGATGTTGTCTACATGGACTTTAGTAAGGCACTTGAGAAGGTCCCACATGGGAGGTTGGTCAGGAAAGTTCAGTCGCTCGGCATTCAGGATGAGGTAGTAAACTGGATTAGACATTGACTTTGTGGGAGAAGACAGAGAGTGGTAGTAGATAGTTGTTTCTCTGACTGGAAGCCTGTGACTAGTGGTGTGCTGCAGGGATCGGTGCTGAGTCCATTGTCGTTTGTCATCTATATCAACAAACTGGATGATAATGTGGTTAACTGGATCAGCAAATTTGCAGATTGGGAGTGTAGTGGACAACGAGGAAGGCAATTGTGGCTTGTAGCAGGATCTAGAGCAGCTGGAAAAATGGGCTGAAAAATGACAGATGGAACTTACTGCAGACAAGTGTGAGGTGTTGTACTTTGGCAGGACCAACCAGGGTAGGTGTCACACAGTGAGGGCACTGAGGAGTGTGATAGAACAAAGGGATCTGGGAATACAGGTCCATAATTCATTGTAAGTGGCTTCACAAATACACAGGGTTGTAAAGAAAACTTTTGGTCCATTGGCCTTCATAAATCAAAGTACTGAGTATAGGAGATGGAATGTTATGCTTAAGTTGTATAAGACATTAGCGAGGCCTAACTTGGAGTATTGTGCGCAATTTTGGCCACCAACCTGCAGGAAAGATGTAAATAAGATTGAAAGAGTACAGAGAAAATTTACATAGATATTGCTGGGTCTGGAGGACCTGAGTTATAAGGAAAGATTGAATAGGTTAGACTTTATTCCTTGGAACATCGAAGGTTGAGAGGAGATTTGATAGAGGTATACAAAATTATGAGGGGTATAGATAAGGTAAATGCAAGCAGGTTTTTTCCACTGAGGTTGGGTGGGTCAACAACCAAAGGTCATAGGTTAAGAGTGAAAAGTGAACAGCTTAAGGGGAACTTGAGGGAAAACTTCTTCACTCAGAGGGTCGTGAGATTGTGGAATTTGCTGCTAGCACATGGAGCATCTGAAGTCAATTTGAACGTTGAAGTTTGGATGGTTGGGGTATGGAAGGCTCTGGTCAATGGGAGTGGATAATTGAAATGGTTCAGCCTAGATGGGTTAAATGGCCTGTTTCTGTGCTGTACTTTTCTATGACTGTATGAAAGAGAGAAGATATTTTGGGGAACAATTCAGTGATGGAGCAAGCAAAGTTGAGTGGCTTTCTCCCCTCTGATTCAAGAGTCTGATGGTTGAGGGTAGTTTTTTCTTGTGAATGCTGTTTATATGATGTACTGTACCTCTGGTGCTGCTACAAGTAAGGTTTGTATACGTGTACTTGTGCATATCACAATAAACTGAACTTTGAAATGTTCCACTGTGAAACAATGCAAGAACTCCCTGCACAACATGGTAAACACAAGAGATTGCTCAGATGCTGGGTATCCAGAGAAACACACACAAATTGTTGGAGGGAATCAGCAGGTCAGGCAGCATCAACAGTCAATGTCTTGGGCCAGGACCCTTCATGAGAAGTGATGATGCTTGACGAGATGCTTCAGCATTTTGTGTGTGTTGTATCTATGGTAATACTAGAGGATGACAAGAAGGAAATATGCCTGCAGAAGAACAGGGCAGAGAGAAAGAGACGGGGTGAAGGCTGCTTAGAACACACACCTGACATGAGAGAACTTGTGCCTGTTTTCCTGACGGTCGATCAGACTGAGGAGGATCTCGATAACAAGGAGTCGAAGTTCAGCATCCTCCATTAATGCTGTAGACAGAAGAGACTCCAAGAAGGAGGAGGGCAAGGTTGCTAACAGATTCTTGCTCTGAAACCCAATTGTCACCTGCAGGCAGGAAAACAGAACAACAACTGTGAAAAGTGAAACATGTGCTTATAGATCCTCCACATGACGGGTGGGAAAGCTCAAGCTCCTACAAGGAACAAAGTGTATCTCTGGAATCTGCTGTTGCTAGAGGTGATATCACTGACTGAGAACGTAAAGAATGGTTGGTAAGTTTGCGGCTGACATTAACATAGATGAAGTCACTGACAGTGAAAAGGGTTATGAGGATTTACAGAAAGATCTTGATTAGCTGGGTAAATGAGGATTAGCAAATGGAGCTTAATTCAGATATCTGTGAGGTTTTGCATTATGGGATGACAGATTGGATTTCAGTTTCACACTGAACAGCAGAGCTATCGCAGCAAAGCAGTTAGGATGACAATTTTACAAAAATCAGATTTAATATCACTGGTACACGTCATGAAATTTTTCAGCTTTACAGCAGTAGTACAATGAAATTCATGATAAATAAAAGTATCGCTGAGTGTGTGCTTCTGGAGGAGGCTTCTGTACCTGTTTCCTGACGGTAACAGTGTGAAGAGGGCATAGAATAGTACAGCACAGTACAGGCCCTTCGGCCCACAATGTTGTGCCGACCCTCAAACCCTGCCTCCCATATAAGCCCCCACCTTAGATTCCTCCATATTCCTGTCTAGTAGTCTCTTAAACTTCACTAGTGTATCTGCCTCCACCACTGACTCAGGCAGTGCATTCCACGCACCAACCACTCTCTGAGTAAAAAACCTTCCTCTAATATCCCCCTTGAACTTCCCACCCCTTACCTTAAAGCCATGTCCTCTTGTATTGAGCAGTGGTGCCCTGGGGAAGAGGCGCTGGCTATCCACTCTATCTATTCCCCTTATTATCTTGTACACCTCTATTATGTCTCCTCTCATCCTCCTTCTCTCCAAAGAGTAAAGCCCTAGCTCCTTTAATCTCGGATCATAATGCATACTTTCTAAACCAGGCAGCATCCTGGTAAATCTCCTCTGTACCCTTTCCAATGCTTCCACATCCTTCCTATAGTGAGGTGACCAGAACTGGACACAGTACTCCAAGTGTGGCCTAACCAGAGTTTTATAGAGCTGCATCATTACATCGCAACTCTTAAACTCTATCCCTCGACTTATCAAAGCTAACACCCCATAAGCTTTCTTAACTACCCTATCTACCTGTGAGGCAACTTTCAGGGATCTGTGGTCATGTACCCCGAGATCCCTCTGCTCCTCCACACTACCAAGTATCCTGCCATTTACTTTGTACTCTGCCTTGGAGTTTGTCCTTCCAAAGTGTACCACCTCACACTTCTCCGGGTTGAACTCCATCCGCCACTTCTCCGCCCACTTCTGCATCCTATCAATGTCCCTCTGCAATCTTTGACAACCCTCTACGCTATCTACAACACCACCAACCTTTGTGTCGTCTGCAAACTTGCCAACCCACCCTTCTACCCCCACATCCAGGTCGTTAACAAAAATCACGAAAAGTAGAGGTCCCATAACAGATCCTTGTGGGACACCACTAGTCACAATCCTCCAATCTGAATGTACTCCCTCCACCACCACCCTCTGCCTTCTGCAGGCAAGCCAATTCTGAATCCACCTGGCCAAACTTCCCTGGTTCCCATGCCTTCTAACTTTCTGAATAAGCCTACCGTGTGGAACCTTGTCAAATGCCTTACTAAAATCCATATAGATCACATCCACTGCACTACCCTCATCTATATGCCTGGTCACCTCCTCAAAGAACTCTATCAGGCTTGTTAGACACGATCTGCCCTTCACAAAGCTATGCTGACTGTCCCTGATCAGACCATGATTCTCTAAATGCCTACAGATCCTATCTCTCAGAATCTTTTCCAACAGCTTTCCCACCACAGACGTAAGGCTCACTGGTCTATAATTGCCCGGACTATCCCTACTACCTTTTTTGAACAAGGGGACAACATTCGCCTCACTCCAATCCTCCGGTACCATTCCCATAGACAATGAGGACATAAAGATCCTAGCCAGAGGCTCAGCAATCTCTTCCCTCGCCTCGTGGAGCAGCCTGGGGAATATTCCATCAGGCCCCGGGGACTTATCTGTCCTAATGTATTTTAACAACTCCAACACCACCTCGCCCTTAATATCAACATGCTCCAGAACATCAACCTCATTTATATTGTCCTCACCATCATCAAGTTCCCGCTCATTGGTGAATACCGAAGAGAAGTATTCATTGAGGACCTCGCTCACTTCCACAGCCTCCAGGCACATCTTCCCACCTCTATCTCTAATCGGTCCTACCCTCACTCCTGTCATCCTTTTTTTCTTCACATAATTGAAGAATGCCTTGGGATTTTCCTTTACCCTACTTGCCAAGGCCTTCTCATGCCCCCTTCTTGCTCTTCTCAGTCCCTTCTTAAGCTCCTTTCTTGCTTCCCTAAGTTCCTCAATAGACCCATCTGATCCTTGCTTCCTAAACCTCATGTATGCTGCCTTCTTCCACCTGACTAGATTTTCCACCTCACTTGTCACCCATGGTTCCTTCAACCTACCATTCTTTATCTTCCTCACCGGGACAAATTTATCCCTTACATCCCGCAAGAGATCTCTAAACATCGACCACATGTCCATAGTACATTTCCCTGCAAAAACATCATCCCAATTCACACCTGCAAGTTCTAGCCTTATAGCTTCATAATTTGCCTTTCCCCAATTAAAAATTTTCCTGTCCTCTTTGATTCTATCCTTTTCCATGATAATTATAAAGGCCAGGGAGCGGTGGTCACTGTCCCCCAGATGCTCACCCACTGAGAGATCTGTGACCTGACCCGGTTCATTACCTAGTACTAGATCTAGTATGGCATTCCCCCTGGTCAGCCTGTCCACATACTGTGACAGGAATCCATCCTGGACACACTTAACAAACTCTGCCCCATCTAAACCCTTGGAACCAATCAGGTGCCAATCACTATTAAGGAAGTTAAAGTCACCCATGATAACAGCCCTGTTATTTTTGCACCTTTCCAAAATCTGCCTCCCAATCTGCTCCTCTGTATCTCTGCTGCTACCAGGGGGCCTATAGAATACCCCCAATAGAGTAACTGCTCCCTTCCTGTTCCTGACTTCCACCCATATTAATTCAAAAGAGGATCCTGCTACATTACCCACCCATTCTGTAGCTGTAATAGTATCCCTGACCAGTAATGCCACCCCTCCCCCCCTTTTCCTGCCCTCTCTATCCCTTTTAAAGCACTGAAATCCAGAAATATTGAGAATCCATTCCTGCCCTGGTGCCAGCCAAGTCTCTGTAATGGCCACGACATCATAATTCCATGTATGTATCCAAACTCTCAGTTCATCACCTTTGTTCCTGATGTTTCTTGCATTGAGGTACACACATTTCAGCCCTTCTACCTTACTGTCTTTACACCGTTTATTCTGCTTCTCTTTCCTCAAAGCCTCTCTGTATGTTAGATTTGGCTTTACTCCATGCACTTCTTTCACTGTTCTATCACTCTGGGTCCCATCCCCCTCGCAATTAGTTTAAATCCTCCCGAACCACGCTAGCAAACCTACCTGCAAGGATATTGCTCCCCCTCGAGTTCAGGTGCAACCCATCCAATCTGTACAGGTCCCACCTTCCCCAGAAGAGATCCCAATAATCTAAAAATCTAAAACCCTGCCCCCTGAACCAACTCCTCAGCCACGCATTCAACTGCCATCTCCTCCAATTCTTACCATCACTGTCACGTAGCACTGGCAGCAATCCTGAGAACGTCACCCTTGAGATCCTGTTCTTCAGCCTTCTGCCTAATTCCCGAAACTCACACTTCAGGACCTCATCCCTCTTCCTGCCTATGTCATTGGTCCCAACATGTATCACGACTTCTGGTTGCTTTCCCTCTCGTACCATGTCCTGGGTGATGACGATCCTCACTGATGAACACTGCCATCCGAAGGATCCACTCCTTGAAGATGTCTTGGATACTATGGAGGATATATCCCAGGGGGCCAAAGTTCATTTTTCCTGTCTGTATGTTGGTTTTCTCCGGATGCCTGTTTTCCCCCACAGTCATTGTAAATTGTCCTGTGTTTAGATTGGGATTAAATCGGTTTAGCCTCAGTGGGCTGGAAGACCATTAGACCATAAGACATAGGAGCAGAATGAGGCCATTCAGCCCATTGAGTCTGCTCCACCATTCCATCATGGCTGATCCCAAATCCACTCAACCCCATACACCCACCTTCTCAGTATATCCTTTGATGCTCTGACTGATCGGAAAACGATTACTTTCCACTTTAAGCATATGCACAGACGGCCGCAGTCTGTGGCAGAGCATTCCACAGATCTACTACTTTCTGGCTGCTTCCTGCCTGTCAGCCATTCCGCTATCCATGCCAATATCTTTCCTGTAACATCATAGGATTTTCTCTTGTTAAGCAGCCTCATTTGTTGCACTTTATCAAACGCCTTCTGAAAATCCAAGTAAATGACATCCACTGCTTCTCCTTTGTCAATCCTGTTTGTTACTTCCTTGAAGAAGTCTAACAGATTTGTCAGGCAAGATTTCCTTTTACAGAAACCATGCTGACTTTGACTTATTCTATCATTAGTCTCCAAGTACCTCGAAACCTCATCCTTAATAATAGACTGCAACACTTTCCCAACCACTGAGATTAGGCTAACTGGCCTATAATTTCCTCACTTTTGTCTTCTTCTCTTCTTAAAGAGTGGAGTGACATTTTCAATCTTCCAGTCCTCCGGGACCATGCCAGAATCAAGTCATTCTTGAAAGATCATGACCAGTACATCCATTATCTCTTCGGCAACCTCTCTCAGGTCTCTGGGATGTAGTCCATCTGACCAAGGTGACTTATCCACCTTAAGACCTTTGAGTTTGCCTATCAGTTTTTCCTTTGTAATAAAATGGCACTCACTCCTGCTCCCTGACACTCACTGACTTCTGGCACACTGTTAGTGTCTTCCACAGTGAAGACTGATGTAAAGTACCTATTAAGTTCACCTGCCATTTCTTTCTCCCCCAGTACTACCTCAGCAGCATCATGTTCCTGTAGTCCAATATCACCTCTCACCTCCCTTTTACTCTTTATCCAACTGAAAACTTTTCGTATCCTGAAATGGGAGGGTGAGCAGCCAGAGGTCGTGGTATCCTGCTCTATATTATTGGTTAGTCTGCTCTCATATTTCATCTTTTCCCTTCTTATAACTTTTTTAGTTGCCTTTTGTTGGATTTTAAAAGCTTCCCAGTCATCCAACTTCCCACACACTTTTGCTACCCTATATGCCATTTCTTTGGCTTTTATGCTGCCCTTAACTTCCTTTGTCAGCCACGGTTGCCTACCCCTGTCATTTGAGAACTTCTTCCTCTGTGGGACATATGTATCCTGTGCCTTGTGAACTATCCCCAGAAACCTCAGCCATCTCGACTCTGCAGTCATCCCCTCCAGTATCCTCCTCCAATCCACCTGGTCGAGCTCTTCTCTCACGCCTCTGTAATTCCCTTTATTCCATTGCGATACTAATACACGTGACTTATACTTCTCCCTCTCAAATTGCAGTATGAATTTATGATCATTGACTTCTGAGGCTTCCTTTATATTAAGCTCCCTAATAACATCTAGGTTATTACACAACCTAAGATAGCCCTTCCCCGAGGAAGCTCAAGCACGAGCTGCTCTGAAAAGCCATTTCATAAGCAGTCAACAAATTCCCTTTCTTGTGATCCGACACCAACCTGATTGTCCCAATCCCCTCGCATATTGAAGTCCCTCATTACAATTGTGTCATTACACTTATTACCTGCCTTTTCCAGCTCCCTTTGCAATCTCAACCCCTCATCTAGGCTACTATTTAGAGGCGTATATATGATTCCCATAATTTTTTTTACCCTTGCAATTTCTTAACTCCACCCACAAAACTCAACATTCTCTGACCCTATGTCACCTCTTTCTAAAGATGTAATTCCATTTCTTACGAACTGAGCCACAACAGCGCCTGTGCCTCCCTGCCTGTCCTTTTGATATAACATATATCCTTTGATGTTAAGCTCCCAACTATGACCTTCTTTCAGCCGTGACTCAGTGATGCTTACACCATCATACCAACCAATCTCTAATTGTGCCATGAGTTCGTCCACCTAATTACAAATGCTACCCACATCCAAATACAGCACCTTCAGTCCTATACTAATTGCCCTTTTGAATATTGCCTCTGTGGTACAATTTAACTCTTTGCTCTGTCTGCATTTGTACCCAATCATTGGCTTGTCCTTCCTTACATTCATGTTACACCCATCATCTAGTTATCAACCTGCTGGCTCATCCTCAGCTCTGTCATACTGGTTCCCATCTCCCTGCCATATTAGTTTAAACCACTCCCAAAGGCTCTGGTAAACCTGAGTGCGAGAATATTGGTCCCCCTTGGATTCAAGTGCAACCTATCTCTTTTGTACAGATCCCACCTGCCCCAGAAGAGGTCCCAATTATCCAGAAATCTGAATCCCTGTCCCCTGCTCCAATTTTTCAGTCACACATTTACCTGCTACCTCATTCTATTCATACACTGACTTTTGCATGGCACAGGTAGGAATCTTGAGATTACCAACCTTGAGGTCCTGTTTCTCAGCTTCCTTCCTAATTCACTCTATTCTATTTTCAGGAGCTCTGGGTCTGTTCCATGATGTATCTCAAAATAAAAATAAAAATAAGCAGAGTATAATTCCATGATTCTCTGAAAGTGGTGGAAAAAAGTTTTCAAAATAAAAATAAAAATAAGCAGAGGAACGTTGGAGTATAATTCCACGATTCTCTGAAAGTGGTGAAAAAGGTTTTCGACACACTGGTCTTCATCAGGGCACTGAGTACTGGAGTTGGGAGGTTATGGGGCAGTTATTGGTGAGGCTCTACTTGTAGCATTGTGTTCAGTTCTGGTCATGCTGTTCTAGGAAAAGTACCATTAAGCTAGAAAGAATACAATGATTTCTGAGGATGGTGCCGGGACTTGCAAGCTGTTTAAAATCATGAGGGGTGGGGGGGGGGGGAGAATATTCAGGAGAATGCACGCAGTCTGTTTCCCAGGGTTGTGGAAACAAGAAACTGAGGAGACAGGTTTGAGGTAAGGGGGGAGATTTAATAGGAATCACAGGAGCAGCTTTTTCACCCAGAAGATGGTCAGTATATGGAATGAGCTGCCAGGGAGAGTGGGTGAGGGAGAGACCTTAACATTGACAGCCACATGGAGTGTAGAGGTAGAGGGATATGAGTTAAATGCAGCTAAATGGCACTGGCTCAGATGGGAATCCTGGTCACCATGGAAAATATGTTTCCTGCTTTATCACTCTATGAGTCATTTTAAGGGGGGATACTTGCTAGATGAAGGAATTGAAAGGTACATGCAATAGAGAAGAGAGTTGTGGTGTAGCGGCAGAGACAGGAGTTGTGGCGTACAGGCATAGAGAGGAGTTGTGGTGTACTGACAGAGACAGGAGTTGTGGTGTACAGGCAGAGAAAGGGAATTGTGTACTGACAGAGAAAGGGAATTGTGGTGTACTGACAGATACAGGAGTTGATGTGTACTGGCAGAGAGAGGAGTTGTGGTGTACTGGCAGAGAAAGGGAATTGTGGTGCACTGACAGAGACAGGAGTTGTAGTGTACAGGCAGAGACAGGAGTTGTGGTGTACTGACAGAGACAGGAGCTGTGGTGTACTGACAGAGACAGGAGTTGTGTACAGGCAGAGAAAGGGAATTGTGGTGCACTGACAGAGACAGGAGTTGTAGTGTACAGGCAGAGACAGGAGTTGTGGTGTACTGACAGAGACAGGAGTTGTGGTGTACTGGCAGAGACAGGAGTTGATGTGTACTGGCAGAGAGAGGAGTTGTGGTGTACTGGCAGAGGGAGGAGTTGTGGTGTACCTACAGAGACAGGAGTTGTACTGTACAGGCAGAGAGAGGAGTTGTGATGTACTGACAGAGACAGGAATTGTACTGTACAGGCAGAGACAGGAATTGTGGTGTACTAGCAGTGAAAGCGAATTGAGGTGTACTGGCAGAGAAAGGGAATTGTGGTGTAGAGGCAGAGAGAGGTGTTGTGGTGTACAGACAGAGAGAGGAGTTCTGGTGTACTGGCATAGAGAGGAGTTGTAGTGTACAGGCAGAGACAAGAGTTGTGGTGTACTGACAGAGACAGGAGTTGTAGTGTACAGGCAGAGACGGGAGTTGTGGTGTACAGGCAGAGAACGGGAATTGTGGTGTACAGGCAGAGACAGGACTTGTGGTGTACTGACAGAGACTGGAGTTGTGGTGTACTGGCAGAGACAGGAGTTGTGGTGCACAGGCAGAGAAAGGGAATTGTGTACTGACAGAGAAAGGGAATTGTGGTGTACTGACAGAGAGAAGAGTTGTAGTGTACAGGCAGAGACAGGAGTTGTGGTATACTGACAGAGACAGGAGTTGTGGTGTACAGGCAGAGACAGGAGTTGTGGTGTACTGACGGAGACTGGAGTTGTGGTGTACTGGCAGAGACAGGAGTTGTGGTGCACAGGCAGAGAAAGGGAATTGTGTACTGACAGAGAAAGGGAATTGTGTACTGACAGAGACAGGAGTCGTGGTGTACTGACAGAGACAGGAGTTGTAGTGTACAGGCAGAAACAGGAGTTGTGGTGTACTGACAGAGACAGGAGTTGTGGTATACTGACAGAGACAGGAGCTGTGGTGTACTGATAGAGACAGGAGTTGTGGTGTACAGGCAGAGAAAGGGAATTGTGGTGCACTGACAGAGACAGGAGTTGTAGTGTACAGGCAGAGACAGGAGTTGTGGTGTACTGACAGAGACAGGAGCTGTGGTGTACTGACAGAGACAGGAGTTGTGTACAGGCAGAGAAAGGGAATTGTGGTGCACTGACAGAGACAGGAGTTGTAGTGTACAGGCAGAGACAGGAGTTGTGGTGTACTGACAGAGACAGGAGTTGTGGTGTACTGGCAGAGACAGGAGTTGTGGTGTACTGGCAGAGACAGGAGTTGTGGCATACAGGCAGAGAGAGGAGTTGTGATGTACTGACAGAGACAGGAATTGTACTGTACAGGCAGAGACAGGAATTGTGGTGTACTAGCAGTGAAAGCGAATTGAGGTGTACTGGCAGAGAAAGGGAATTGTGGTGTAGAGGCAGAGAGAGGTGTTGTGGTGTACAGACAGAGAGAGGAGTTCTGGTGTACTGGCATAGAGAGGAGTTGTAGTGTACAGGCAGAGACAAGAGTTGTGGTGTACTGACAGAGACAGGAGTTGTAGTGTACAGGCAGAGACGGGAGTTGTGGTGTACAGGCAGAGAACGGGAATTGTGGTGTACAGGCAGAGACAGGACTTGTGGTGTACTGACAGAGACTGGAGTTGTGGTGTACTGGCAGAGACAGGAGTTGTGGTGCACAGGCAGAGAAAGGGAATTGTGTACTGACAGAGAAAGGGAATTGTGGTGTACTGACAGAGAGAAGAGTTGTAGTGTACAGGCAGAGACAGGAGTTGTGGTATACTGACAGAGACAGGAGTTGTGGTGTACAGGCAGAGACAGGAGTTGTGGTGTACTGACGGAGACTGGAGTTGTGGTGTACTGGCAGAGACAGGAGTTGTGGTGCACAGGCAGAGAAAGGGAATTGTGTACTGACAGAGAAAGGGAATTGTGTACTGACAGAGACAGGAGTCGTGGTGTACTGACAGAGACAGGAGTTGTAGTGTACAGGCAGAAACAGGAGTTGTGGTGTACTGACAGAGACAGGAGTTGTGGTATACTGACAGAGACAGGAGCTGTGGTGTACTGATAGAGACAGGAGTTGTGGTGTACAGGCAGAGAAAGGGAATTGTGGTGCACTGACAGAGACAGGAGCTGTAGTGTACAGGCAGAGACAGGAGTTGTGGTGTACTGACAGAGACAGGAGCTGTGGTGTACTGACAGAGACAGGAGTTGTGTACAGGCAGAGAAAGGGAATTGTGGTGCACTGACAGAGACAGGAGTTGTAGTGTACAGGCAGAGACAGGAGTTGTGGTGTACTGACAGAGACAGGAGTTGTGGTGTACTGGCAGAGACAGGAGTTGTGGTGTACTGGCAGAGACAGGAGTTGTGGCATACAGGCAGAGAGAGGAGTTGTGATGTACTGACAGAGACAGGAATTGTACTGTACAGGCAGAGACAGGAATTGTGGTGTACTAGCAGTGAAAGCGAATTGAGGTGTACTGGCAGAGAAAGGGAATTGTGGTGTAGAGGCAGAGAGAGGTGTTGTGGTGTACAGACAGAGAGAGGAGTTCTGGTGTACTGGCATAGAGAGGAGTTGTAGTGTACAGGCAGAGACAAGAGTTGTGGTGTACTGACAGAGACAGGAGTTGTAGTGTACAGGCAGAGACGGGAGTTGTGGTGTACAGGCAGAGAAAGGGAATTGTGGTGTACAGGCAGAGACAGGAGTTGTGGTGTACTGACGGAGACTGGAGTTGTGGTGTACTGGCAGAGACAGGAGTTGTGGTGCACAGGCAAAGAAAGGGAATTGTGTACTGACAGAGAAAGGGAATTGTGGTGTACTGACAGAGAGAAGAGTTGTAGTGTACAGGCAGAGACAGGAGTTGTGGTATACTGACAGAGACAGGAGTTGTGGTGTACAGGCAGAGACAGGAGTTGTGGTGTACTGACGGAGACTGGGGTTGTGGTGTACTGGCAGAGACAGGAGTTGTGGTGCACAGGCAGAGAAAGGGAATTGTGTACTGACAGAGAAAGGGAATTGTGTACTGACAGAGAAAGGGATTTGTGTACTGACAGAGACAGGAGTCGTGGTGTACTGACAGAGACAGGAGTTGTGGTGTACTGACAGAGACAGGAGTTGTGGTGTACAGGCAGAGAAAGGGAATTGTGGTGCACTGACAGAGACAGGAGTTGTAGTGTACAGGCAGAGACAGGAGTTGTGGTGTACTGACAGAGACAGGAGTTGTGGTGTACTGACAGAGACAGGAGTTGTGGTGTACTGGCAGAGACAGGAGTTGTGGCGTACAGGCAGAGAGAGGAGTTGTGATGTACTGACAGAGACAGGAATTGTGGTGTACTGGCAGTAAAAGCGAATTGAGGTATACTGGGAGAGAAAGGGAATTGTGATGTACAGGCAGAGAGAGGTGTTGTGGTGTACAGACAGAGAGAGGTGTTGTGGTGTACTGGCAGAGGGAGGGATTGCGGTGTACAGGCAGAGACAAGAGTTGTGGTGTACTGACAGAGACAGGAGTTGTAGTGTACAGGCAGAGACAGGAGTTGTGGTGTACAGGCAGAGAAAGGGAATTGTGTACTGACAGAGAGAAGAGTTGTGGTGTACTGACAGAGACAAGAGTTGATGTGTACTGGCAGAGAGAGGAGTTGTGGTGTACTGACAGAGACAGGAGTTGTGGTGTACTGGAACAGAGAGGAATTGTAGTGTACTGGCAGGGAGAGGGGTTGTGGTGTACTGTCAGAGAAAGGGAATTGTGGTGTACTGGCAGGGAGAGGTGTTGTAGTGTACTGACTGATAAAGGGAGTTGTGGTGTACTGGTAGAGACAGGAGTTGTGGTGTACTGACTGAGACAGGAGTTGTGGTGTACTGGCAGAGACAGGAGTTGTGGTGTACTGACTGAGACAGGAGTTGTGGTGTACTGACTGAGACAGGAGTTGGGGTGTACAGGCAGAGACAGGAGTTGTGGTGCACTGACAGAGACAGGAGTTGATGTGTACAGGCAGAGAGAGGAGCTGTGGTGTACTGGCATAGGGAGGAGTTGTAGTGTACAGGCAGAGACAAGAGTTGTGGTGTACTGACAGAGACAGGAGTTGTAGTGTACAGGCAGAGGCAGGAGTTGTGGTGTACAGGCAGAGAAAGGGAATTGTGTACTGACAGAGAGAAGAGTTGTGGTGTACTGACAGAGACAAGAGTTGATGTGTACTGGCAGAGAGAGGAGTTGTGGTGTACTGACAGAGACAGGAGTTGTGGTGTACTGGAAGAGACAGGAGTTGTAGTGTACTGGCAGGGAGAGGGGTTGTGGTGTACTGTCAGAGAAAGGGAATTGTGGTGTACTGGCAGGGAGAGGTGTTGTAGTGTACTGACTGATAAAGGGAGTTGTGGTGTACTGACTGAGACAGGAGTTGTGGTGTACTGGCAGAGACAGGAGTTGTGGTGTACTGACTGAGACAGGAGTTGTGGTGTACTGACTGAGACAGGAGTTGTGGTGTACTGGAACAGACAGGAGTTGTAGTGTACTGGCAGGGAGAGGGGTTGTGGTGTACTGTCAGAGAAAGGGAATTGTGGTGTACTGGCAGGGAGAGGTGTTGTAGTGTACTGACTGATAAAGGGAGTTGTGGTGTACTGACTGAGACAGGAGTTGTGGTGTACTGGCAGAGACAGGAGTTGATGTGTACTGGCAGAGAGAGGAGTTGTGGTGTACTGGCAGAGGGAGGAGTTGTGGTGTACCTACAGAGACAGGAGTTGTACTGTACAGGCAGAGAGAGGAGTTGTGATGTACTGACAGAGACAGGAATTGTACTGTACAGGCAGAGACAGGAATTGTGGTGTACTAGCAGTGAAAGCGAATTGAGGTGTACTGGCAGAGAAAGGGAATTGTGGTGTAGAGGCAGAGAGAGGTGTTGTGGTGTACAGACAGAGAGAGGAGTTCTGGTGTACTGGCATAGAGAGGAGTTGTAGTGTACAGGCAGAGACAAGAGTTGTGGTGTACTGACAGAGACAGGAGTTGTAGTGTACAGGCAGAGACGGGAGTTGTGGTGTACAGGCAGAGAACGGGAATTGTGGTGTACAGGCAGAGACAGGACTTGTGGTGTACTGACAGAGACTGGAGTTGTGGTGTACTGGCAGAGACAGGAGTTGTGGTGCACAGGCAGAGAAAGGGAATTGTGTACTGACAGAGAAAGGGAATTGTGGTGTACTGACAGAGAGAAGAGTTGTAGTGTACAGGCAGAGACAGGAGTTGTGGTATACTGACAGAGACAGGAGTTGTGGTGTACAGGCAGAGACAGGAGTTGTGGTGTACTGACGGAGACTGGAGTTGTGGTGTACTGGCAGAGACAGGAGTTGTGGTGCACAGGCAGAGAAAGGGAATTGTGTACTGACAGAGAAAGGGAATTGTGTACTGACAGAGACAGGAGTCGTGGTGTACTGACAGAGACAGGAGTTGTAGTGTACAGGCAGAAACAGGAGTTGTGGTGTACTGACAGAGACAGGAGTTGTGGTATACTGACAGAGACAGGAGCTGTGGTGTACTGATAGAGACAGGAGTTGTGGTGTACAGGCAGAGAAAGGGAATTGTGGTGCACTGACAGAGACAGGAGTTGTAGTGTACAGGCAGAGACAGGAGTTGTGGTGTACTGACAGAGACAGGAGCTGTGGTGTACTGACAGAGACAGGAGTTGTGTACAGGCAGAGAAAGGGAATTGTGGTGCACTGACAGAGACAGGAGTTGTAGTGTACAGGCAGAGACAGGAGTTGTGGTGTACTGACAGAGACAGGAGTTGTGGTGTACTGGCAGAGACAGGAGTTGTGGTGTACTGGCAGAGACAGGAGTTGTGGCATACAGGCAGAGAGAGGAGTTGTGATGTACTGACAGAGACAGGAATTGTACTGTACAGGCAGAGACAGGAATTGTGGTGTACTAGCAGTGAAAGCGAATTGAGGTGTACTGGCAGAGAAAGGGAATTGTGGTGTAGAGGCAGAGAGAGGTGTTGTGGTGTACAGAAGAGAGAGGAGTTCTGGTGTACTGGCATAGAGAGGAGTTGTAGTGTACAGGCAGAGACAAGAGTTGTGGTGTACTGACAGAGACAGGAGTTGTAGTGTACAGGCAGAGACGGGAGTTGTGGTGTACAGGCAGAGAAAGGGAATTGTGGTGTACAGGCAGAGACAGGAGTTGTGGTGTACTGACGGAGACTGGAGTTGTGGTGTACTGGCAGAGACAGGAGTTGTGGTGCACAGGCAAAGAAAGGGAATTGTGTACTGACAGAGAAAGGGAATTGTGGTGTACTGACAGAGAGAAGAGTTGTAGTGTACAGGCAGAGACAGGAGTTGTGGTATACTGACAGAGACAGGAGTTGTGGTGTACAGGCAGAGACAGGAGTTGTGGTGTACTGACGGAGACTGGGGTTGTGGTGTACTGGCAGAGACAGGAGTTGTGGTGCACAGGCAGAGAAAGGGAATTGTGTACTGACAGAGAAAGGGAATTGTGTACTGACAGAGAAAGGGATTTGTGTACTGACAGAGACAGGAGTCGTGGTGTACTGACAGAGACAGGAGTTGTGGTGTACTGACAGAGACAGGAGTTGTGGTGTACAGGCAGAGAAAGGGAATTGTGGTGCACTGACAGAGACAGGAGTTGTAGTGTACAGGCAGAGACAGGAGTTGTGGTGTACTGACAGAGACAGGAGTTGTGGTGTACTGACAGAGACAGGAGTTGTGGTGTACTGGCAGAGACAGGAGTTGTGGCGTACAGGCAGAGAGAGGAGTTGTGATGTACTGACAGAGACAGGAATTGTGGTGTACTGGCAGTAAAAGCGAATTGAGGTATACTGGGAGAGAAAGGGAATTGTGATGTACAGGCAGAGAGAGGTGTTGTGGTGTACAGACAGAGAGAGGTGTTGTGGTGTACTGGCAGAGGGAGGGATTGCGGTGTACAGGCAGAGACAAGAGTTGTGGTGTACTGACAGAGACAGGAGTTGTAGTGTACAGGCAGAGACAGGAGTTGTGGTGTACAGGCAGAGAAAGGGAATTGTGTACTGACAGAGAGAAGAGTTGTGGTGTACTGACAGAGACAAGAGTTGATGTGTACTGGCAGAGAGAGGAGTTGTGGTGTACTGACAGAGACAGGAGTTGTGGTGTACTGGAACAGACAGGAGTTGTAGTGTACTGGCAGGGAGAGGGGTTGTGGTGTACTGTCAGAGAAAGGGAATTGTGGTGTACTGGCAGGGAGAGGTGTTGTAGTGTACTGACTGATAAAGGGAGTTGTGGTGTACTGGTAGAGACAGGAGTTGTGGTGTACTGACTGAGACAGGAGTTGTGGTGTACTGGCAGAGACAGGAGTTGTGGTGTACTGACTGAGACAGGAGTTGTGGTGTACTGACTGAGACAGGAGTTGGGGTGTACAGGCAGAGACAGGAGTTGTGGTGCACTGACAGAGACAGGAGTTGATGTGTACAGGCAGAGAGAGGAGCTGTGGTGTACTGGCATAGGGAGGAGTTGTAGTGTACAGGCAGAGACAAGAGTTGTGGTGTACTGACAGAGACAGGAGTTGTAGTGTACAGGCAGAGGCAGGAGTTGTGGTGTACAGGCAGAGAAAGGGAATTGTGTACTGACAGAGAGAAGAGTTGTGGTGTACTGACAGAGACAAGAGTTGATGTGTACTGGCAGAGAGAGGAGTTGTGGTGTACTGACAGAGACAGGAGTTGTGGTGTACTGGAACAGACAGGAGTTGTAGTGTACTGGCAGGGAGAGGGGTTGTGGTGTACTGTCAGAGAAAGGGAATTGTGGTGTACTGGCAGGGAGAGGTGTTGTAGTGTACTGACTGATAAAGGGAGTTGTGGTGTACTGACTGAGACAGGAGTTGTGGTGTACTGGCAGAGACAGGAGTTGTGGTGTACTGACTGAGACAGGAGTTGTGGTGTACTGACTGAGACAGGAGTTGTGGTGTACTGGAACAGACAGGAGTTGTAGTGTACTGGCAGGGAGAGGGGTTGTGGTGTACTGTCAGAGAAAGGGAATTGTGGTGTACTGGCAGGGAGAGGTGTTGTAGTGTACTGACTGATAAAGGGAGTTGTGGTGTACTGACTGAGACAGGAGTTGTGGTGTACTGGCAGAGACAGGAGTTGTGGTGTACTGACTGAGACAGGAGTTGTGGTGCACTGACAGAGACAGGAGTTGTAGTGTACAGGCAGAGACAGGAGTTGTGGTGTACTGACAGAGACAGGAGTTGTGGTGTACTGGCAGAGACAGGAGTTGATGTGTACTGGCAGAGAGAGGAGTTGTGGTGTACTGGCAGAGGGAGGAGTTGTGGTGTACTGGCAGAGGGAGGAGTTGTGGTGTACCTACAGAGACAGGAGTTGTACTGTACAGGCAGAGAGAGGAGTTGTGATGTACTGACAGAGACAGGAATTGTACTGTACAGGCAGAGACAGGAATTGTGGTGTACTAGCAGTGAAAGCGAATTGAGGTGTACTGGCAGAGAAAGGGAATTGTGGTGTAGAGGCAGAGAGAGGTGTTGTGGTGTACAGACAGAGAGAGGAGTTCTGGTGTACTGGCATAGAGAGGAGTTGTAGTGTACAGGCAGAGACAAGAGTTGTGGTGTACTGACAGAGACAGGAGTTGTAGTGTACAGGCAGAGACGGGAGTTGTGGTGTACAGGCAGAGAACGGGAATTGTGGTGTACAGGCAGAGACAGGACTTGTGGTGTACTGACAGAGACTGGAGTTGTGGTGTACTGGCAGAGACAGGAGTTGTGGTGCACAGGCAGAGAAAGGGAATTGTGTACTGACAGAGAAAGGGAATTGTGGTGTACTGACAGAGAGAAGAGTTGTAGTGTACAGGCAGAGACAGGAGTTGTGGTATACTGACAGAGACAGGAGTTGTGGTGTACAGGCAGAGACAGGAGTTGTGGTGTACTGACGGAGACTGGAGTTGTGGTGTACTGGCATAGACAGGAGTTGTGGTGCACAGGCAGAGAAAGGGAATTGTGTACTGACAGAGAAAGGGAATTGTGTACTGACAGAGACAGGAGTCGTGGTGTACTGACAGAGACAGGAGTTGTAGTGTACAGGCAGAAACAGGAGTTGTGGTGTACTGACAGAGACAGGAGTTGTGGTATACTGACAGAGACAGGAGCTGTGGTGTACTGATAGAGACAGGAGTTGTGGTGTACAGGCAGAGAAAGGGAATTGTGGTGCACTGACAGAGACAGGAGTTGTAGTGTACAGGCAGAGACAGGAGTTGTGGTGTACTGACAGAGACAGGAGCTGTGGTGTACTGACAGAGACAGGAGTTGTGTACAGGCAGAGAAAGGGAATTGTGGTGCACTGACAGAGACAGGAGTTGTAGTGTACAGGCAGAGACAGGAGTTGATGTGTACTGGCAGAGAGAGGAGTTGTGGTGTACTGGCAGAGGGAGGAGTTGTGGTGTACCTACAGAGACAGGAGTTGTACTGTACAGGCAGAGAGAGGAGTTGTGATGTACTGACAGAGACAGGAATTGTACTGTACAGGCAGAGACAGGAATTGTGGTGTACTAGCAGTGAAAGCGAATTGAGGTGTACTGGCAGAGAAAGGGAATTGTGGTGTAGAGGCAGAGAGAGGTGTTGTGGTGTACAGACAGAGAGAGGAGTTCTGGTGTACTGGCATAGAGAGGAGTTGTAGTGTACAGGCAGAGACAAGAGTTGTGGTGTACTGACAGAGACAGGAGTTGTAGTGTACAGGCAGAGACGGGAGTTGTGGTGTACAGGCAGAGAACGGGAATTGTGGTGTACAGGCAGAGACAGGACTTGTGGTGTACTGACAGAGACTGGAGTTGTGGTGTACTGGCAGAGACAGGAGTTGTGGTGCACAGGCAGAGAAAGGGAATTGTGTACTGACAGAGAAAGGGAATTGTGGTGTACTGACAGAGAGAAGAGTTGTAGTGTACAGGCAGAGACAGGAGTTGTGGTATACTGACAGAGACAGGAGTTGTGGTGTACAGGCAGAGACAGGAGTTGTGGTGTACTGACGGAGACTGGAGTTGTGGTGTACTGGCAGAGACAGGAGTTGTGGTGCACAGGCAGAGAAAGGGAATTGTGTACTGACAGAGAAAGGGAATTGTGTACTGACAGAGACAGGAGTCGTGGTGTACTGACAGAGACAGGAGTTGTAGTGTACAGGCAGAAACAGGAGTTGTGGTGTACTGACAGAGACAGGAGTTGTGGTATACTGACAGAGACAGGAGCTGTGGTGTACTGATAGAGACAGGAGTTGTGGTGTACAGGCAGAGAAAGGGAATTGTGGTGCACTGACAGAGACAGGAGTTGTAGTGTACAGGCAGAGACAGGAGTTGTGGTGTACTGACAGAGACAGGAGCTGTGGTGTACTGACAGAGACAGGAGTTGTGTACAGGCAGAGAAAGGGAATTGTGGTGCACTGACAGAGACAGGAGTTGTAGTGTACAGGCAGAGACAGGAGTTGTGGTGTACTGACAGAGACAGGAGTTGTGGTGTACTGGCAGAGACAGGAGTTGTGGTGTACTGGCAGAGACAGGAGTTGTGGCATACAGGCAGAGAGAGGAGTTGTGATGTACTGACAGAGACAGGAATTGTACTGTACAGGCAGAGACAGGAATTGTGGTGTACTAGCAGTGAAAGCGAATTGAGGTGTACTGGCAGAGAAAGGGAATTGTGGTGTAGAGGCAGAGAGAGGTGTTGTGGTGTACAGACAGAGAGAGGAGTTCTGGTGTACTGGCATAGAGAGGAGTTGTAGTGTACAGGCAGAGACAAGAGTTGTGGTGTACTGACAGAGACAGGAGTTGTAGTGTACAGGCAGAGACGGGAGTTGTGGTGTACAGGCAGAGAAAGGGAATTGTGGTGTACAGGCAGAGACAGGAGTTGTGGTGTACTGACGGAGACTGGAGTTGTGGTGTACTGGCAGAGACAGGAGTTGTGGTGCACAGGCAAAGAAAGGGAATTGTGTACTGACAGAGAAAGGGAATTGTGGTGTACTGACAGAGAGAAGAGTTGTAGTGTACAGGCAGAGACAGGAGTTGTGGTGTACTGACAGAGACAGGAGTTGTAGTGTACAGGCAGAGACAGGAGTTGTGGTGTACAGGCAGAGAAAGGGAATTGTGTACTGACAGAGAGAAGAGTTGTGGTGTACTGACAGAGACAAGAGTTGATGTGTACTGGCAGAGAGAGGAGTTGTGGTGTACTGACAGAGACAGGAGTTGTGGTGTACTGGAACAGATAGGAGTTGTAGTGTACTGGCAGGGAGAGGGGTTGTGGTGTACTGTCAGAGAAAGGGAATTGTGGTGTACTGGCAGGGAGAGGTGTTGTAGTGTACTGACTGATAAAGGGAGTTGTGGTGTACTGGTAGAGACAGGAGTTGTGGTGTACTGACTGAGACAGGAGTTGTGGTGTACTGGCAGAGACAGGAGTTGTGGTGTACTGACTGAGACAGGAGTTGTGGTGTACTGACTGAGACAGGAGTTGGGGTGTACAGGCAGAGACAGGAGTTGTGGTGCACTGACAGAGACAGGAGTTGATGTGTACAGGCAGAGAGAGGAGCTGTGGTGTACTGGCATAGGGAGGAGTTGTAGTGTACAGGCAGAGACAAGAGTTGTGGTGTACTGACAGAGACAGGAGTTGTAGTGTACAGGCAGAGGCAGGAGTTGTGGTGTACAGGCAGAGAAAGGGAATTGTGTACTGACAGAGAGAAGAGTTGTGGTGTACTGACAGAGACAAGAGTTGATGTGTACTGGCAGAGAGAGGAGTTGTGGTGTACTGACAGAGACAGGAGTTGTGGTGTACTGGAACAGACAGGAGTTGTAGTGTACTGGCAGGGAGAGGGGTTGTGGTGTACTGTCAGAGAAAGGGAATTGTGGTGTACTGGCAGGGAGAGGTGTTGTAGTGTACTGACTGATAAAGGGAGTTGTGGTGTACTGACTGAGACAGGAGTTGTGGTGTACTGGCAGAGACAGGAGTTGTGGTGTACTGACTGAGACAGGAGTTGTGGTGTACTGACTGAGACAGGAGTTGTGGTGTACTGGAACAGACAGGAGTTGTAGTGTACTGGCAGGGAGAGGGGTTGTGGTGTACTGTCAGAGAAAGGGAATTGTGGTGTACTGGCAGGGAGAGGTGTTGTAGTGTACTGACTGATAAAGGGTGTTGTGGTGTACTGACTGAGACAGGAGTTGTGGTGTACTGGCAGAGACAGGAGTTGTGGTGTACTGACTGAGACAGGAGTTGTGGTGCACTGACAGAGACAGGAGTTGTAGTGTACAGGCAGAGACAGGAGTTGTGGTGTACTGACAGAGACAGGAGTTGTGGTGTACTGGCAGAGACAGGAGTTGATGTGTACTGGCAGAGAGAGGAGTTGTGGTGTACTGGCAGAGGGAGGAGTTGTGGTGTACCTACAGAGACAGGAGTTGTACTGTACAGGCAGAGAGAGGAGTTGTGATGTACTGACAGAGACAGGAATTGTACTGTACAGGCAGAGACAGGAATTGTGGTGTACTAGCAGTGAAAGCGAATTGAGGTGTACTGGCAGAGAAAGGGAATTGTGGTGTAGAGGCAGAGAGAGGTGTTGTGGTGTACAGACAGAGAGAGGAGTTCTGGTGTACTGGCATAGAGAGGAGTTGTAGTGTACAGGCAGAGACAAGAGTTGTGGTGTACTGACAGAGACAGGAGTTGTAGTGTACAGGCAGAGACGGGAGTTGTGGTGTACAGGCAGAGAACGGGAATTGTGGTGTACAGGCAGAGACAGGACTTGTGGTGTACTGACAGAGACTGGAGTTGTGGTGTACTGGCAGAGACAGGAGTTGTGGTGCACAGGCAGAGAAAGGGAATTGTGTACTGACAGAGAAAGGGAATTGTGGTGTACTGACAGAGAGAAGAGTTGTAGTGTACAGGCAGAGACAGGAGTTGTGGTATACTGACAGAGACAGGAGTTGTGGTGTACAGGCAGAGACAGGAGTTGTGGTGTACTGACGGAGACTGGAGTTGTGGTGTACTGGCAGAGACAGGAGTTGTGGTGCACAGGCAGAGAAAGGGAATTGTGTACTGACAGAGAAAGGGAATTGTGTACTGACAGAGACAGGAGTCGTGGTGTACTGACAGAGACAGGAGTTGTAGTGTACAGGCAGAAACAGGAGTTGTGGTGTACTGACAGAGACAGGAGTTGTGGTATACTGACAGAGACAGGAGCTGTGGTGTACTGATAGAGACAGGAGTTGTGGTGTACAGGCAGAGAAAGGGAATTGTGGTGCACTGACAGAGACAGGAGTTGTAGTGTACAGGCAGAGACAGGAGTTGTGGTGTACTGACAGAGACAGGAGCTGTGGTGTACTGACAGAGACAGGAGTTGTGTACAGGCAGAGAAAGGGAATTGTGGTGCACTGACAGAGACAGGAGTTGTAGTGTACAGGCAGAGACAGGAGTTGTGGTGTACTGACAGAGACAGGAGTTGTGGTGTACTGGCAGAGACAGGAGTTGTGGTGTACTGGCAGAGACAGGAGTTGTGGCATACAGGCAGAGAGAGGAGTTGTGATGTACTGACAGAGACAGGAATTGTACTGTACAGGCAGAGACAGGAATTGTGGTGTACTAGCAGTGAAAGCGAATTGAGGTGTACTGGCAGAGAAAGGGAATTGTGGTGTAGAGGCAGAGAGAGGTGTTGTGGTGTACAGACAGAGAGAGGAGTTCTGGTGTACTGGCATAGAGAGGAGTTGTAGTGTACAGGCAGAGACAAGAGTTGTGGTGTACTGACAGAGACAGGAGTTGTAGTGTACAGGCAGAGACGGGAGTTGTGGTGTACAGGCAGAGAAAGGGAATTGTGGTGTACAGGCAGAGACAGGAGTTGTGGTGTACTGACGGAGACTGGAGTTGTGGTGTACTGGCAGAGACAGGAGTTGTGGTGCACAGGCAAAGAAAGGGAATTGTGTACTGACAGAGAAAGGGAATTGTGGTGTACTGACAGAGAGAAGAGTTGTAGTGTACAGGCAGAGACAGGAGTTGTGGTATACTGACAGAGACAGGAGTTGTGGTGTACAGGCAGAGACAGGAGTTGTGGTGTACTGACGGAGACTGGGGTTGTGGTGTACTGGCAGAGACAGGAGTTGTGGTGCACAGGCAGAGAAAGGGAATTGTGTACTGACAGAGAAAGGGATTTGTGTACTGACAGAGACAGGAGTCGTGGTGTACTGACAGAGACAGGAGTTGTGGTGTACTGACAGAGACAGGAGTTGTGGTGTACAGGCAGAGAAAGGGAATTGTGGTGCACTGACAGAGACAGGAGTTGTAGTGTACAGGCAGAGACAGGAGTTGTGGTGTACTGACAGAGACAGGAGTTGTGGTGTACTGACAGAGACAGGAGTTGTGGTGTACTGGCATAGACAGGAGTTGTGGCGTACAGGCAGAGAGAGGAGTTGTGATGTACTGACAGAGACAGGAATTGTGGTGTACTGGCAGTAAAAGCGAATTGAGGTATACTGGGAGAGAAAGGGAATTGTGATGTACAGGCAGAGAGAGGTGTTGTGGTGTACAGACAGAGAGAGGTGTTGTGGTGTACTGGCAGAGGGAGGGATTGCGGTGTACAGGCAGAGACAAGAGTTGTGGTGTACTGACAGAGACAGGAGTTGTAGTGTACAGGCAGAGACAGGAGTTGTGGTGTACAGGCAGAGAAAGGGAATTGTGTACTGACAGAGAGAAGAGTTGTGGTGTACTGACAGAGACAAGAGTTGATGTGTACTGGCAGAGAGAGGAGTTGTGGTGTACTGACAGAGACAGGAGTTGTGGTGTACTGGAACAGACAGGAGTTGTAGTGTACTGGCAGGGAGAGGGGTTGTGGTGTACTGTCAGAGAAAGGGAATTGTGGTGTACTGGCAGGGAGAGGTGTTGTAGTGTACTGACTGATAAAGGGAGTTGTGGTGTACTGGTAGAGACAGGAGTTGTGGTGTACTGACTGAGACAGGAGTTGTGGTGTACTGGCAGAGACAGGAGTTGTGGTGTACTGACTGAGACAGGAGTTGTGGTGTACTGACTGAGACAGGAGTTGGGGTGTACAGGCAGAGACAGGAGTTGTGGTGCACTGACAGAGACAGGAGTTGATGTGTACAGGCAGAGGCAGGAGTTGTGGTGTACAGGCAGAGAAAGGGAATTGTGTACTGACAGAGAGAAGAGTTGTGGTGTACTGACAGAGACAAGAGTTGATGTGTACTGGCAGAGAGAGGAGTTGTGGTGTACTGACAGAGACAGGAGTTGTGGTGTACTGGAACAGACAGGAGTTGTAGTGTACTGGCAGGGAGAGGGGTTGTGGTGTACTGTCAGAGAAAGGGAATTGTGGTGTACTGGCAGGGAGAGGTGTTGTAGTGTACTGACTGATAAAGGGAGTTGTGGTGTACTGACTGAGACAGGAGTTGTGGTGTACTGGCAGAGACAGGAGTTGTGGTGTACTGACTGAGACAGGAGTTGTGATGTACTGACTGAGACAGGAGTTGTGGTGTACTGGAACAGACAGGAGTTGTAGTGTACTGGCAGGGAGAGGGGTTGTGGTGTACTGTCAGAGAAAGGGAATTGTGGTGTACTGGCAGGGAGAGGTGTTGTAGTGTACTGACTGATAAAGGGAGTTGTGGTGTACTGACTGAGACAGGAGTTGTGGTGTACTGACAGAGACAGGAGTTGTGGTGTACTGACTGAGACAGGAGTCGTGGTGTACTGGCAGAGACAGGAGTTGTAGTGTACTGACTGAGACAGGAGTTGTGGTGTACTGGAACAGACAGGAGTTGTAGTGTACTGGCAGGGAGAGGGGTTGTGGTGTACTGTCAGAGAAAGGGAATTGTGGTGTACTGGCAGGGAGAGGTGTTGTAGTGTACTGACTGATAAAGGGAGTTGTGGTGTACTGACTGAGACAGGAGTTGTGGTGTACTGACAGAGACAGGAGTTGTGGTGTACTGACTGAGACAGGAGTCGTGGTGTACTGGCAGAGACAGGAGTTGTGGTGTACTGACTGAGACAGGAGTTGTGGTGTACTGACAGAGACAGGAGTTGTGGTGTACTGACTGAGACAGGAGTTGTGGTGTACAGGCAGAGACAGGAGTTGTGGTGTACTGGTAGAGAGAGGAGTTGTGGTGTACAGGTAGAGACAGGAGTTGTGGTGTACTGGCAGAGAGAGGGGGTTGAGGCCAGTATGGATCCTTCATGATCAGACTGAATGGTGGAACATGCCTAATGAGTTTGGTGATTTATTCCCGCTGAGTGTCTCTTTAGAATTCCTGTACAGTGTCCCACCACACATATTTACGGTCAAAATCTAGAAGAAGTTGAGATGGATACTAAATCAGCAGTGATGAAATTACAGAGCAGACTTGATGGGCTGAATAGTTTAATTCTGCTCCTTTGTCTTATGACCTTAAGCTGCGGATTTCCTACTCAGGTGGAATCAACAGTACTCTGCTACTGTTCTGATCTCCCAGCCGACGTGTAAACTAAACTTTGGTGGATGGCTTGACCAGAGGGGTAGAACTGTGAGACCAGTGGTCTGCTCTTTCAGCTTCTGAATGGATGGTCAGGTGTGTGCAGTGCTGGACTGAGAGAATATTCTCTTCAAGTCTCGGCAGCATATCGGTTAGCATGACCTTACCACAGCTTGTGTGTTTGGAGCTTGGATTTCAGTTCTGGTGCAGTCTGCAAGGAGTTTGTACATTTGTTTGATCTTTTGGTGTATGAGTGGTTGGTCAGGTGTGTGCAGTGCGCAGTGCAGGACTGAGAAAACATACACCTCAAGTTATGGCTGTGTATTGCTTAGCGTGCCACTATTACAGCTTGGGGGGTTCCGTAGTTTGGAATTCAATTTGGGCACTATCCGTCGGGTGTTTGTACATTCTCCCCGTGACCGCCTCTGTCAGGTGTGCGTAGTGCTGGACCTAGAGAATATTCTCCTCAGGTCACGATAGTGTAGCTGTTAGCCTAACACTATTACAGCTTGGGGACTTCCAGAGTCAGAGATGGTTAATATTCTCCTTGAGTCATTACCTGGAGAAGAGACTTCAGCAGCATCATCTGAATCATACGGTTTGCATCATCCCTGGAAGACACAGAGAGAAAATTAGCATCGTTTACCTTTAAATATTGAGCCATTCAGCACACAGAGCTGCTCAGCCAACACATCCCTTTGCGAGAGACTCAATACATCACAGCTTGCTCTTTCCCTGCTTCTGTGCAAATCTTTTCTCTCTCGTGCTGTTCAGACTGGAAAGTTGAGATTATGACCCTCCCCTGACACCTCTGGCTCCTTCACCAAAAACATTACCTGTTCCTGTGGGCTCTGAACCTTCCCACCAACGGGAACCCATTCCCTGCGTTCACTCCGTGCTCAGCCTCATGATTTTGAGAGTTTGAACAGCTCTCGGCTGTGTAGCAATTAGTACAGCACTTTACAGCACCAGGCATAGGATTTGTGATTCAATTCCTGCTGCTGCAGTAAGGAGTCGGCATGTTCTGCCCATGACCGTGTGAGTATCCAATGGGTGCTCCAGTTCCCTCCCCCATTCCAAATAAGTACAGGTGGAAGAAGGCAGCACACATGCGATTTAGGAAGCAAGGATCAGATGGGCCTATTGAGGAATATAGGGAAGCAAGAAAGGAGCTTAAGAAGGGACTGAGAAGAGCAAGAAGGGGGCATGAGAAGGCCTTGGCGAGTAGGGTAAAGGAAAACCCCAAGGCATTCTTCAATTATGTGAAGAACAAAAGGATGACAGGAGTGAAGGTAGGACCGATTAGAGATAAAGGTGGGAAGATGTGCCTGGAGGCTGTGGAAGTGAGCGAGGTCTTCAATGAATACTTCTCTTCGGTATTCACCAATGAGAGGGAACTTGATGATGGTGAGGACAATATGAGTGAGGTTGATGTTCTGGAGCATGTTGATATTAAGGGAGAGGAGGTGTTGGAGTTGTTAAAATACATTAGGATGGATAAGTCCCCGGGGCCTGACAGAATATTCCCCAGGCTGCTCCATGAGGCGAGGGTAGAGATTGCTGAGCCTCTGGCTAGGATCTTTATGTCCTCGTTGTCCACGGCATGGTATCGGAGGATTGGAGGGAGGCAAGTGCTGTCCCCTTGTTCAAAAAAGGTAGTAAGGATAGTCCAGGTAATTATAGACCAGTGAGCCTTACGTCTGTGGTGGGAAAGTTGTTGGAAAAGATTCTTAGAGATAGGATCTATAGGCATTTAGAGAATCATGGTCTGATCAGGGACAGTCAGCATGGCTTTGTGAAGGGCAGATCGTGTCTAACAGGCCTGATAGAGTTCTTTGAGGAGGTGACCAGGCATATAGATGAGGGTAGTGCAGTGGATGTTATCTATATGGATTTTAGTAAGGCATTTGACAAGGTTCCACACGGTAGGCTTATTCAAAAAGTCAGAAGGCATGGGATCCAGGGAAGTTTGGCCATGTGGATTCAGAATTGGCTTGCCTGCAGAAGGCAGAGGGTGGTGGTAGAGGGAGTACATTCAGATTGGAGGATTGTGACTCGTGGTGTCCCACAAGGATCTGTTCTGGGACCTCTACTTTTCGTCATTTTTATTAACCACCTGGATGTGGGGGTGGAAGGGTGGGTTAGCAAGTTTGCAGACAACACAAAGATTGGTGGTGTTGTAGATAGTGTAGAGGATTGTCGAAGATTGCAGAGAGACATTGATAGGATGCACAAGTGGGCTGAGAAGTGGCAGATGGAGTTCAACTCGGAGAAGTGTGTGGTGGTACACTTTGGAAGGACAAACTCCAAGGCAGAGTACAAAGTAAATGGCAGGATACTTGCTAGTGTGGAGGAGCAGAGGGATCTTGGGGTACAGGTCCACAGATCCCTGAAAGTTGCCTCACAGGTGGATAGGGTAGTTAAGAAAGCTTATGGGGTGTTAGCTTTGATAAGTCGAGGGATAGAGTTTAAGAGTCGCGATGTAATGATGCAGCTCTATAAAACTCTGGTTAGGCCACACTTGGAGTACTGTGTCCAGTTCTGGTCGCCTCACTATAGGAAGGATGTGGAAGCATTGGAAAGGGTACAGAGGAGATTTACCAGGATGCTGCCTGGTTTAGAAAGTGTGCATTATGATCAGAGATTAAGGGAGCTAGGGCTTTACTCTTTGGAGAGGAGGAGGGTGAGAGGAGACATGATAGAGGTATACAAGATAATAAGAGGAATAGATAGAGTGGACAGCTAGCGCCTCTTCCCCAGGGCACCACTGCTCAAGGGGTGCGTGGGGTCCTTCATAATGCTGTTTGCTTTATGGATGCAGTGTGAGATGTAAATGTCTGTAATGGCGGGAAGAGAGACCTCAATGATCTTCTCAGCTGACCTCACTATCTGCTGCGGGGTCTGGCGATCCGAGATGGTGCAATTTCCGAACCAGGCAGTGATGCAGCAGCTCAGGATGCTCTCAACACAACCTCTGTAGAATGTGGTGAGGATGGGGGGTGGGAGATGGACTTTTCTCAGCCTTCACAGAAAGTAGAGACGCTGCTGGGCTTTCTTTGCTATGGAGCTGGCGTTGAGGGACCAGGTGAGATTCTCCGCCAGGTGAACACCAAGAAATTTGGTTGTCTTAACGATCTCTACGGAGGAGTTATCGATGTTCAGCAGAGAGTGGTCGCTCCGTGTCCTCCTGAAGTCAACAACCATCTCTTTTGTTTTGTTCACATTCAGAGACAGGTTGTTGGCTCTGCACCAGTCCATTAGCCGCTGCACCTCCTCTCTGTATGCTGACTCATCGTTCTTGCTGATGAGACCCACCACGGTCATGTCATCTGTGAACTTGATGATGTGGTTCGAGCTGTGTGTTGCAGCACAGTCGTGGGTCAGCAGAGTGAACAGCAGTGGACTGAACACACAGCCCTGGGGTGCCCCCGTGCTCAGTGTGATGGTGTTGGAGATGCTGCTTCCAATCCGGACTGACTGAGGTCTCCCAGTCAAGAAGTCTAGGATCCGGTTGCAGAGGGAGGTGTTCAGGCCCAGTAGGCTCAGCTTTCCAATCAGTTTCTGAGGAATGATTGTGTTGAATGCTGAACTGAAGTCTATGAACAGCATTCAAACATATGTGTCTTTTTTGTCCTGGTGGAGGGTGATGGCAATGGCGTCGTCCGTTGAAAAGTTAGGACAATGATCCCCGTGAGCTATTTGTCTACAGCTCCCGTGAGCTATTCCGGTGTCTTCCCCTTTCCTTCTCTGTCCAGAAGAAGGGACTTGGCCTGAAACATTGGCATCTATTCATTTCCATAGATGCTGTCTGATCTAAAGAGTTCCTCCAGCATTCTGTGTATGTTACTATGATGGATTGTCGTGTTAAACCACAGTCAATGACCATGCATGCAGTCATAGAGTCATAATCCACTACAGCACAGAAATAGGCACTTCAGCCCATCTAGTCCGTGCTGAACCTGCACCTGGACCATAGCCCTCCATAACCCTCCCATCCCATGTACAGTACCTGTCCATCCTCTGAGTAAAGAAGCTCCCCTCATATCCCCCTTAAGCATTCACCTTTAACCCATGACCTCTAGTTCAAGGGTCGGCTGGTGGCGCAGTGAGATCAGTGCCGGGCTCGAGAATGGAGGTTCCCGAGTTCGATCCAGTGACAGACCGGCCCCGAGCATGCTTTCCATCCGCGCCGGGTTGATGTCGAGCTTGTGACTCGGCCTCATAAAATATACTGCGAAACGTCTGTGCGCGGAGTGGTGCCCCACACAGCCTTCCGATCCACGCCTTGTAAGGCATAAAAATGCCTGACGCTGGCCTCTCACGCCTGTCGACGTCATCATCATCATCTAGTTCAAGTCTCACCCAATCTCAGTAGAAAAAGCTGCTTGCATTTACGCTATCTACACCCCTCATAATTTTGTATACCTCTATCAAATCTCCCCTGTTTTAGGGAATAAAGTCCTAACGGAGACATTGAGGCAAATGCAGAAGGTGAGCAAGAGTTTCAGCACCAACTGCCCTTGTTCTGATCGCTGCTGGACAAAGAGACTACGAGCAGCATTATCACTGTGTGGCTCATTGTTATAGACGCATAGGTCTCTCTGCCTCTTTCTTTCTTTTCAAATCTTTTCATTATTATCCAAAATTAACACGAGTACATCGAAGTAAGCAACACTTCCAATGTCTCAAGAAAAAAAACATTATTATAAAGATTGAAAAAATTTTGGTGATTTAAAAAAAACCGTACTAAGCAAGAAAAAGTGAGAAAAAAACCCGTTAGGTGTACAACCCCGGAGCCATGCGGCATACAAAAAGCTTCTAAAGATAAACATCAAACTGCCAGCAAGAAAAAAAGTACCAAAAATTTACAATTAGATCATGGAGGAAATCTATCAATTAACTCAAATGATAATAACGAGCAAATTAACCCCATCTTTTCTCAAAATCAAACATAGGTTCAAAGGTTCAACTTCTAATTTTCTTCAAACTAAGACATAGCATCCCTTAAGAGAACCATTGTGACAAAGTGGGAGCTGATGTATCCTTCCACTTCAACAAAATGGCCCTCCTGGCTATCAATGTAGCAAATGCAATAACATGTTGGCCAGACACAGAGATACCACGGATATTTTGAGGAATTATTCCAAAAAGCACAGTTAATTTGTTAGGTTGTAAATTAATTTGAAGTGCTTTAGAAATTGTTGAAAAAACCGACTTCCAGAACTGTTCCAATATAGAACAAGACCAAAACATATGTGTCAGTGTAGCTATCTCAGTTTTACATCTATCACAATAACTATCAACATTAGGAAATATTTTAGACAGTCTCTCCTTCGTCAGATGGTAATGATGTACAATTTTAAATTGAATCAGTGAATGACTAGCACAGATTGAAGAAGAATTAACCAGTTTCAGAATCCGCATCCAATCTTCCATCATAAAAGTCAAATTGAGTCCTTTTCCCAATCTTGTTCAATCTTAAATAAAGGACACTTATCCCATTGTAATAGTAAATTATAAATTCTTCCAATAGAACCCTTCATCGAAGGGTTCATACTCATAATAGTATCTAACAGGTCAGCATCCAATATGTAAGGAAAATTACTTAAACATTTTTGTAAGAAATGTCTAACTTGAAGGTATTGTAAAAAGTGTGAGTATGAAAGAGAATATTTATCAACTAATTGTTCAAAAGACATCAGTCTATCTTCTTTAAATAAATCCAAAAAAGAATTAATATCTTTATTTTTCCAAAGTAAAAAAATTGGATCACTCAAATAAGGCTTAAAAAAGTAATTTTGATAAATTAATCTACAAAGTTTAAATTTTTTTAAGATTAAAAAAATTGCAGAACTGGAGCCAGGTTTGTCAAGAATGCTTAATCACAGGGTATAGGTTTAAATTAGCAACTTTAGCTAATTGTATAGGTAAAGCAGCTCCCAATAACGAGGTTAAATAAAACTGTTTCACAGCTTTCAATTCCAAGTCTACCCAAACTGGTCGATCGTTCTTATCAACCCAATATAACCAAATATAACCAATATAACCAAAAGGACATGTATCGCACATTAACAGCCCAGTAATACATTCTTAAATTAGGCAAAGTTTTCAACTTTGGTAAGTGACATTTACTAATTCTTGGTCTTTTATTATTCCAAATAAAAGATAAAATCATAGAATCAATCCGATCAAAAAACTTAGTCAAAAAAACAGGGATATTCTGAAATAAATATAAAAATTTTGGTAAAATCATCATTTTGACTATATGGATGCGACCAACAAGTGAAAATGTAAGTGGACTCCATCTACTAAATAAATACTTCATAGAATCTACCAAGGGAACAAAATTGACTTTATAAAGATCCTTATATTTTTTAGTGATTGTAACACCTAAATATCTAAAAGAATCGCAAACAACAGGAATTCTGCAGATGCTGGAAATTCAAGCAACACACATCAAAGTTGCTGGTGAACGCAGCAGGCCAGGCAGCATCTGTAGGAAGAGCTGCAGTCGACGTTTCAGGCCGAGACCCTTCGTCAGGACTAACTGAAGGAAGAGTGATAAGGGATTTGAAAGTTGGAGGGGGAGGGGGAGATCCAAAATGATAGGAGAAGTCAGGAGGGGGAGGGATGGAGCCAAGAGCTGGACAGGTGATTGGCAAAAGGGATACGAGAGGATCATGGGACAGGAGGTCGAGGAAGAAAGACAAGGGCGGGGGGACCCAGAGGATGGGCAAAGGGTATATTCAGAGGGACAGAGGGAGAAAAAGGAGAGTGAGAGAAAGAATGTGTGTAAAAAAATAAGTAACAGATGGGGTACGAGGGGGAGGTGGGGCATCAGCAGAAGTTAGAGAAGTCGATGTTCATGCCATCAGGTTGGAGGCTACCCAGACGGAATATAAGGTGTTGTTCCTCCAACCTGAATGTGGCTTCATCTTTACAGTAGAGGAGGCCGTGGATAGACATGTCAGAATGGGAATGGGATGTGGAATTAAAATGTGTGGCCACTGGGAGATCCTGCTTTCTCTGGCGGACGGAGCATAAGTGTTCAGCAAAGCGGTCTCCCAGTCTGCATCGGGTCTCGCCAATATATAAAAGGCCACATCGGGAGCACCGGACGCAGTATATCACCCCAGCCGACTCACATGTGAAGTGTCGCCTCACCTGGAAGGACTGTTTGGGGCCCTGAATGGTGGTAAGGGAGGAAGTGTAAGGGCATGTGTAGCACTTGTTCCGCTTACACGGATAAGTGCCAGGAGAGAGATCAGTGGGGAGGGATGGGGGGCACGAATGGACAAGGGAGTCGCGTAGGGAGCGATCCCTGCGGAATGCAGAGAGAGGGTGGGAGGGAAAGATGTGCTTAGTGGTGGGATCCCGTTGGAGGTGGTGGAAGTTACGGAGAATAATATTTGGACCCGGAAAACTCCTTCGGAACGCTCTGCTCTCCACTCCCTCCGCACTAATCCTAACCTTATTATTAAACCTGCCGATAAGGGGGGTGATGTTGTAGTCTGGCGTACTGACCTCTACCTTGCTGAGGCACAGCGACAACTCACGGATACCTCCTCTTATTTACCCCTCGATCGTGACCCCACTAAGGAGCACCAGGCCATTGTCTCCCACACCATCACCGACTTTATCCGCTCAGGGGATCTCCCATCCACTGCCACTAACCTCATCGTTCCCACACCTCGCACTTCCCGTTTCTACCTTCTACCCAAGATCAACAAACCTGCCTGTCCTGGCCGACCTATTGTCTCAGCTTGCTCCTCCCCCACCGAACTCGTTTCTGCATACCTCGACACGGTTTTATCCCCCCTTGTTCAATCCCTTCCTACCTATGTTCGTGACACTTCTCATGCTCTTAAACTTTTCGATGATTTTAAGTTCCCTGGCCCCCACCGCTTTATTTTCACCATGGATGTCCAGTCCCTATAGACTTCCATCCCCCATCAGGAAGGTCTCAAAGCTCTACGCTTCTTTTTGGATTCCAGACCTAATCAGTTCCCCTCTACCACCACTCTGCTCCGTCTAGCGGAATTAGTCCTTACTCTTAATAATTTCTCCTTTGGCTCCTCCCACTTCCTCCAAACTAAAGGTGTAGCTATGGGCACCCATATGGGTCCTAGCTATGCCTGCCTTTTTGTTGGCTTTGTGGAACAATCTATGTTCCGTGCCTATTCTGGTATCTGTCCCCCACTTTTCCTTCGCTACATCGACGACTGCATTGGTGCTGCTTCCTGCACGCATGCAGAGCTCGTTGACTTTATTAACTTTGCCTCCAACTTTCACCCTGCCCTCAAGTTTACCTGGTCCATTTCCGACACCTCCCTCCCCTTTCTAGATCTTTCTGTCTCTGTCTCTGGAGACAGCTTATCCACTGATGTCTACTATAAGCCTACTGACTCTCACAGCTATCTGGACTATTCCTCTTCTCACCCTGTCTCTTGCAAAAACGCCATCCCCTTCTCGCAATTTCTCTGTCTCTGCTGCATCTGCTCTCAGGATGAGGCTTTTCATTCTAGGACGAGGGAGATGGCTTCCTTTTTTAAAGAAAGGGGCTTCCCTTCCTCCACTATCAACTCTGCTCTTAAATGCATCTCCCCTACTTCACGTACATCTGCTCTCACTCCATCCTCCCACCAGCCCACTAGGAATAGGGTTCCCCTGGTCCTCACCTACCACCCCACCAGCCTCCGGGTCCAACATATTATTCTCTGTAACTTCCGCCACCTCCAACGGGATCCCACCACTAAGCACATCTTTCCCTCCCCCCGTCTCTCTGCATTCCACAAGGATAGCTCCCTACGCGACTCCCTTGTCCAATCGTCCCACCCATCCCTCCCCACTGATCTCCCTCCTGGCACTTATCTGTGTAAGCGGAACAAGTGCTACACATGCCCTTACACTTCCTCCCTTACCACCATTCAGGGCCCCAAACAGTCCTTCCTGGTGAGGCAACACTTCACCTGTGAGTCGGCTGGGGTGATATACTGCGTCCGGTGCTCCCGATGTGGCCTTTTATATATTGGTGAGACCTGACGCAGACTGGGAGACTGCTTTGCTGAACACCTACGCTCTGTCCGCCAGAGAAAGCAGGATCTCCCAGTGGCCACACATTTTAATTCCACATCCCATTCCCATTCTGACATGTCTATCCACGGCCTCCTCTACTGTAAAGATGAAGCCACACTCAGGTTGGAGGAACAACACCTTATATTCCGTCTGGGTAGCCTCCAACCTGATGGCATGAACATCGACTTCTCTAACTTCTGCTAATGCCCCACCTCCCCCTCGTACCCCATCCGTTATTTATTTTTATATACACATTCTTTCTCTCACTCTCCTCTTTCGCCCTCTGTCCCTCTGTCCCTCTGAATATACCCCTTGCCCATCCTGTGGGTCCTCCCGCCCTTGGCTTTCTTCCCGGACCTCCTGTCCCATGATCCTCTCGTAACTCTTTTGCCTATCACCTGTCCAGCTCTTGGCTCCATCCCTCCCCCTCCTGTCTTCTCCTATCATTTTGGATCTTCCCCTCGCCCTCCAACTTTCAAATCCCTTACTCATTCTTCCTTCAGTTTGTCCTGACGAAGGGTCTCGGCCTGAAACGTCGACTGCAGCTCTTCCTACAGATGCTGCCTGGCCTGCTGCGTTCACCAGCAACTTTTATGTGCGTTATCTAAAAGAATCCATGACTTTGAAAGGAGTATATAGAAACAGATTCATTTAGAACATAGAACATAGAATAGTACAGCACAGTACAGGCCCTTCAGCCCACAATGTTGTGCCGACCCTCAAACCCTGCCTCCCATATAAGCCCCCATCTTAAATTCCTCCATATACCTGTCTAGTAGTCTCTTAAACTTCACTAGTGTATCTGCCTCCACCACTGACTCAGGCAGTGCATTCCATGCACCAACCACTCTCTGAGTAAAAAAAATCTTCCTCTAATATCCCCCTTGAACTTCCCACCCCTTACCTTAAAGCCATGTCCTCTTGTATTGAGCAGTAGTGCCCTGGGGAAGAGGCGCTGGCTATCCACTCTATCTATTCCTCTTATTATCTTGTACACCTCTATCATGTCAGCTCTCATCCTCCTTCTCTCCAAAGAGTAAAGCCCTAGCTCCCTTAATCTCTGATCATGGTCATAATGCATACTCTCTAAACCAGGCAGCATCCTGGTAAATCTCCTCTGTACCCTTTCCAATGCTTCCACATCCTTCCTATAGTAAGGCGACCAGAACTGGACACAGTACTGCAAGTGTGGCCTAACCAGAGTTTTATAGAGCTGCATCATTACATCACGACTCTTAAACTCTATCCCTCAACTTATGAAAGCTAACACCCCATAAGCTTTCTTAACTACCCTATCTACCTGTGAGGCAACTTTCAGGGATCTGTGGACATGTACCCCCAGATCCCTCTGCTCCTCCACACTGCCAAGTATCCTGCCATTTACTTTGTACTCTGCCTTGGAGTTTGTCCTTCCAAAGTGTACCACCTCACACTTCTCCGGGTTGAACTCCATCTGCCACTTCTCAGCCCACTTCTGCATCCTATCAATGTCTCTCTGCAATCTTTGACAATCCTCTACACTATCTACAACACCACCAACCTTTGTGTCGTCTGCAAACTTGCCAACCCACCCCTTAAATTACATTCCTAAATTAGGCAAAGCGAGACCTCCATCCTTTTTCAACTTTGGTAAGTGACATTTACTAATTCTTGGTCTTTTATTATTCCAAATAAAAAATAAAATAATAGAATCAATCCAATCAAAAAATTTCTCAGTCAAAAAAAACAGGGATATTCTGAAGTAAATATAAAAATTTTGGTAAAATCATCATTTTGACTAGATGGATGTGACCAACAACTGAAAATGTAAGTGGACTCCATCTACTAAATAAATACTTCATATAATCTACCAAGGGAACAAAATTGGCTTTATAAAGATCCTTATATTTTTTAGTGATTATAACACCTAAATATCTAAAAGAATCCGTTACTTTGAAGGAGTATTATCATATATAGAAACAGATTCATTTAAAGGAAACAATTCACTTTTACTAAAATTTTTGTTCAAATCCTGAAAAATCTCCAAATTCATTAAATAATTTTAGTAAGGGAGGAATAAATTCTTCGGGATTAGATATATAAACCAATAAATCGTCAGTGTAAAGAGAAATTTTATGAATGGTCTCATTCACAGAAATCCCATAAATATCTTCAGCTTCACGAAGAGCAAATGCAAGGGGCTGGTCTCTCTGCCTCACGTGGTGTCCTTCTCTTTCCATGAATGTCGGCGGTGATCATGTAAGGTGGTATCGTGGTTCTGTGTTTCATGGATTAGACTATTGTGTTTATGCACTGTGGTCATTTTCAAATTTATGGATTTATATTCTGTGTTTTTATTGCTCATTCCTCTTCTGTTTTGTTGCGTGAGGGGACAGTGTTTGAGGTTAATGTTCTGTTGTGTTCTGTTAGTATTTTTGTGCAGAGAGCGGTTGTGGGTTTGATGTTTGTCTCTGAATGACTTTCATGTTCTATCTTTGTTTCTTGGCTATCTGGAGAAGACAAATTTCAAAGTTATATATGGATACATGTTTTGATATAACTGATCCTTTGAACCTTTTAACCTATTCAACCTTTCCATAAAATTTAGGTCCTCAAGTCCCAGCAAGATCTTTGCAAATTTTCTCTGAATTCTTTCCATGTTAGCGTCATAGAAAAATATAGCACAGGTACAAACCCTTGAGCCCATCTAGTACATCTCTAACCATTTAAACTGCCTACTTCCAATGACCTGCACCAGGCCCACAGCCTTCCATACTCCTACCATCCATGTACCTATCCAAACTTCTCTTGAACAATTAAATCAAGCTCGCATGCACCACTTGTGCTGGCAGCTCGTTCCACTCTCTCGTGACTCTCTAAGTGAGGAAGTTCCCTCTCATGTTCCCCTTAAATTTTTCACCTTTCGCCGTTAAGCTATGACCTCCAGTTGTAGTCCCACCCAACTTCAGCGAAAAGCCTGCTTGTATTTATGCTATCTATACCCCTCATAATTTCATATATATCCCAATCAAATCTCCCCTCAATCTTATACGTTTTAAGGAATATGGTCTGAACCTATTTAACCTTTCTCTCTAACTCAGGTCCTCCAGACCCAGCAACATCCTTTAATTTAAAAGGGATTTGTACACGGTGCATATGTGTGAGAGAAAGCAGTTGAGATGCCTTTGTTCTCAGTGCCTCTCAGTGCCCTACCGTTTACTGTGAAAGACCTTCCCTGGTTGGTCCTACCAAAGTGCAACACCTCGTACCTACCTCTATCTGCCATTATTCAGCCTATATTTCCAGCAGATCCCACCGCAAGCTTTGATAGTCTTCCTTGCTGTCCATTACCCTCCCCAAATATTGGTGCCCTCTGCAAATTTGATGATCCAATTCACCACATTATCATCCAGATTGTTGAAATATATGACAAACAACAATGGACCCAGCACTGATCCCTGCAGCACTCCATTAGTCACAGGCCTCCAGTCAGAGAGGTAACACTCTACTACCACTCTCTGGCTTCTTCCACAAAGCCAATGTCTCATTCACTTTACATCCTCATCCTGAATGCTCAATGACTGAACCGTGTGGACCAGCCTCCCATTACGAAAGTCCATGTAGACAACATCCACTGCCTTGCCTTCATTCACTTTCCTGGTAACTTCCTTGATACACTATATAAGATTGGTTAGACATGACCTACCATGTACGAAACCATGTTGACTATTCTTAATCAGCCCATGTCTATCCAAATACTTAAATATCCGGTCCCCTAGAATACCTTACAAAAATTTTCCCACTAGTGATGTCAGCCTCACTGGCCTGTAATTTCCTGGTTTATTTAGAGCCTTTCTTAAACAGTTGAACAACATTGGCTAAGGATGATTTAAATATCTCTGCTTGGGCCTCTGTAATTTCTGCACGTGCCTCCCAGAGAGTCCAAGGGATCACTGAAGTCGATGGCTTTTCCTCACTTCTATAGACTCTGTGTCCATCTCCCGAGCAAATACAAATGGAAAAAATTCCTTTAAGATCTCCCCCATCCCTCTTGGCTCCACACATGGATTACCATTCTGCTCTTCCAGAGGACCAATTTTGTCCCTTGCAATCTTTTTGCTCTTAAATATCTGTAGAATCCCTTCGGATTCTCCCATACCTCGGCAGCTAGGGCAACCTAATGCCTCCTTTTAGCCCTCTTGATTTCTTTCTAAGTGTTCTCTTGCATTTCTTATACTCCATAAGTACCTCAGTTATTCCTACCTGCCTATACCTCCTTTGCACCTCCTTTTTTTGCCTAACCAGAGCAATCTCTTGAAAACCAAGGTTCCGTAAGCCTGTTATCTTTACCTTCTATTCTGACAGGCACATACAACCTTTTGTATCCCAAAATTTCATTTTGGAAGGCCTCTCTCTTACCAAGTACACCTTTGCCAGGAAACAGCCTGTCCCAATCCACATGTGCCAGATCTTTTCTGATAGCATCAAAATTGGTCATTCATCAGTTTAGAATTTCACCCCACAGACCAGAGCTATTGTTTTGTATATTTACCTTGAAAGTAATGGCGTTATGATCACTGGACGTCAAGTATTCCCCAACACGAACTTCTCTCACCTGCTCTGTCATATTCCATAATAACAGTTCAAGTATCGCACACTCTCTCGTTGGCACTTGTACATACTGATGAAAGAAACTTTCCTGACACATTTGACAATCTCTATCCCATCTAGACCTTTTACAGTATGGGAGTTCTAGTCAATATGTGGGAAGTCAAGATCACCTACTATAACAACCTTATGTTTCTTGTCTGCAATCTCTCTACAAATGTGTTCCTCTAAGTCTCTCAGACTGTTGGGTGGTCTGAAATATAGCCCCATTAATGTTGTCGTATCTTTTTTATTCCTCAGTTCCACACATAATGCCTCAATAGATGAGTTCTCTGGTTTATCCTGACTGAGCACTGCCGTGACATTTTACTTGACTAGTATGCCATACCTCTCCTTTAATCCCTCCCACTCTGTCCTGTCTCACCATGCTCAAACTTTTGATTCTTGACTTTCTCTGCTCTTACCAACGTCTGTCTCCACAACCTCTCCACCAACTGTTTTGGCATTCTGTTTCCCATCCCCATGCAACTCTAATTTAAACCCCACTCCCACCCCATGTAGCACTAGCAAACCTTCCCACTAGAATATTAGTCGCCTTCCAGTTCAAGTGCAAACCATCTATTCAGAACAAATTCCACCTTCCATGGAAGAGAGCCCAATGATCCAAAAATCTGATGCCCTCCCTCCCACACCAATTCCTTAGTCACATGTAAAACTGTATAATGCCCCTATCTCTGGCCTCACTAGCACATGGCATGCGTAGCAATCCTAAGATCACAACTCTGGAGATCCTATTGTTTATCTTAGCACCGAACTCCCTAAACTCACTCTACAAAACCTCATTACTCTTCCTACCTATGTCATTGGCACCTACATGGACCACAGCCTGTGGCTGTTTGCCCTCCTACTTAAGGTTGCTGAGGACTTGGTCTGAGATGTCACTAACCCTGGCACCAGAGGCAATATACCATCTGGGAATCTTGTTCTCATCCAAAGAACCTGCTTTCTGTTCCCCTAACTAACAAATCCCCTATCATCACAGGTTGTCTCTTCTCCTCCTTTCCCTCTTGAGTCCCAGAGCCAGACTCAGTGCCAGAGATCTGACTGCTGTGACTTTCCTCTGCGAGGTCACCCCCCACCCCCAAACCGTATCCAAAGTGTTATACCTGTTGTTGAGAGCTGTGGCCACAGGGTTACTCTGCACTGGCTCCTTAACTCCTTTCTCCTTCCTGACTGTCACCCAGTTTCCTGTGTCCAGAACCTTGGCTGTAACTACCTCCCTATACGTCCTATCTATCACCCCATCTACTTCTTGAATAAGTCATAGAGTTAGAGCACAGAAACAGGCGATTCAGTCCATCTAATCCATGCCGACCCATTTAAACTGCCTTCTCCCATCAACATGTGCTGATGGGATTTCATCCAGTTCCAGCTCTAACTCCAACTACTTAACATTGAGTGTTAGAAGCTGCTGCTGGATGCACTTTTCACAGTTGTAGTCATCAGGGACACTTGAGGTCTCCCTGTCCTCCCACATCCCACAACAGCAGCATTCCACTATTCTACCTGGCATTCCTACTGTTCTAACTGAGTAAATGTTAGTTAACTGAGTAAATGTTAGTTAACTGAGCAAATATTAGTTAACTGAGTAAATGTTAGTTAACTGAGTAAATGTGAGTTAACTGAGTAAATGTGAGTTAACTGAGTAAAAGACAACGAGGAAGATCAGAAGGAGTGGGCTGGCTGTTGGCTGTGTGCCCAGAGGCACAGAGCTCGGAAAAGGCGATACAACAGACTTTTAACACCATAAATCAGTGCGTTGTTTTGTTATATCTCCCCTCTCGCTGTGAAACGGGGACACCCCTTTTCAACTTATTAGGGAGAGAGAGAGCCTGTAGTATGGTGAATGAGTAGTCTTTGGGGTGTGTCTTTATTGCTGCTTTGCTGCACACTTGAGTGCTCGGTGAGGGGGGCTGATAGTTTTTTTTGCTGGTGGGGGAGGGGAGATCATTGCCTTGCTGCTGCTTGTGTGTGGGGGGAGGGAGCTGGGGGGTGCTTTGGGGTTCTCACGTTTAACTGTCATTCATTCTTAGGGGCACTCCTCTGTTTTCGTGGATGTTTGCAAAGAAGAAGAATTTCAGGATGTATATTGTATACATTTCTCTGACATTAAATGTACCTGTTGATGTAAAGAACGAAAAACAATGAATAAATTGTGGCAAAAAAATTACCTTCAGCTTTTTCACCTTCTCTCACTGAAGCCTCGAAGATCTAAAGGCTGAAGATCCCCACTCTAAGTATGTCCACCCAATGATGGCCACTCCACTTGCACTTGCCTTATTTTAATTTATTCTTGCCAATCAATCCCGATTGCCGATTGGCCGCAGCTCAAAACACTGATTGCCACAAGTCGCTGCCTTATCTACTCAATCAGTGAACCTGAGTGGGCTACAACTTCTCAAGCTTCAAATCTCTGATAGGCCGTTGGTCAAAAATTGATATCGGCGGGAGAAGAAGATGGCGATGCAACACAGCGCGCACAGCTCTCTGGTGAAATGATATCGTATCTATTAAATAGGGGCTGTGGACAATTCCAATTTGATGGAGACAGACGTGAGAAGCACAGAGGAACATCTGGAGAAATTTCTGAAATGCCCGGTTCGCTGCCGCTGCTACTGTGCGATTGAGAATCTCCGGAGGGAAGGCCCCAAAATCCCCGGCTTTGCCTGCTGCTGGCTACCGAGGCTGGGGTTGAAGCGTTTGGCAGAGATGGTGCTCAGTACTCGGTGTCTGAGGGCTGATCAGAGCATGAAGTTTTCGGACGACTCAGAGTCGGACTGTGGTCAGGCATGGCAGGGAGAGTCTTCTTCCTTCTCCCGTCTGTGTGAGATGTGGGACTTTCGAGAGACTTTGAACTTTTACTGTGCTCATGGACTTCTTCAGCAAGATATGGCATTGTTGCACTGTTGTAACTATATGTTATAATTATGTGGTTTTTGTTAGTTTTTCAGTTTTGGTCTGTCCTGTGCTTCTGTGATATCACACAGGAGGAATATTGTATCATTTCTTAGTGCATGCATTACTAAATGACAATAAAGGAGGACTGCGTGTCCTCATAATCTAATCTTTCCTGTAGGGAGGTGACCAGAATGGCACACAATGCTCCAAATTAGACCACAGTGGAGGGACACAGATTAGAAGTTTTGGTAGTTAAATTGCTCACCTTATTGTTTGCAGGCCCAAGGCCTGGTGAACCGCAGGTAGCGGGACCTTCCCCATGATGAACAACATGATTTCTGACCTTTGATAAGCAGGCAAAGTGTTGGCGAAAGCACCTGAAGAGAAATGGGAATTCACAAGCAGGGACAAGATTCAAGATTGTTTAATGTTATTTCCATACTCAAGTGTAAAGGACTTCAAAATAATTGTTACTCTGGATCTGATGCGGCACAAAAATTAACAATATCATAAAGAGCACAATAATTAAATATGTATGATAGCTTATTAGATTGGTCAGACCCCACTTGGAGTACTGTGCTCAGTTCTGGTCGCCTCACTACAGGAAGGATGTGGAAACCATAGAAAGGGTGCAGAGGAGATTTACAAGGATGTTGTCTGGATTGGGGAACATGCCTTATGAGAATAGGTTGAGTGAACTCGGCCTTCTCTCCTTGGAGCGATGGAGGATGAGAGGTGACCTGATAGAGGTGTATAAGATGATGAGAGGCATTGATTGTGAGGATAGTCAGAGGCTTTTTCCCAGGGCTGAAATGGTTGCCACAAGAGGACACAGGTTTAGGGTGCTTGGAAGTAGGTACAGAGGAGATGTCAGGGGTAAGTTTTTTATGCAGAGAGTGGTGAGTGTATGTAATGGGCTGTCGGCAACGGTGGTGGAGGTGGATACGATAGGGTCTTTTAAGATTCTCCTGGACAGGTACATGGAGCTTAGAAAAATAGAGGGCTATGGGTAAGCCTAGTAATTTCTAAGGTAGGGACATGTTTGGCACAACTTTGTGGGCCGAAGGGCCTGTATTGTGCTGTAGGTTTTCTATGTTTCTATTTTTCATAAAGTGATGGTAGGTGTATGACTGTCTGTCCTTAAGGTGACTAACAGGAAATGATAAAGTAATGATGACTGGGGTGTGAAGGAGTGGGTTAGTGGGTGTAAGTGTTGATCAGTCTTACTACTTAGGGCAAGTAGCAGTTTTTGAGTCTGGTGGTCCTGGCATGGATGCTACGTAGCTTCCTCCCTGATGGGTAGGGGACTAACAGTCCATAAGCAAGGATGGGTAGGATACTTCATGATGTTACTGGTCTGTTCCAGCACTTTTCTGTATACATGTCCTTGACATAGACAGTTGCTAGTGGTGTGTTGGGCAGTTCTGAGCACCTGTTGTAGAACCTTCCTGTCCACCCCAGTACAGTTTCCGTACCATGCAGGGATACAGCATGTCAGTATGTTCTCTACTGTGCATTTATAGAATGATGTGAGTATAGATCTGCATAGTCCAGCTCTCTTCAGCCTTGCCACTAAATAGTGGCATTGAAGGAATGGTGAGCGGGCTTTGAAGTAATCTGTGAGCCTTGTAGTCTTGGTCAGTAAACAGACCAGTGCACAGGTTAGACCCAGAGGACAAGCCACCCAGCCTTCCCCCAGAATCAGAAATCTGAAACCCCCCTCCTGTCCTGTCCCATCAGTACTGTCCCTGTGGTTCTGTACCACAGCTGGTGGTACAAAGAAAAATGCAAGTCTATATCTGGTAAAATATAGCAACTGTGTGGATGAAAACGTAGGCTGGCGAATTATTAAGTTCGTGGATGACAGCCGGAATTGATGACTTTGTGGATCAGGAGGAAGGTTGTCAAAGGATGAAGCGAGATATAGATACAGATACGGGCAGAGAAATGGCAGATTGATTATGATCGAGGCAAGATTGGAGGACGTGCACTGAGGAGAGGCTGGTCAAACTGGGGTGGTTTCCCCGAGAAGAGAGGGCATATGTGATAGAAGTTTACAAAATTATATGAGGCATAGATAAGCAACCAGTATCTTTCTCCCCAGGATTGAAATGCCTCGCACTAGCAGGCGTGTATTTAAGGTAATAAGGGGAAAGTACAAAGGAGGTGTGTGAGGCAAGTAGTTTTTGTTCAGAATGGTGGTAGGGGGTGATGGCAGAGGCAGATAGCATAGGACTGTTTCAAAGACTCATGATAGGCACATGATTATTCAGAGAAGGGAATGATATGGTCATTGTATAGGGAAACCTTCCTTACACCGTGAAGCTTTACCGTTAACTGAGGGCTCAGCAGACCCCAGGTTGGGAAGCCCTGGATTAGATGAATTAGGATTTACAAAGATGTTCTACACCCGGCGAAAAAGGACTTTCGAAGATGTTCTACACCCGGGGATAGCTGAAAGACTGGCCTGGGACAGAGGACTCTAGTGAGCAGCCTCTGCCTCAGTGAGAGTGATGGACTTAAGAAGGAAAAGAATTGGTTGAATTAGTTTGGCATAGCATCCTGCCTGAAGAGTATGTGGTGTACATAATTTTCTGACGTTATTTCAGATTTACAGCATCTGATTTATTTTGCCTTTGGACTGCTCTACCTTTGCTCTCCTCTCCTGTCTATCCTCTAGGTGTTGGCTGTACTCCCCTGGGGGTCAATATTCAGAACCAAATTTTCATCCCAAAGCAACAGCTGAAGCTGGAGACCTGGCCAGGCCCCTCACTCACCGATGGTCTTGATGACTGCCTCCTGGAACAGCCGCTCCTCACGCTCCTTGACGACCTGGTTGCCGACGTCGGTGATGGAACCACACTTGCCTGTCACTTCGTAGTCGATGCTGAGACGCAGGTGTCGGAGCAGTGTGTTGAAAACCTCCAGTACTGTGGGTCCTGAGGAGGGAATCAGGCAGAACCAGAAAGGATATGCTGGCACTGGAGAAGGTCCAAAGGGAGCTCACGAGAATGATCACAGAAATGGAAGGGTTTGATGGCTCTGGGCCTGTACTCCCTGGAGTTTAGGAGAATGACTGAGGGATGTCATTGAAACCTCTTAAATATTGGAAGTTCTCGATAGAGTGGACGTGGAGAGGTTGGGGTTTCCTATGGTGGACGAGTCTAGGACCAGAGGGCACAGCCTCAGACCAGAGGGACATGCATTTAGAACAGAGATGAGGATGGATTTCTTTAGGCAGAGGGTGGTGAATCTGTGGAATTCATTGCCTCAGATGGCAATTAGATTAGAGAGCAGGTGTAGGTGTATTTAGCGCTCAGGAGCAGAAAGACGGGTTTAATCACATTATTTTTGGATTGGTTGAGTGACCTCTATCATGTGTTTCTGACCTGCGAGGAATAATCCACCACTGGCTATCGACATAAAAACAAAAATGGTGCACAAAAGTGGAATGAGTAAGGAGACAAGCTTCATACTCACCTACAGAGCCGCCTGCTGCAATCACAGCTGACTCGGACAGCACCTCCACAATGCCAGTGCGCACTTTAGCAGCACTCTTACTGTTGGCATCCAGATGTCCCACCAGATGCTGTATGACCAGATGGGAATGCTGTGACTACAGGAGACAAGAGAGTGGATGGTTGAAGAGGATTAATAACAACCTTACTCTTTTCTTCCCTGATCCTCGCCCACACTATAGGTGGAATGTGCATCATGGTCACTGTGAGATACTGAGATATTCAGCCCCGTAATGCAGCGTCTGAGACTCGGCTAACACATATAAGTAGTAACATGGAGATAAAATACCCTCAAAGTACAGGTTAGGTAGAGGCTACTGAGCAATAAGGAGCTTCTCCATTTACAGTGGATTCCAGTTAATTGGATCGTCAGTAATCATGGCAGACATTTATTTGAGACAACTTTTAAAGAACAAAAGCTAATCAGGAAAATTGCTGGGATTCCCTTCATTTATTCAGTATACAATGCCACTTAAAATGGGGAAAGAGATGGTTGCCAAACGGGTTTTAACTAACATCAGTGCACTTCTGTGGCTGTCAGATGCTACACAGCGCTTAGAGTGAAGTTTTTAGACAGTGTCAGTTCTATTCCAAAAAAACATAGAAACATAGAAAACCTACAGCACAATACAGGCCCTTCAGCCCACAGAGTTGTGCCAAACATGTCCCTACCTTAGAAATTACTAGGCTTACCCATAGCCCTCTATTTTTCTAAGCTCCATGTACCTATCGAAAAGTCTCTTGAAAGACCCTATCGTATCCGCCTCCACCACCGTTGCCAGCAGCCCATTCCACACACTCACCACTCTCTGAGTAAAAAACTTAACTGACATCTCCTCTGTACCTTCTCCCCAGCACCTTAAACCTGTGTCCTCTTGTGGCAAACATTTCAGCCCTGGGAAAACACTTTTGAATCCTCATCACTATTTACACTCACAGATAGTTTTGTCTCATCCACAAACATGGGGATGTTATATTTGGTTCGCTGAATAGCGTGGTGCAGAGATCTGATCTATGAAGTTCCCACTAGGGAAGAGGCCCCTGGAGAAGAGGTGCTGGCTACCCACTCTATCTATTCTTCTTAATATCTTAATATACCTCTATCATGTATCCTCTCATCCTTCTTCTCTCCAAAGAGTAAAGCCCTAGCTCCCTTAATCTCTGATCATAATGCATACTCTCTAAACCAGGCAGTATCCTGGTAAATCTCCTCTGTACCCTTTCCAATGCTTCCACATCCTTCCCATAGTGAGGTGTCCAGAACTGGACACAGTACTCCAAGTGTGGCCTAACCAGAGTTTTATAGAGCTGCATCATTACCTCGCGACTCTTAAACCCTATCCCTCGACTTATGAAAGCTAACACCCCATAAGCTTTCTTAACTACCCTATCTACCTGTGAGGCAACTTTCAGGGATCTGTGGACATGTACCCCCAGATCCCTCTGCTCCTCCACACTACCAAGTATCCTGCCATTTACTTTGTACTCTGCCTTGGAGTTTGTCTTTCCAAGGTGTACCACCTCACATTTCTCCGGGTTGAACTCCATCTGCCACTTCTCAGCCCACTTCTGCATCCTATCAATGTCTCTCTGCAATCTTCGACAATCCTCTATACTATCTACAACAGCACCAACCTCTGTGTCATCTGCAAACTTGCCAACCCACCATTTTAACCCCACATCCAAGTCATTAATAAAAATGACGAAAAGTAGAGGTCCCAGAACAGATCCTTGTGGGACATCACTAGCCACAACCCTCCAATCCAAATGTACTCCCTCCACCACGACCTTCTGCCTTCTGCAGGCGAGCCAATTCTGAATCCACCCGGCCAAACTTCCCTGGATCCCATGCCTTCTGACTTTCTGAATAAGCCTACCGTGTGGAACCTTGTCAAATGCCTTACTAAAATCCATATAGATCACATCCACTGCACTACCCTCATCTATATGCCTGGTCACCTCCTCAAAGAACTCTATCAGGATTGTTAGACACGATCTGCCCTTCACAAAGCCATGCTGACTGTCCCTGATCAGACTATGATTCTCTAAATGCCTATAGATCCTATCTCTAAGAATCTTTTCCAACAGCTTTCCCACCACACACATAAGGCTCACTGGTCTATAATTACCCAGACTATCCCTACCACCTTTTTTGAACAAGGGGACAACATTCACCTCCCTCCAATCCTCCGGTACCATTCCCTTGGACAACGAGGACATAAAGATCCTAGCCAGAGGCTCAGCAATTTCTTCCCTCGCCTCGTGGAGCAGCCTGGGGAATATTCCGTCCTAATGTATTTTAATAACTCCAACACCTCCTTTCCCTTAATATCAACATGCTCCAGAACATCAACCTCACTCATATTGTCCTCACCGTCATCAAGTTCCCTCTCACTGGTGAATACCGAAGAGAAGTATTCATTGAGGACCTCGCTCACTTCCAGAGCCTCCAGACACATCTTCCCAATATGAAGAGCGTTTGATGGCTCTGGGCCTGTATTCACAGGAAATCAGAAGAATGAGGGGTGACCTCATTGAAAACTATCAATGGCTGTACCCACGAATAATAAGTATATCATTTTGGATACTGTTGATGGGGATGACCTACCAGGGACAAGTTGCAGTGGTTGCATGTCTGGCACCGAGATGGGATCCTCAGTTCAAAAGGGAAGGAGGGAAAAGAGGAGAGCAGTAGTGATCAGGGATTCAATAGTTAGGGGGACAGATAAGAGATTCTGTGGAAGAGATCAAGAATCCCGGATGGTCTGTTGCCTCCCTGGTGCCAAGGTCCACGATATCTCGGATTGAGTTCTCAAATGTCGAAAGGCCTAGACAGAGTAGATGGTGAAAGTATGTTTCCCATGATGGGGGAGTCTAGGACAAGAGGGCACAGCCTCAGGATAGAGGGGAATCCATTTAAATCAGAGATGTGAAGAAACTCTTTTAGCCCGAGGGTGGTGAATTTGTGGAATTTTGTTACCACAGGCAGCTATGGAGGCCAGGTCATTGGGTGTATTTAAGGCCAAGCTTGGTAGATTCTTGACCGGACGTTGCATCAAAGGTTACGGGGAGAAAGCTGGGGAGTGGGGCTGAGGAGGGGATAGAAGGATCAACAATGATTGAATGGTGAAGCAGATTAGATGGGCCAAATGGCCTAATTCTACTCCTAGGTCTGATGGTCTTAAGGTCTTATAATAGCAGTTGAACGGGGCACGACTGCGCAAGCGCGTGTGAGTCGGACCGTGAGGCAGCGGGAGTGTTTAAAAGAGAGAAGTGTAACAGAGCGGGCAACGGAGTAGAGGGAGACAGAGTAGGAAGGCTTTGGCTCGAGCTGCTTCGGTGAGCAGAGACTGAGGAAGAGCTTCACTCCAAGTTAGGTAAGGCCAGGTAATTTCCTTTAATAAATCTAATTACCTTAAGAGTAAGTAAAGGAGGCAGCAGTTAGGGCAGTTGAGTGCTCCGTTTGCCGTATGTGGGAAGTCAGGGCGAGCACAACCGTCCCTGATGACTACACATGCGAAAGGTGCATCCAGCTGCAGATCCTGACAAACCGAGTTAGGGAACTGAAGCTGGAGCTGGATGAACTTCGGATCATTCGGGAGGCAGAGGCAGAAATAGACAGGAGTTACAGGGAGAAAGTCACCTCTAAGAGTCAGGAGACAGGTAGCTGGGTGACTGTCAGGAGAGGGAAGGGGAATAGACAGAATGAGCAGAGCACCCCTGTGGCCGTTCCCACCAATAATAAGTACATCATTTTGGATACTGTTGATGGGGACGACCTACCAGGGACAAGTTGCAGTGGTTGCGTCTCTGGCACCAAGATGGGACCCTCAGCTCAGTAGGGAAGGAGGGAAAAGAGGAGAGCAGTAGTGATAGGGGATTCGGTAGTTAGAGGGACAGATAAGAGGTTCTGTGGAAGAGATCAAGAATCCTGGATGGTCTGTTGCCTCCCTGCTGCCAAGGTCCACGATATCTTGGATCGAGTTCTCAGTATTCTCAAGAGGGAGGGTGAGCAGCCAGATGTCGTGGTCCATGTAGGCACCAATGATGTGGGTAGGAAGAGTGAGGAGGTCCTGAAAGGTGAGTTCAGGGAGTTAGATGCCAAGTTAAATGACAGGACTCCCAGGTTAACAATCTCAGGATTGCTACCAGCGCCACGTGCAGGCGGGTTTAGAAATAGTAAGATAGCGCAGATCAACACGTGGCTGAAGACATGGTGCAGGAGGGAGGGCTTCAGATTTATAGATAATTGGGCAGTTTTCCAGGGAAGGTGGGACCTGTTCCGGCGGGACGGATTACATCTGAACTGGAGGAGGACAAATATTCTTGCAGGTAGGTTTGCTAGAGAGGCTCCAGTGGATTTAAACTAGATACAAGGGGGGAGGGAACCACAGTGTAGAAACAGATGTAGGGGAGAAGGAAGAAAAAGGAGATAGTAAGTTGTTTGCACCGTTAGTGATAAACAGAGAGTAAGAGGTGGAAAATTTCTTAAATGCATTTATTTTAATGCTAGGAGCATTGTAAGAAAGGTGGATGAGCTTAGAACATGGATTGATACCTGCAAGTATGATGTTGTAGCTATTAGTGAAACATAGTTGCAGGAGGGGTGTGATTGGCAACTAAATACTCCTGGATTTCGTTGCTTCAGGTGTGATAGAATCAGAGGGACAAGAGGGTTAGATGTTGCATTGCTTGTCAGAGAAAATATTACAGCGGTGCTCTGGCAGGATAGATTAGAGGGCTCGCCTAGGGAGGCTATTTGGGTGGAATTGAAGAATGGGAAATGTGTAGTAACACTTATAGGGGTGTATTATAGACCACCTAATAGGGAGCGAGAATTGGAGGCGCAAATTTGGAAGGAGATAGCAAGTATTTGTGGTAAGCACAAAGTTGTCATTGTGGGAGATTTTCATTTTCCACACATAGACTAGCAAGCGCATACTGTAAAAGGGTTGGATGGTTTGGAGTTTGTAAAATGTATGCAGGATAGTTTTTTGCAGCAATACATAGAGGTACTAACTAGAGAAGGGGCAGTGTTGGATCTCCTTTTAGGGAATAAGATAAGTCAGGTGACGGAGGTATGCATTGGGGAGCACTTCGGGTCCAGTGATCACAATGCCTTTAGTTTCAATATAATTATGGAGAAGGATAGGTCTGGACCCAGGGTTGAGATTTTTGATTGGAGAAAGACTAACTTTAAGGAGATGCGAAAGGATTTAGGAGTGGATTGGGACAAATCGTTTTATGGGAAGGATGTAATAGAGAAATGGAGGTCATTTAAAGGTAAAATTTTGAGGGTACAGAATCTTTATGTTCATGTTAAGTTGAAAGGTTAAAAGTTTGAGAGAGCCATGGTTTTCAAGGGATATTGGAAACGGTTCAGAAAAAGAGAGATATCTACAATAATTATAGGCAGCATGGAGTAAATGAGGTGCTCGAGGAATATAAAGAATGTAAAAAGAATCTCAAGAAAGAAATTAGAAAAGCTAAAAGAAGATACGAGGTTGCTTTGGCAAGTAAGGTGAAAATAAATCCCAAGGGTTTCTACAGTTATATTATTAACAGAAAGATAGTGAGGGATAAAATTGGTCCCTTAGAGAATCATAATGGACAGCTATGTGTGGAACTGAAAAAGATGGGGGAGATTTTGAACAATTTCTTTTCTTCGGTATTCACTAAGAAGGATATTGCATTGTGTAAGGTAAGGGAAACAGGTAGGGAAGTTATGGAAACTATGATGATTAAAAGAAGAGGAAGTATTGGCGCTTTTAAGGAATATAAAAGTGGATATTTCTCCAGGTCCTGACAGGATATTACCTAGGACCTTGAGGGAAGTTAGTATAGAAATAGCAGGGGCTCTGACAAAAATATTTCAAATGTCATTGGAAAAGCGGATGGTGCCGGAGGATTGGCGTAATGCTCGTGTTGTTCCATTGTTTAAAGAGGGTTCTAAGAGTAAACCTAGCAATTATCGGCCTGTAAGTTTGACGTCAGTGGTGGGTAAATTAATGGGAAGTATTCTTAGAGATGGTATATATAATTATCCGGATACACAGAGTCTGATTAGGAACAGTCAACATGGATTTGTGCGTGGAAGGTCATGTTTGACAAATCTTGTTGAATTTTTTTGAAGAGGTTAATGGGAAAGTTGACCAGGGTAAAGCGGTGGATGTTGTCTATACAGACTTCAGCAAGGCCTTTGACAAGGTTCCACACAGAAGGTTTGTTAAGAAGGTTCAATCGTTAGGAATTAATATTGAAATAATAAAATGGATTCAGCAGTGGCTGGATGGGAGACTCCAGAGAGTAGTGGTGGATAACTGTTTGTCAGGTTGGAGGCCGGCAACTAGTGGTGTGCCTCAGGGATCTGTACTGGGTCCAATGTTGTTTGTCATATATATTAACGATCTGGATGATGGGGTGGTAAATTGGATTAGTAAGTATGCAGATGATACTTAGATAGGTGGCGTTATGGATAATGAAGTAGGCTTTCAAAGCTTGCAGAGAGATTGAGGCCAGTTAGAAGAGTGGGCTGAAAGATGGCAGATGGAGTTTAATGCCGATAAGTGTGAGGTGCTACATTTTGGTAGGACTAATCAAAATAGGACATACATGGTAAATGGTAGGGTGTTGAAGAATGCAGTAGAACAGAGGGATCTAGGAATAATGGTGCATAGTTCCCTGAAGGTGGAATCTCATGTGGATAGGGTGGTGAAGAAAGCTTTTGGTATGCTGACCTTTATAAATCAGAGCATTGAGTATAGGAGTTGGGATGTAATGTTAAAATTGTACAAGGCATTGGTAAGGCCAAATTTGGAGTATTGTGTACAGTTCTGGTCACCGAATTATAGGAAAGATGTCAACAAAATTGAGAGAGTACAGTGAAGATTTACTAGAATGTTCCCTGGGTTTCATCACCTGAGTTACAGAGAAAGGTTGAACAAGTTGAGTCTTTATTCTTTGGCACGTACAAGGTTGAGGGGGGACTTGATAGAGGTATTTAAAATTATGAGGGGGATAGATAGAGTTGACATGGATAGGCTTTTTCCATTGAGAGTAGGGGAGATTCAAACAAGTGGACATGAGTTGAGAGTTAGGGGGCAAAAGTTTAAGGGTAACACGAGGGGGAACTTCTTTACTCAGAGAGTGGTAGCTGTGTGGAACGAGCTTCCAGCAGAAGTGGTTGAGGCAGGTTCGACGTTGTCATTTAAAGTTAAATTGGATAGATATATGGACAGGAAAGGAATGGAGGGTAATAGGCCGAGTGCAGGTCGGTGGGACTAGGTGAGAGTAAGGATTCGGCATGGACTAGAAGGGCCGAAATGGCCTGTTTCTGTGCTGTAATTGTTATATGGTTATATGGTGAAAGGCCTTGATAAAGTAGATGTGGAGAGGATGTTTCCTATGGTGGGAGGGTCTAAGACCAGAGGACACAGCTTCAGAAAAGGGGGGCTTCCTTTTAGAATGGAGATGAGAAGGAATTTCTTTAGCCAGAGAGTGGTGAATCTGTGGAATTCTTTGTCAAAGGCAGTTGAGGAGGCCAAGACTTTATGTATATTTAAGGCAGAGGTTGATAGATTCTTGACTGGTCAGGGCATGAAGGGATACAGGCAGGAGATTGGGGCTGAAAGGAAAATTGGATCAGCCTTGATGAAATGGCAGGGCAGACTCGATGGGCAAAATGGCCTAATTCTGCTCCTATATCTTCTGGTCTTATGGTCGATATCCTGATTTATTACCAGCCTTGATTTGGTCAATGACAGTGGTGTCATCGGCAAACATACATATGGCATCGGAGCTGTGTTTAGCCACACAGCCATAAGTGTGAAGTGAGTAGAGCAGGGTGCAAAGCACACCGCCCTGTGGTGCACCTGTGCTGATGGAGATTGTGGAGGAGATGTTGTTGCCAATCTGAAATTACTGAGGTATGCAAGTGAGGAAATGAGGACCTAGTTGCACAAGGAGGCATTGAGGCCTAGGACTTCAAGCTTATTGATTAGTCCTTCAACCCACACTCGTGCTACCTTCTGGAATCTAGATACACCATATCCAATGGTGGTTACTCAACCATTCTACATCTTTTAAGAAGCAGTCAAAGACGACCACAAGAGATTCTGCAGGTACTGGAAATCCAGAGCAACACACACAGAAGGCTGGAGGAAGCCAGCAGGTCAGGCAGCATCTATAGAAGCAATAAACAGTCGATGTTTCGGGTGGCACCATTCATCGCACTGAAAAGGAAGGGGGAAGATGCCAGAAGAGAATGTCGGGGGAGGGGAAGGAGGACAAGAAGTTGATAGGTAAGATCAGCTGGGTGTGGAAGGGGGGAGATGATGTGAGAACATGGGAGATAATGGGTGGAAAAGGCAAAGGGCCATAGAAGAAGGAACATAGCAGGAGAGGGGAGTGGACGATGGGAGAAAGGGAGGGAGGAGGGGCAGCAGGGGGTGGTGATGTGCAGGTGAGCTCATCTTTTTATTCTGGCATCTTTCCCCTTGCTTTTCAGTGCTGATGGAGAGTCTCGGCCCGAAACATTGATTAATGATTCTTTTCTGCAGATACTGCCTTATCTGCTGAATTGGTCCAGCATTTAAGATGTGGTGCTGTTGTTCAGTGATTCTCCTCACCCTGGGACCAGGAAAGCAACAATCCCACACTGGTGTATGTCTGTAACCATGGAAACACCAGTCTGTCCACCTAACCAAATCCCCTGTCGCTGCCGTTCAAGATGGATTTCTGGTGTCATTGATCTTATGAGCTAAATAGTTTAATCAGACTTTAATGCCTATCCAATTTGCATGGTGTGCCCAATACGGATTAAACATTACCCGTGATTGTGCATCAGAATGGTTAATTTAGACACTGTATTTAAAAAGTGTAGGTAACCAGCCACACACACTCAGTGGGCACTTTATTAGGTATAGCAGTGGAACCAATGGCATGGATCGGATGACTGACGAGGCTTTGCAAAGGAAGTTCAGGGAGTTAGGTGCTGAGTTGAGGGGCAGGACCTCCAGAGTTGTGATCTCTGGATTGCTCCCCATGCCACGTGCTAGTGAGGCTCGAACTAGGAAGATTATACAGTTTAACATGTGGCTAAGGAGTTGGTGTAGGAGGGAGGGCATAAGATTTTTGGATTATAGGTCCCTCTTCCGGGGAAGGTGGGACCTGTACAGAAGGGACAGTTTGCACCTGAACTGGAGGGGGCCAAGTATCCTTGCAGGAAGGTTTGGTAATACTGCACAGTGGGGTTTAAACTAGAGTTGCAGGGGGATGGGAACCAGTGCCAGAACAGTTAATGGAGAGGTTGTGGAGGCAGATGCTGGTCAGACTTCAGACAAAGTCAGGAATCAAAAGGTTGAGCATGGTGTAGCAAAATCGAAAAGGATGAATAGAAGACTGAAGGTGTTGTATCCGCACGTGTACAGTATATGGTAAAAGGTAGATAAGGCAGCAGGTACGATGGCAGGCATCACAGATCCAAGGCTGAAAGATTATAACTGGGAGCTTAACGTCCAAGGATACACATTGTATTGAAAGGACAGACAGGAAGGCAGAGGGGGCGGCGTTGCTTTGTTGGTGAAAAATCAAATCATCAGAAAGGGGTGACATAGGGTTGGAAGGTGGTGAATCATTGTGGATAGATCTAAGGAACTGCAAAAGTAAAAAGACCCCGATGGGAGTTGTATACAGACCCTCAAACAGTAATAAGGATGTGGCCTACAAATTACAATGGGAGAAAGTGCATGCCAAAATGACAATGTTACAATAATTATGGGGGACTTCAATATGCAGGTAGATTGGGAAAATCAGTTTGGTGCGGGATTCCAGAACGAGGAATTTCTAGAGTGCCTAGGAGAAGGCTTTTCATGATTGAGCCCAGAGGGACAGCTATCTGGACTGGGGATTAATAGATCATAACTGATTAGAGAGCTTAAGTTAAAAGAACCGTTATGGCAAGTGATCATAATATTCATAATATTCTGTAATTCACCCTGAAATTACAGAAGGAGAAGCTAAAGTTAGATGTATCAGTATTACAGTGGTGTAAAGGGCATTACAGAGGCGTGAGAGAGGAGATGGCCAGATTGATTGGAAAAGAACACTGGCAGGGATGATGGCAGAACAGCAACGGGTGGAATTTCTGGAAGTAATATGGAAGGCACAGGTTATATATATCTTAAAGAGGAAGAAGTATTCTAAAGGAAAGTTGACACAACCATGGCTAACAAGAAAAGTCAAAGCCAACATAAAAGCCAAAGAGAGGGCATATAATAGAGTGAAAACTAGTGGGAAGCTACAGGAATGGGAAGATTTTAAAAACCAACAGAAGGCAACTAAAGATGTCATTAAGAAGGTAAAGATGGTATATGAAAGTAAGCTAGTAATCATATTAAAGAGAATACCAAAAGTTCATTCAGATACATAAAAGAAAGGCGAGAGTGGATCTTGGACCGCTGGAAAATGATGCTGGGGAGGTAGTAATGGGGGTCAATGAAATAGCGGATGAGCTGAATAAGAATTTTACATCAGTCTACACTGTGTAAGACACTGGCAGTATATTCAGGAATCATGAAGTGTGTGAAGTTACCATAACCAGACAGAAGGTTCTTGGGAAACTGAAAGGTCTGAAGTCACCTGGACCAGATGGTGTACTCCCCAGGGTTCTGAAAGAGGTGGCTGAAGAGATTGCGGAGGCATTAGTAATGACCTTTCAAAAATCACTAGATTCTGGAATGGTTCCTGAAGACTGGAAAATTGCAAATGTCACTCCATTCTTCAACAAGAGAGAGAGGCAAAAGAAAGGAAACTATAGGCCAGTTAGTCTGACCTCAGTGGTTGGGAAGATGTTAGAGTTGATTGTTAAGGATGAAGCGTCAGGGTACTTGGAGGCATGTGATAAAGTAGACTGTCGTCAGCATGGTTTCCTCAAGGAAAAATCTTGCCTGTCACATTCCGATGGCCCAATCAGCAGCAGAAGCAGGCCATAGTGATGAGGTTTCTGGCACGACAGTGACGCTTGTTTAAAAGTACAGAAGGGACAAGCGGGGTGACTATTGTTGGGAGTAGGCCAGTGGCGAGAGAAGTAGTGTCAGGCTTTGGCTCAAAGGAGGCTTCGGCTGGAAAGAGGCGTTGGCTCTTGGGAAGCTTCTGTTAAGGTTCCCTTTTTGTTTTCTCTTACTGTACCTAGTAGAGTAAATGGCTGTTGTGTGTTCTTCATGCCAGATGTTGGGAGTCCTGAGAGACCCAGAGCCTCCCAGGAAACTACACTTGCCTGAAGTGCATCCGGCTGCAGCTCCTTGAAGACCATGTTAGGGATCTTCAGCTTGAATGGAAGAGTGAGTAGACAATCAGTTAAGAGTTACAGGGAAGTAGTTACTCCAAAGTCGCAGGAGGCGAGTAGCTGGGTGACTGTCAGGAGAAATAGAAATGTGAATAGGTAGTTAGTGCAAAGTGCCCCCTCAAAAGTAAGTATACCACTTTGGATACTGTTGTGGGGAATGACCTACCAGGGGAGTGCCACAGAAACCAGGTTACTGGCACTGAGCGTGGGTCCATGGTGCAGAAGGGAAAGAGAGAAGAAGGGAGTGGTAGTGATAGGGAACTCTGTAGTCAGGGGAACAGACAGGAGATTCTGTGGACCTGAATAGGACACCTGGATGGGATGTTGCCTCCCAGGTGCCAGTGTCAGAGATGTTTTGGATTGCGTCCACAATATTTTAGAGAGGGAAGGAGAGCAGCAACATATTGATACCGATGACATAAGAAGAAAAAGCAGAGAGGCCCTGATGAGAAAATTTAGAGAGCTAGGTAGAAAGCCGAGAAGCAGAACCACCCAGGTAGTAACTTCTGGATTGCCACCTGTGCCACGCATCAGTGAGGGTAGAAACAGGCTGATTCCTGTCAAAGGGTCTTGGCCCAAAATGTTGACTGTAGTTTTCTCTAGGGATGCAGAGTTCCTCCAGCATTTTATGTGTGTTGCTTGGATTTCCAGCATCTGTAGATTTTCTCTTGCTTGTGATTTGGCAAGTTAATGTGTGGCTGAGAAGCTGGTGCAGGGGCAGGACTTCAGGTTCTTGGATCATTGGGATCTCTTCTGGGGGAGGTATGACTTGTTCAAAAGTGACGGGTTGCACCTGAACCCGAGCGGGACCAATATTCTCATGGGCAGGTTTGTGAGAGCTTTTGGGGAGGGTTTAAACTAATTTGGCAAGGAGTGGGAACTGGAGTGAAGGGACTCAGGATAGGACGGATGGTTAAAAAGCAAAGATAGCATGCAGTGAGACTGTCAGGAAGGGCAGGCAGATGATAGGACATAATTGCAGCCAGCAGGGTGAGTATCAGTGCATTAGGGATGCAGAACCATAAAGGGTAGCAAATATACTGCAGCACTCAAAGTGTTATACTGCAATGCACAGAGTATAAGAAATAAGATGGATGATCTTGTTGCACTATTACAGATTGTCAGGTATGATGTAGTGACCATCACTGAATTGTGGCTGAAGGATGGTTGTAGTTGGGAGCTGAATGTCCAAGGTTACACGTTGTATTGGAGGGACAGAAAGGTAGGCAGAGAGGGTGGTGTGGCTCTGCTGGTAAAGAATGACATCAAATCAGTAGAAAGATGGGACACAGGATCGGAAAATGTTGAATCCTTGTGGGTGAGTTAAGAAACTGCAAGGGTTAAAGGACCCTGATGGCAGTTATATACAGGCCTCCCAACAGTAGCTGGGATGTGAACCACAGTTTACAACAGGAAATAGAAAAGACCAGAAAACCATAAGACATAGGAACAGAATTACACCATTTGGCCCATTAAGTCTACTCTTCTATTCAAACAACAGGAATTCTGCAGATGCTGGAAATTCAAGCTGATGAAGGGTCTCGGCCTGAAACGTCGACTGCACCTCTTCCTAGAGATGCTACCTGGCCTGCTGCGTTCACCAGCAACTTTTATGTGTGTTGCTCTTCTATTCAATCATGGTTGATCCTTTTTTCCTTAGAAACATAAAAAACCTACAGCACAATGCAGGCCCTTCGTCCCACAAAGTTGTGCCGAAAATGTCCCTACCTTAGAAATTACTAGGCTTACCCATAGCCCTCTGTTTTTCTAAGCTCCATGTACCCATCCAGGAGTCTCTTAAAAGACCCTATCATTTCCGCCTCCACCACCATTGCCGGCAGCCCATTCCACGCACTCACCACTCTCTGAGTAAAAAATTTACCCCTGAAATCTCCTCTGTACCTACTCCCCTGTGTCCTCTTGTGCTAGCCATTTCAGGCCTGGAAAAAGCCTCTGACTATCCATACAATCAATGCCTCTCATCATCTTATACACCTCTATCAGGTCACCTCTCATCCTCCGTCGTTCCAAGGAGAAAAGGCCGAGTTCACTCAACCTGTTTTCATAAGGCATGCTCCCCAATCCAGGCAACATCCTGGTAAATCTCCTCTGCACCCTTTCTATGGTTTCCACATCCTTCCTGTAGTGAGGTGACCAGAACTGAGCACAGTACTCCAAGTGGGGTCTGACTAGGGTCCTCCCTCAGCCCCACTCCCGGCCTTCTCCCTGTAACCATGTCCAAACAAGAACCTATCAAGCTTTGCCTTAAAAACACTGAATGATCTGGCCTCCATAGCTGTATGTGGTAATAAATTCCACAAGTTCACCACCATCTGGTTAAAGAAATGTCTCTACATTTCTTCTATGCTGAGGCTGTGTCCTCCTGTCCTAGGCACCCCCACCATGGTGAACATCTTTTTCACATCTACTCTGCCTTAGCCTTTCAACATTTGAGAGGTTTCAATCAGGTCACCCGCACCCCCCCCCACCCCCGCCCATCCTAAATTCCAGCAGGTACAGAACCAGAGCTATCAAACGTTCCTTGTACAATAACTCTTTCATTTCCAGAATCATCCTTGTGAACTTCCTCTGAACCCTCTCCAATGCCAGCACAACTTTTGTTAGACGAGGAGCCCAAAACTGTTCACAATACTCAAGAGGAGGCTTCACCAGTGCCTTATAAAGCCTCAGCATCACATCCCTGCTGTCAAAAGGGAAATGTTATTATAGTCATGGGAGATTTCAACATACAGATCGATTGGGAAAATTAGATTGGAAATGAATCTCAAGGGAGTGAGTTTGTTGAATGCCTGCAAGATGGCTTTTAGAGCAGTTTGTTGTTGAGCCTACAAGGGGATCAGTTATTCTGGATTGGGTGTATGTAATGAACCAGAGGTGATTAGGGAGCTTAATGTAAAGAACCCTTAGGAAGCAATGATCAGAATATGATTGTGTTCAACTTGAAAGTAAAGTCTGATGTAGCAGTATTTCAGTGGAGTAAAGGAAATTACAGTGGTATGAGAGAGGAGCTGGCCAAAGTAAACTGGAAGGGGATGCTGGCAGGGATGTCAGCAGAGCTTAATGGCGTGCATTTCTGGGAAAAACGAGGAAAGTACAGGAAAGTGCATCAGTCTTCACTGTGGAAGACACTAGCAGTGTGCCAGATATTGAAGGGTGTGAGGGAAGAGAAGTGAGTGCAGTTACTATTACAAGGGAGAAGGTGCTCAAAAAGCTGAAAGACCTAAGGGTACATAAATCACCCGGGCCTGATGAACTGGTTCTGAAAGAGGTAGCGGTAGGGACTTTGTGGTTGCATTAGAAGTTATCTTTCAAACATTGTTGGATTCTGGCATGGTGCCAGAGGACTGGAAAATTGCAAACGTCACTCCACTCCTTAAGAAAGGAGGAAGGCGCAGAAAGAAAATTATAGACTAGTGAGCCTGACCTCAGTGGTTGGGAAGATGTTGGAGTCGATTGTTAAGGATGAGAGTACTTGGTGACAGAGGGGAAGATAGGACAGAGTCAGCATGGTTTCCTTAGGGGAAAATCTTGCATGATGAACCTGTTGGAATTTTTGAGGAGATTACAAGTAGGATTGATAAAGGGGATGTTGTATATTTGGACTTTCAGAAGGCCTTTGACAAGGTACCACACATGAGGCTGCTTACCAAGTTAAGAGCCCATGGTATGACAGGTAAGTTACTAACATGGTTAGAGCATTGGCTGATTGGTAGCAGGCAGTGGGTGGGAATAAAAGGATCCTTTTCTAGTTGGCTGCCAGTGAATAGTGGTGTTCCACAGGGGTCGGTGTTGGGACCACTTTTTTATGCTGTATATCAATGATTTAAGATGATGGAATAGATGGCTTTGTTGCCAAGTTTACAGATGATACAAAGATTGGTGGTGGGGTAGGTGGTGTTGTGGAAACAGGAAGGCTGCAGAAGGACTTAGACAGATTAGGAGAATAGGCAGGAGAGTAGCTAATGAAACTCAATGTTGGAAAATACATGGTCTTGCACTTCGGTAGCAGAAATAAATGTGCAGTCTATTTGTTAAACGGGGAGAAAATCCAAAAATCTGAGATGCAAAGGGACTTAGGAGTCTTTGTGCAGAACACTCTAAAGGTTATCTTGCAGGTTGAGTTGGTGAGGAGGAAGGCCAATGCCATGTTAGCATTCATTTCAAGAGGTCCAGAATACAAGAGCATAAATGTGATGCTGAGGCTTTATAAGGCACTGGTGAGTCCTCACCTTGAGTATTGTGAATAGTTTTGGGCTCCTCATCTAAGAAAAGATGTGCTGGCATTGGAGAGGGTCCAGAGGAGGTTCACAATGATGCTTTCAGGAATGAAAGAGTTATCATACAAGGAACATTTGATACCTGTGGTTCTGTACTCACTGGAATTTAGAAGGATGAGGGGAGATCTTATTGAAACCTTCGAATGTTGAAAGGCCTAGATAGAGTAGATGTGGAAGGGATGTTTCCCATGCTGGGGGAGTCTGGGACAAGAGGGCAGATACAGCGGCGTCCATTTAAAACAGAGATGTGGAGAAATTCCTTTAGGCAGAGGGTGGTGCATTTGTGAAATTTATTACCCCAGGCAGCTGTGGAGGTCAGGTCATTGGGTGTATTTAAGGTGAAGCTTGACGGGTTCTTGATTGTACATGGTATCAAAGGTTACGGGGAGAAGGCCAGGGAGTGGAGCTGACAAGGGGAAAATAGGATCAGCCAAGATTGAATGGTGGAGCAGACTCGATGAGCCAAATGGCCTAGTTCTTCTCCTATATCTTTTGGTCTTATAATCTAACTCCAATCTCCCTCTTACTCTTCATATAGCTGAAAGGTGTCTGACACCATATGAAGACAGGCTGAGTAGAGGAGAGGCCTGACTGGATCTGGTACTTGGTAATGAACTAGGTTAGGTGTCAGATCCCTCAGTGGGAGAGCATTTCACGGACAGTGACCACAACTCCCTGACCTTTACCACAGCCTCAGAGAGGGACAGGAGCAGATAGTGTGGGAAGTATTTGATTCAGAGAGAGGGAATTATGATGCCATCATGCAGGAAGTTGGGAGCATAAATTGAAATAGATGTATTCAAGGAAAAGTGGAATGGAAATGTGGGGTTTGTTTAGGGAGCACTTGCATGGGTTCAGGATAGGTTTGTCCTAGTGAGGCAGGGAAGGGATGACAGGGTGAAGGAATCATGGTTGACAAGAGATGTGGAATACCTCGTCAACAGGAGGAAGGAAGCTTATGGAAGGAAGGATCAGCCAGGGCTCTGGAGAATTATGAGGTAGCCAGGAAGTATGTGGAAGATTTGTGTTGGGTATAGAAGAGGTAGATGTCTGGACTGGACAAAGTTGGTGCAATGGTTTATGATTGTCAAATGTACCGAGGTGCAATGGAAAACTTGTCTTGTACACTGTACTTACAGATGAGTACACAGTGTACTGAGTAGCACAAGGTAAAACAGTAACAGAATGCAGAATAACGTCCAACAGCTGAAGAGAAAGTGCAGGCACTTGGATTGTTCCTCTGGAGCACCAGAGGTTACGAGGCGATCTTACAGAAGTTGTTAATAATATGAGGGGTATGGACAGGAATGGATATTCAGAATCTTTCTTCCCAGCTTGGAGCTGTCAAAGGAAGACTAGAGAGCACAGATTTAAGGTGCGAAGAGGAAAATTTAAAGGACATGTGCAAGGCAAGTATTTTACACAATGTGTTCGGTGCCCAGAGTCTCTTCGTGTTTCCTGGTCCAGTCTACACTCAGTGGCCACTTTAGTGGGTCCAGCTGTACACCAGCTCGTTAATGCAAGTATCTCATCAGCCAATCATGTGGCACCAACTCGATGCATCAAAGCATGCAGACATAGGCAAGAGGTTCAGTTGCTGTTCAGACCAAATATCAGAATGGGGTGAAATGTGATTTAATATTCAAGATTATTTAATGTAATTTCATGTACACAAGTGTAAGGAAAACAAAATAATTGTTACTCCTGATCCGATGCAGCAAAAAAAATGCAAAAATAAAGAACACAATAACAATAACAGCACAATAAATATTAATACATTACATGGCTTAAATACATTCATTGAATTCATTGATTAGGCTAGACCTAAGAGGACCAACAGGAACTAATAACTGCATTTGCAGTTTTGATTACCTATGGCAGAGCCTTGCTGTCTGCCACACTGCAGTTTCTGTTGGAAAAGATTCTTAGAGATAGGATCTCTAGGCATTTAGAGAATCATGGTCTGATCAGGGACAGTCAGCATGGCTTTGTGAAGGGCAGATCGTGTCTAACAAGCCTGATAGAGTACTTTGAGGAGGTGACCAGGCATATAGATGAGGATAGTGCAGTGGATATGATCTACATGGATTTTAGTAAGGCATTTGACAAGGTTCCACACGGTAGGCTTATTCAGAAAGTTAGAAGGCATGGGATCCAGGGAAGTTTGGCCAGGTGGATACAAAATTGGCTTGCCTGCAGAAGGCAGAGGATTATGGTGGAGGGAGTACATTCAGATTGGAGGATTGTGACTAGCGGTGTCCCACAGGGATCTGTTCTGGGACCTCTACTTTTCGTGATTTTTATTAACGACCTGGATGTGGGGGTAGAAGGGTGGGTTGGCCAGTTTGCAGACGACACAAAGGTTGGTGGTGTTGTAGATAGTGTAGAGGATTGTCAAAGATTGCAGAGAGACATTGATAGGATGCAGGAGTGGGCTGAGAAGTGGCAGATGGAGTTCGACCCGGAGAAGTGTTAGGTGGTACACTTTGGAAGGACAAGCTCCAAGGCAGAGTACAAAGTAAATGGCAGGATACTTGGTAGTGTGGAGGAGCAGAGGGACCTCGGGGTACATGTCCACGGATACCTGAAAGTTGCCTCACAGGTGCATAGGGTAGTTAAGAAAGCTTATGGGGTGTTAGCTTTCATAAGTCGAGGGATAGAGTTTAAGAGTCGCAATGTAATGATGCAGCTCTATAAAACTCTGGTTAGACCACACTTGGAGTACTGCGTCCAGTTCTGGTCGCCTCACTATAGAAAGGATGTGGAAGCATTGGAAAGGGTACAGAGGAGATTTACCAGGATGCTGCCTGGTTTAGAGAGTATGCATTATGATCAGAGATTAAGGGAGCTAGGGCTTTACTCTTTGGAGAGAAGGAGGATGAGAGGAGACATGATAGAGGTGTACAAGATAATAAGAGGAATAGACAGAGTGGATAGCCAGCACCTCTTCCCCAGGGCACCACTGCTCAATACAAGAGGACATGGCTTTAAGGTAAGGGGTGGGAAGTTCAAGGGGGATATTAGAGGAAGGTTTTTTAATCAGAGAGTGGTTGGTGCGTGGAATACACTGCCTGAGTCAGTGGTGGAGGCAGATACACTAGTGAAGTTTGAGAGACTACTAGACAGGTATATGGAGGAATTTAAGGTGGGGGCTTAAATGGGAGGCAGGGTTTGAGGGTTGGCACAACATTGTGGGCCGAAGAGCCTGTACTGTGCTGTACTATTCTATATGTTCTATATAAAAGCAAGATGTAATGCTCGGGCTTTACAAGGCACTGGTGAGGCTTCACTTGGAGTATTGTAAAGCAGTGTTGAGCTCCTTATCTAAAAAAGGGTGTGTTGACATTGGAGAAGACCCAGAGGAAGGTCACGAGAATGATTCCAAGAATAAAAGGGTGATTGACTGAGGAGTGTTTAATGACTCTGGGCCTGTACTCACTGCAATTTTGAGGAATGTGGAGGGATCTCATTGAAGCCTATTGTCTGTTGAAAGATACAGAGAAGATGTTTCCCATATTGGGGGAAGTCTCATCTGGAGGGCACAGCCTCAGAATAGATGATGTCCATTTAGAATGGAGATGAGGAGGAGCTTCTTCAGCCCGAGGGTGGTGAATCTGTGGCACTCTCCAGGTCACTGTGTGTAATTACATCATGAGACATAGGAGCAAAATTAGGCCATTCAGCCCATTGGGTTTGCTCCATCATTTCATTATGCTGATCCTGGGTTCCACTCAACCCCATATGGCCTTCTCGCCATATCCTTTGATGCCCTGACAGATGGCAGAGCATGCCACCAATTCACTACTCTCTGGAGCACCACCAGACACTGGCAGCCAACTAGAAAAGGCCCCCTTGGTTCCCACTCGCTGCCTCCTGCCTGTCAGCCATTCCTCTATCCATGTCAGTAACTTTCCTGTAACACCATAGGATTTTATCTTGTTAAGCAGCCTCATGTGTGGCACCTTATCAAATGCCTTCTGAAAATCCGAGCAACTAACATCTACTACCTCTCTTTCGTCCACTCTGCTTGTTACTTCCTTGAAAAACTCTAACAGATTTGTCAGGAAAGATTTCCCCTCACAGAAACCATGCTGACTTTGACTTATTTTATCAATAGTCTGCCTGTACCCCAAAAGCTCATCCTTAGTAATAGACTCCAACACTTTCCCAACCACCGAAGTTAGGCTAACTGGCCCATAATTTCATTTAGGGTTCCAAACAGTCCTTCCAGGTGAGCTGACACTTCACCTGTGAGTTTGTCGGGGTTTCCTGTATATCCATAAGACCATATGACAAAGGAGCAGAAGTCGGCCATTTGGCCCATCGAGTCTGCTCCGCCATTTTATCATGAGCTGATCCATTTTCCCATTCAGTCCCACTCCCCCGCCTTCTCACCATAACCTTTGATGCCCTGGCTACTCAGATACCTATCAATCTCTGCCTTAAATACACCCAATGACTTAGCCTCCACTGCTGCCCGTGGCAACAAATTCCATAGATTCACCACCCTCTGACTAAAAAAATTTCCTTGCATTCCTGTTCTGAATGGGCGCCCTTCAATCCTTAAGTCATGCCCTCTCGTACTAGACTCCCCCATCATGGGAAACAACTTTGCCACATCCACTCTGTCCATGCCTTTCAACATTCGAAATGTTTCTATGAGGTCTCCACCCATTCTTCTAAACTCCAAGGAATACAGTCCAAGAGCAGACAAATGTTCCTCATATGTTAACCCTCTCATTCCCCGAATCATTCTAGTGAATCTTCTCTTTATCCTCTCCAACGTCAGCACATCCTTTCTTAAATAAGGAGACCAAAACTGCCCACAGTACTCCAAGTGAGGTCTCACCAGTGCCTTATAGAGCCTCAACATCACATCCCTCCTCCTATACTCTATTCCTCTAGAAATGAATACCAACATTACATTCGCCTTCTTCACTACTGACTCAACCTGGAGGTTAACTGTAAGGGTATCCGGTACAAGGACTCCCAAGTCCCGTTGCATCTCAGAACTTCGAATTCTTTCCCCATTTAAATAATAGTGTGCCTGTTTATTTTTTCTGCCAAAGTGCATAACCATACACTTTCCAACATTGTACTTCATTTGCCACTTCTCTGCCCATTCTTCCAATCTATCCAAGTCTCTCTGCAGACTCTCCGTTTCCTCAGCACTACCGGCCCCTCCACCTATCTTCGTATCGTCAGCAAACTTAGCCACAAAGCCATCTATTCCATAATCCAAATCGTTGATGTACAATGTAAAAAGAAGCGGCCCCAACACGGACCCCTGTGGAACACCACTGATAACCGGCAGCCGACCAGAATAGGATACCTTTTTATTCCCACTCTCTGTTTCCTGCCAATCAGCCAATGCTCTATCCATGTATGTAACTTTCCTGTAATTCCATGGGCTCTTATCTTGTTAAGTAGCCTCATGTGTGGCACCTTGTCAAAGGTCTTCTGAAAATCCAAATATACAACATCCACTGCATCTCCCTTGTCTAGCCTACTGGTAATTTCTTCAAAAAATTGTAATAGGTTTGTCAGGCAGCATTTTCCTTTAAGGAATCCATGCTGAGTTCTGCCTATCTTGTCATATGCCTCCAGGTACTCTGTAACCTCATCCTTGACAATCGACTCCAACAACTTCCCAACCACCGATGTCAAGCTAACAGGTCTATAATTTCCTTTTTGCTTCCTTGCCCCCTTCTTAAAGAGCGGAGTGACATTTGCAATCTTCCAGTCATCCGGAACCATGCCAGAATCTATCGACTTTTGAAAGATCATCGCTAATGCCTCTGCAATCTCCACAGCTACTTCCTTCAGAACACGAGGGTGCATTCCATCTGGTCCGGGAGATTTATCTACCCTTCGAATATTCAGCTTCCTGAGTACTTTCTCTGTCGTAATTGTGACTGTGCATACTTCTCTTCCCTGCCACCTTTGAGTGTCCGGTATACTGCTGGTATCTGATGCAAAATACTCGTTCAGTTCCTCTGCCATCTCCTTATCTCCCATTAAAATTTCTCCAGCAGCATCTTCTATCGGTCCTATATCTACCCTCACCTGTCTTTTACTCTTTATATACTTGAAAAAGCTTTTAGTATCCTCTTTGATATTATTTGCTAGCTTCCTTTCGTAGTTAATCTTTTCCCTCTTAATGACCTTCTTGGTTTCCTTTTGTAAGGTTTTAAAAACTTCCCAATCCTCTGTCTTCCCACTAATTTTTGCTTCCTTGTATGCCCTCTCCTTTGCTTTAACTTTGGCTTTGACTTCTCTTGCCAGCCACGGTTGCATCCTTTTTCCACTCGAAAATTTCTTCTTTTTTGGAATATACCTGTCTTGCACCTTCCTCATTTCTCACATAAACTCCAGCCACTGCTGCTCTGCCGTCTTTCCCACCAGTGTCCCTTTCCAGTCAACTTTGGCTAGTTCCTCTCTTATGCCACTGTAATTTCCTTTACTCCACTGAAATACCGACTCATCAGATTTCGGCTTCTCATTTTCTAATTTCACAGTGAACTCAATCATGTTATGATCACTGCCTCCTAAGGGTTCCTTCACCTCAATCTCTCTAATCACCTCCAGTTCATTACACAATACCCAATCCAGTACAGCCAATCCCCTAGTGGGCTCAACAACAAGCTGTTCTAAAAAGCCATCTCGCAGACATTCTACAAATTCTGATCCAGTGCTGACCTGATTTTCCCAATCTACTCGCATGTTAAAATCCCCCACAATTATCATAACACTGCCCTTCTGACAAGCCCTTTTCTATTTCCAGTTGTAATTTGTAGTCCACAGCCCTGAAGCTGTTTGGAGGCCTATAAATAACTGCCATCAGGGTCCTTTTACCCCTGCTATTTCTTAGCTCAACCCATAAAGATTCTGCACCTTCCGATCCTATATCACCTCTTTCTAATGAATTAATATCATTTCTTACCAGTAAAGCCACGCCTCCCCCTCTGCCTACCTTCCTATCCTTCCGATACACTGTGTATCCTTGGACGTTCAGCTCCCAGAGACATGCATCCTTTAGCCAGGTCTCAGTGATGGCCACAATATCATACCTGCCAATCTGTAGCTGTATGACAAGATCATCCACCGTATTCTTTATGCTGCGTGCATTTAAGTACAACACCTTAAGACCAGTATTTGATACTTTTCGCTTTGATTTCACTGCAACTTTATTGCACTGCAACTCATCCCAATGGCTACAAATTTGTCCCATCACTTGCCTGTCTTTCCTGACATCTTTACTGCTCCCTATCTTAGATTTATTTCTGTTTTCCCCTTCCTCCGCTCTGTCATTCAGGTTCCCATCCCCCTGCCAAATTAGTTTAATTCTGTTTGGGTAGACTCCAACCTGATGGCATGAACATCGATTTCTCAAACTTTCAGTAATGCCTCGCCTCTTCACCATTTCCTATCCCTTTTTTGCTCTCTCATGTTATCTCCTTGCCTGCACATTGCCTCCCTATGGCGCTCCTCCCTCACCCCTTTTTTCCTTTCTTCCATGGCCTTCTGTTTGTTTCCCCAATCAACTTCTCAGCTCTTTGTTTCATCCCTTCCCCTCCAAGTTTCACCTATCGCCTGGTGTTTTTCTCTCTCTCACCTACCCCCCAACTTTCAAATCTACTCCTCAGCTTATTTTCTCTAGTCCTGCCAAAGGGTCTCAGCCCGAAACGTCGACTGTGCTTTTTTCCATAGATGCTGCCTGGTCTGCTGAGTTCCTCCAGCATTTTGTGTGTGTAATTTCTTTTTTTTTTTTGCCTTTCTCCCTTCTTAAAGAGTGGAGTGATCTTAAAGAGTCTAGTTCTCAGGCACCATGCCAGAATGAAGTGATTCTTGAAAGATCATGACCAATGCATCCGTTATCCTATCAGCAAACTCTCTCAGGACTCTGGTCCAGGTGACTTATCCATCTTAAGACCTTTGAGTTTGCCTAGCACTTTTCCACTTTGTAATAGCAATGGCACTCACTCCTGCTCCCTGACACTCACGGACCTCTGGCACACTGATAGTGTCTTCCACAGTGAAGATTGATGCAAAGTACTTATTAAGTTCATTTGCCATTTCTTTGTCCCCCATTACTAACTCACCAGCGTCATTTTCTAGTGGTCCAATATCAACTGTCACCTCCCTTTTACTCTTTATATAACTGAAAAAAACTTTCAGTATCCTTCTAACACGAGGAATTCTGCAGATGCTGGAAATTCAAGCAACACACATCAAAGTTGCTGGTGAACGCAGCAGGCCAGGCAGCATCTCTAGGAGACCTGAAATGTCGACTGTACCTCTTCCTAGAGATGCTGCCTGGCCTGCTGCGTTCACCAGCAACTTTGATGTGTGTTGCTTCAGTATCCTTCTCTAGTTTGCCCTCATAGCTTTTTTAGTTGCCGTTTGTTGGATTTGAAAAACTTCCCCATCATCCAACTTGACTTGTTAGGATGTGGAAGACACTGGTAGAAGATTGCTGGGAGTTAGTGTGATGAACTGGGAGTGGGATAGGCATGGAATGTGATCTAATGCTGTAAACCCATGGAACAGTGGCACAGCTAGTGGAGCTTTTGCCTGATGGCTCCAAACAGCCGCGTTAAATCCTGACCTTAGGCATACTTCCTCTGGTTGCTCTAGTTTCTTTCAACATTCCAAACATATGAAGATTTTTAGGTAAACACAAGAGATTCTGCAAATGCTGGAAATCCAGAGCAATACGCTCACAAAATGCTGGAGGGACTGAGGGCCCCAAAACGTCTACACGGTGAGGCAGGCATAAAGGGATCTGTTTTTGCATGGACCAGACCCTCATACCACAGGGTGACCTGTTACAGCTGCCCAGGGAAAGAGAGGCCAGAACCAGTGTTGCAAAGAGCTGGAATTTGTGCTCGGCTGGGGGCTGCTCCTGCCGACCAATTTCACTCAATGGAAGACGAAATTGTATTTATCTCTGGCTGCACTGGAGTATGATGTGGGCCAGGAATCTAAATTTATTTATTTTGCTTTCTGGGTTTTTTTGACTGTATGTTTTCCTGCTGTTGTAATAATTTGTGCTGTATGTGGTGTGCTGTTGGTTCTATGTTTTACACCTTGTTCCTGGACAAACTCTGTTTAGTTTGGCTGTATTCAATGTATGGTTGAATGATAATTAAATTTGTTTATTCCCCTCCATAGATACTGCTAACTTGCTGAGTTCCTCCAGCATTTTGTATGAAGTTGCGAGGTTAATTGGCCATTGAACAATCAGCCAAGGGTATAGATGCGAGGTAGGGTGTGGAAAAAAGTAAAGGAACGAACTGGGATCGGTGTAAATGGTTGGTGGGTAGAAGGGTTGTTTCCACGCTGTATGACTCTATGACAAAGCTTCGCACATTTAATAACATCGACCTCCTCAAAGCCACTGGTGGAGGGCCACACTAAACTCATTGACACCATCCGTTGGTCAGGGTTGAACATCGATGTTGTGTCTTGGCTCTCATACGCCAGCCAGGACTGTACAATATGGAGAGCAACTGTTGCCGTGTAGCAGGCTCCCCCTGTTCACGCAGCTGTTCAATCCAAAGGAACGGCAGAGATCGATACAGTTTGGTCCCAGCGGCATCACAGGAGTTGCTAGTCAGTGTTGAACTCAGTGTAGGGCTGCCTTAGGGATTCCTGCTCTGGATTTACTTCTGAAGCCTTCCTCATGTGTGGGTATAACCACAAAGTGGCAGAGTTTTCCTTCTCCTAGATGAGCTGCCGACCACGGCTGATGAGCCCCATCTGCCCGAAGCGATGCTTTTAAGGCACCAGGAACCAGGCATTGTCCTTTCTCCTGTCAGTAGAAATTGTTCTGACATGCTTCGTAGCTAAGCTACACATGAAGGCCAGGAGCTGGACTTTGTTATCAGAAGGGAATTTGAGACACAAACCATCGGGAGCTTATCTCCACTACACCACTCCCCACCCCCCACCCCCACCCTCGGCTATGACAAGCTTAAGGAACCACAAATAAACTACACTACAAAGTATTGGTAATCTCTGTACAATCGCAACTTGTGTTGGCAAAAGGCAAGTGTGATTACCACAATTATGTAACAGACCAGTGTATTGAAGAATGAGGAGATGGACTATGGAGTGTAGCAGTGGCTGTCTTCGACCCCGATACAAGGTGCTAAACTCCTGGTACAAGGCGCTATACTCCCAACACTGCCATCATGCAGGAAAATAATTGGATTCAAGCCAATAGGCAGGGTTACCTGCACAGAATACATGATGATCTTGAAGCAATGTATCGCAAACAGCTTTGGCTCCCACAGTGAATGATTGTCGAGGTGCCTGAGGAAAAGATCACAAGAGATTCAGTTATAATGACCCCTCCTACCATGAATCACACAAGGTGCCTTAGAACATAGAGAACAGAACAGAACAGTACAGGAACACAATGTTGTGTCAATCCAATTACATTAAAAATCCAATGACCAACTAACCTAATCCTTCCTGCTTACACAATGTCCAAATCCTTCCATTTTCTTCACATTCACGTGCCAGTCGAAATACCCCATAAAAGTTTCTGCCTTCTGTGGTAGGGATGCAGATCTCCTTTTTCGTTCTTTCTTCAATTACCAACAGATTGTGGAAAACAATATCTCATTTGAGATTTCAAATATACTCTTGGCCTGAATTCCCATTTCTGCAATTGCCCCTAGCCATGCAGTTCCTGGCTCTCTTGTCCCCGAATTACACTGTTCCAGCACTAGAGTCATACAACACGGAAACAGGCCCTTCAGCCCATCAAATCCATTCCAAAATACTTAAACTCGCTATTCCCATTGATCTACACTCTCCATACCCCTACCATCCTTGTACCTATCCAAACTTCTCATAACGTTGAAATCGAGCTTGTATGCACAACTTATGCTAGCAGCTCGTCCCACACTCTTATGACCATCTGCATGAAGAGCCTTTCTTAAACAGCAGAACAACATTAGCTATCCTTTAATCCTCCAATACCACACCTGTTACTAAGGATGATTTAAATATCTCTGCTCAAACCTTGGGGATTTATCCACCTTAATTTGGCTCAAGACAGCAAACACTTTCTCCTGTATAGTCTGCATACGGTCCATGACCTCGCTGCTCTTTGCCTCACTTCTGTAGACTCTGTCTCCATCTCCCAGGTAGATACAGATGCAGAGAATTCATTTAAGATCTCCCCCATATCATTTGGCTCCATGCACGGATTACCAATCTGATCTTCCAGAGGACTAATTTTGTCCCTTGCAATCTTTTTGCTCTTAACATACCTATAGAATCTCTTAGAATCTGTTGTCAGTTATGGCAACATCATGCCTTTCTTTAACCCTCCTAATTTCTTTCTTCAGTGTTCTCTTGCATTTCATATACTCCATAAACACCTCGTTTGTTCCTACCTGCTTAAACCTGTGATGCATATTCTCTTTTTTCTTATCCAGGCCTTCAATATCTCTTGAAAACCAAAGTTCCCTAACAGGTATTTAGAAGCTTTGTACTCTCAAAATTTCACATTTGAATGCAGGAAACAGCCTGTCCCAATCTATACTTCCCAGATCCTTTCTGACACCATCAAAATTGTCCCTTCTTCAATTTTGAATCTCAACCCATGGACCAGTCCTATCTTTTCTCATATGTACTTAAAAACTAATTGTATTGCTACCACTAGATGCAAAGTGGTCCCCTACACAAACTGGTATCCATTCCATCAGCTGCTAATGCCAGGCTCCCTCCTCCTTTATCACACTTTAATCATCATACTCTTACAGTCCTAATATTCTGTAATGGGGTTTGGGATCACTTTAGCATTTCTTTTTACACTATAGACTTTGCACCATTCTGTGGTTCTGCACTCATTCATTTATCATTGTATTTATTATTACCATATATATTGTTCGCCCTACTTGCCTCCCCAGCACAGAGAACATTTTCAAACAGTGATATCTCAAGATGGCTGCAAAAAACAATCGTGAAGCAACATGTTTTTTGCCTTGTTCCTGTCTTCTGAAAAAACATCAAAATCCATCCTAGATTTCCTCAAATCCTTGCATCAATTACATAGAAACATAGAAACATAGAAAATAGGTGCAGGAGTAGGCCATTCGGCCCTTCGAGCCTGCACCGCCATTTATTATGATCATGGCTGATCATCCAACTCAGAACCCAGCCTTCCCTCCATACCCCGTGACCCCTGTAGCCACAAGGGCCATATCTAACTTCCTTTTAAACATAGCTAATGAACTGGCCTCAACAGTTTGCTGTGGCAGAGAATTCCACAGATTCACCACTCTCTGTGTGAAGAAGTTTTTCCTAACGTCGGTCCTAAAAGGCTTCCCCTCTATCCTTAAACTGTGACCCCTCGTTCTAGACCTCCCCAACATCGGGAACAATCTTCCCGCATCTAGCCTGTCCAATCCCTTTAGGATCTTATACGTTTCAATCAGATCCCCCCTCAATCTTCTAAATTCCAACGAGTACAAGCCCAGTTCATCCAGTCTTTCTTCATATGAAAGACCTGCCATCCCAGGAATCAATCTGGTGAACCTTCTTTGTACTCCCTCTATGGCAAGGATGTCTTTCCTCAGATTAGGGGACCAAAACTGCACACAATACTCCAGGTGTGGTCTCACCAAGGCCTTGTACAACTGCAGTAGTACCTCCCTGCTCCTGTACTCGAATCCTCTCGCTATAAATGCCAGCATACCGTTCGCCTTTTTCACCGCCTGCTGTACCTGCATGCCCACTTTCAATGACTGGTGTATAATGACACCCAGGTCTCGTTGCACCTCCCCTTTTCCTAATCGGCCACCATTCAGATAATAATCTGTTTTCCTATTTTTGCCACCAAAGTGGATAACTTCACATTTATCCACATTAAATTGCATCTGCCATGAGTTTGCCCACTCACCCAACCTATCCAAGTCACCCTGCATCCTCTTAGCATCCTCCTCACTGCTAACACTGCCACCCAGCTTCGTGTCATCCGCAAACTTGGAGATGCTGCATTTAATTCCCTCATCCAAGTCATTAATATATATTGTAAACAACTGGGGTCCCAGCACTGAGCCTTGAGGTACCCCACTAGTCACCGCCTGCCATTCTGAAATTACATGAAACAATCCCAGATTTAATCAATAATTTTGGACACATAACATACAACACAGGAATAGTGTTGTGCTGATCTAATTATACAGCTAGTCAAAAGGACAACCTAACTAATTCCCTCTGGTTACACAATGTCCATATCATCCATTTCCCTCACATTCATGTACCTATCTAAATGTCTCTTAAAAGTTTCTAATGTATAATGTATACCGTTTAGGCCTCCCATTCTGCATACCTCAATTTAATCTTCTCCACGTGCCTGCAACCCACCGTCTTCTCTCTTCCAAAGAAACCAACACTAGTCTAGATAGTGTGTCCTCCTGACCAGTAATGTTCCTCCATTAATCTGATCTGCACCCTGTCTAGTGCCACCATCTTCACACCATCAGTGGAGACGGGTGGTTGTGGTTCTAAGGGAGTGTAAGCAAGCTGCTCCAGCAAACTCTTGGTTTTGGACATTCCACCAACTAGACATTCTATGTAGTCCACTGCGAGGTCCTTGCAAACTCTGGAAATGGCTGAGACTGATGGAGCATTCTCACTCAGAAAGTTCTGCAGCCACTCACTGACATCATTGGTCTGCAGACTGGGAAGGCTACATTATCGAGGAGGCTATGTAGCATCTATGCCAGGACCACAAGAATTACAAACAGTTACTCTCCCTAAGCAGTAAGGCTAATCAACGCCTCCACCCACTAACTCACCCCTCCACACCACAACCACCATGACTAACTCACCGCTCCACACCACAACCACCATGACTAACTCACCCTTCCACACCCCAACCACCATGACTAACTCACGCTTCCACACCCCAACCACCATGACTAACTCACCCTTCCACACCCCAACCACCATGACTAACTCACTTCTCCACACCCCAACCACCATGACTAACTCACCCTTCCACACCCCAACAACTATGATTAACTCACCCTTCCACACCCCAACCACCATGACTAACTCACTTCTCCACACCCCAACCACCATGACTAACTCACCCTTCCACACCCCAACCACCATGACTAACTCACCCTTCCACACCCCAACCACCATGACTAACTCACCTCTCCACACCACAACCACCATGACTAACTCACCTCTCCACACCACAACCACCATGACTAACTCACCTCTCCACACCACAACCATCATGAGTAACTCACTTCTCCACACCCCAACCACCATGACTAACTCACTCTTCCACACCCCAACCACCATGACTAACTCACTCTTCCACACCCCAACCACCACGACTAACTCACCCCTCCACATCCCAACCACCATGACTAACTCACCGCTCCACACCCCAACCACCATGACTAACTCACCTCTTCACACCCCAACCACCATGACTATCTCACCCTTCCACACCCCAACCACCATGACTAACTCACGCTTCCACACCCCAACCACCATGACTAACTCACCCTTCCACACCCCAACCACCATGACTAACTCACCCCTCCACACCCCAACCACCATGACTAACTCACCCTTCCACACCCCAACCACCATGACTAACTCACCCTTCCACACCCCAACCACCACGACTAACTCACCCTTCCACACCCCAACCACCATGACTAACTCACCATTTCACACCCCAACAACCATGACTAACTCACCCTTCCACACCCCAACCACCATGACTAACTCACCCTTCCACACCCCAACCACCATGACTAACTCACCCCTCCACATACCAATTACCATGACTAACTCACCTCTCCACACCCCAACCACCATGACTAACTCACCCCTCCACACCCCAACCACCATGACTAACTCACCTCTCCACACCACAACCACCATGACTAACTCACCCTTCCACACCCCAACCACCATGACTAACTCACCCCTCCACATACCAATTACCATGACTAACTCACCTCTCCACACCCCAACCACCATGACTAACTCACCCTTCCACACCCCAACCACCATGACTAACTCACCTCTCCACACCACAACCACCATGACTAACTCACCCTTCCACACCTCAACCACCATGACTAACACCGCTCCACACCCCAACCACCATGACTAACTCACCGCTCCACACCCCAACCACCATGACTAAGTCACCCTTCCACACCCCAACCACCATGACTAAGTCACGCTTCCACACCCCAACCACCATGACTAACTCACCCTTCCACACCCCAACCACCAGGACTAACTCACCCTTCCACACCCCAACCACCATGACTAACTCACCATTTCACACCCCAACCACCATGACTAACTCACCCTTCCACACCCCAACCACCATGACTAACTCACCACTCCACACCCCAACCACCATGACTAACTCACCCTTCCACACCCCAACCACCATGACTAACTCACCCCTCCACATACCAATTACCATGACTAACTCACCTCTCCACACCCCAACCACCATGACTAACTCACCCTTCCACACCCCAACCACCATGACTAACTCACCACTCCACACCACAACCACCATGACTAACTCACCCTTCCACACCCCAACCACCATGACTAACACCGCTCCACACCCCAACCACCATGACTAACTCACCGCTCCACACCCCAACCACCATGACTAAGTCACCCTTCCACACCCCAACCACCATGACTAAGTCACGCTTCCACACCCCAACCACCATGACTAACTCACCCTTCCACACCCCAACCACCATGACTAACTCACCCTTCCACACCCCAACCACCACGACTAACTCACCCTTCCACACCCCAACCACCATGACTAACTCACCATTTCACACCCCAACAACCATGACTAACTCACCCTTCCACACCCCAACCACCATGACTAACTCACCCTTCCACACCCCAACCACCATGACTAACTCACCCCTCCACATACCAATTACCATGACTAACTCACCTCTCCACACCCCAACCACCATGACTAACTCACCCCTCCACACCCCAACCACCATGACTAACTCACCTCTCCACACCACAACCACCATGACTAACTCACCCTTCCACACCCCAACCACCATGACTAACTCACCCCTCCACATACCAATTACCATGACTAACTCACCTCTCCACACCCCAACCACCATGACTAACTCACCCTTCCACACCCCAACCACCATGACTAACTCACCTCTCCACACCACAACCACCATGACTAACTCACCCTTCCACACCTCAACCACCATGACTAACACCGCTCCACACCCCAACCACCATGACTAACTCACCGCTCCACACCCCAACCACCATGACTAAGTCACCCTTCCACACCCCAACCACCATGACTAAGTCACGCTTCCACACCCCAACCACCATGACTAACTCACCCTTCCACACCCCAACCACCACGACTAACTCACCCTTCCACACCCCAACCACCATGACTAACTCACCATTTCACACCCCAACCACCATGACTAACTCACCCTTCCACACCCCAACCACCATGACTAACTCACCTCTCCACACCACAACCACCATGACTAACTCACCCTTCCACACCCCAACCACCATGACTAACTCACCCCTCCACATACCAATTACCATGACTAACTCACCTCTCCACACCCCAACCACCATGACTAACTCACCCTTCCACACCCCAACCACCATGACTAACTCACCTCTCCACACCACAACCACCATGACTAACTCACCCTTCCACACCCCAACCACCATGACTAACACCGCTCCACACCCCAACCACCATGACTAACTCACCGCTCCACACCCCAACCACCATGACTAAGTCACCCTTCCACACCCCAACCACCATGACTAAGTCACGCTTCCACACCCCAACCACCATGACTAACTCACCCTTCCACACCCCAACCACCACGACTAACTCACCCTTCCACACCCCAACCACCATGACTAACTCACCATTTCACACCCCAACCACCATGACTAACTCACGCTTCCACACCCCAACCACCATGACTAACTCACCCTTCCACACCCCAACCACCATGACTAACTCACCCTTCCACACTCCAACCACCATGACTAACTCACCCCTCCACATACCAATTACCATGACTAACTCACCTCTCCACACCCCAACCACCATGACTAACTCACCCTTCCACACCCCAACCACCATGACTAACTCACCCTTCCACACTCCAACCACCATGACTAACTCACCCCTCCACATACCAATTACCATGACTAACTCACCTCTCCACACCCCAACCACCATGACTAACTCACCCTTCCACACCCCAACCACCATGACTAACTCACCTCTCCACACCACAACCACCATGACTAACTCACCCTTCCACACCCCAACCACCATGACTAACTCACCGCTCCACACCCCAACCACCATGACTAAGTCACCCTTCCACACCCCAACCACCATGACTAAGTCACCCTTCCACACCCCAAACACCATGACTAACTCACTCCTCCACACCCCAACCAGCATGACTAACTCACCCTTCCACACCCCAATCACCATGACTAACTCACCCTTCCACACCCCAACAACCATGACTAACTCACCCCTCCACACCCCAACAACCATGACTAACTCACCCTTCCACACCCCAACCACCATGACTAACTCACCATTTCACACCCCAACAACCATGACTAACTCACCATTTCACACCACAACCACCATGACTAACTCACCCCTCCACACCCCAACCACCATGACTAACTCACCTCTCCACACCCCAACCACCATGACTAACTCACGCTTCCACACCCCAACCACCATGACTAACTCACCCCTCCACACCCCAACCACCATGACTAACTCACCTCTCCACACCACAACCACCATGACTAACTCACCCTTCCACACCCCAACCACCATGACTAACTCACCCTTCAACACCCCAACCACCATGACTAACTCACCTCTCCACACCCCAACCACCATGACTAACTCACCCTTCCACACCCCAACCACCATGACTAACTCACCATTTCACACCCCAACAACCATGACTAACTCACCCTTCCACACCCCAACCACTATGACTAACTCACCCTTCCACACTCCAACCACCATGACTAACTCACCCCTCCACACCCCAACCACCATGACTAACTCACCCTTCCACACCCCAACCACCATGACTAACTCACCTCTCCACACCACAACCACCATGACTAACTCACCCTTCCACACCCCAACCACCATGACTAACTCACCGCTCCACACCCCAACCACCATGACTAACTCACCGCTCCACACCCCAACCACCATGACTAACTCACCCTTCCACACCCCAACCACCATGACTAAGTCACCCTTCCACACCCCAAACACCATGACTAACTCACTCCTCCACACCCCAACCACCATGACTAACTCACCCTTCCACACCCCAACCACCATGACTAACTCACTCCTCCACACCCCAAACACCATGACTAACTCACTCCTCCACACCCCAACCACCATGACTAACTCACCCTTCCACACCCCAACCACCATGACTAACTCACCCTTCCACACCCCAACCACCATGACTAACTCACCGCTCCACACCCCAACCACCATGACTAACTCACCGCTCCACACCCCAACCACCATGACTAACTCACCCTTCCACACCCCAACCACCATGACTAAGTCACCCTTCCACACCCCAAACACCATGACTAACTCACTCCTCCACACCCCAACCACCATGACTAACTCACCCTTCCACACCCCAACCACCATGACTAACTCACTCCTCCACACCCCAAACACCATGACTAACTCACTCCTCCACACCCCAACCACCATGACTAACTCACCCTTCCACACCCCAACCACCATGACTAACTCACCCTTCCACACTCCAACCACCATGACTAACTCACCGCTCCACACCCCAACCACCATGACTAACTCACTCCTCCACACCCCAACCACCATGACTAACTCACCCTTCCACACCCCAAACACCATGACTAACTCACCCCTCCACATACCAATTACCATGACTAACTCACCCCTCCACACCCCAACCACCATGACTAACTCACCCCTCCACACCCCAACAACCATGACTAACTCACCCTTCCACACCCCAACCACCATGACTAACTCACCCTTCCACACCCCAACCACCATGACTAACTCACCATTTCACACCCCAACAACCATGACTAACTCACCCTTCCACACCCCAACCACCATGACTAACTCACCCCTCCACATACCAATTACCATGACTAACTCACCCCTCCACACCCCAACCACCATGACTAACTCACTTCTTCACACCCCAACAACCATGACTAACTCACCCTTCCACACCACAACCACCATGACTAACTCACCCTTCCACACCCCAACCACCATGACTAACTCACCCCTCCACACCCCAACCACCATGACTAACTCACCCTTCCACACCCCAACCACCATGACTAACTCACCATTTCACACCCCAACAACCATGACTAACTCACCCTTCCACACCCCAACCACCATGACTAACTCACCCTTCCACACCCCAACCACCATGACTAACTCACCCTTCCACACCCCAACAACCATGACTAACTCACCCTTCCACACCCCAACCACCATGACTAACTCACCCTTCCACACCCCAACAACCATGACTAACTCACCCTTCCACACCCCAACCACCATGACTAACTCACCCTTCCACACCCCAACCACCATGACTAACTCACCCTTCCACACCCCAACAACCATGACTAACTCACCCTTCCACACCCCAACCACCATGACTAACTCACCCTTCCACACCCCAACCACCATGACTAACTCACCATTTCACACCCCAACCACCATGACTAACTCACCGCTCCACACCCCAACCACCATGACTAACTCACTCCTCCACACCCCAACCACCATGACTAACTCACCCTTCCACACCCCAACCACCATGACTTTATCATTTCCTGTCAGAGTCAGACCTGTGCCTTGCATGATTTTAGGGACATTTAATCTCTGTATCTATTTAGATTTATTTTGTATTTTTATTTTTGTGTTCTTTATCTTTTTGTGTTGTTTATTATGCTGCATCGAAATTGGAATAACAATTTATTCACGTACTCTGTGACGGGGATAAAAAAAAACCAGCGGAAATAGAAACCACTTTGGACATGAACATTGACATTGGACATTGGACATTGATCCTAGATTTGACTTCGAGAAAAGGTGGGGTTCTTTTGCCTGTTGTTATCATTTGACTTGAGTTAATAAAGATCGTCCTTTTCTGATGCTTGGGTATATGGATTTGGTTGGCGGTGTGAAGTCTGTTTTTTATGGAAGCCTGTATGGCGCATAGCCTCGGGTTTGAGCTCCAAATGGGTTTTTTTTTTACCTTTTTTTTTAGTTATTAGGGGTTTGTCCCTCTTTTAGTTAGTAGGGGTTCTTTTTTACTTTCTTTCTTTTTCCATAAAAAAAACTTTAACACTTTGTTTTTTGATTATTATTGATATACTGTTCAGTCTGGTTGATAGTTTAACTCTTATTCTACATATGGATATGTTGTCTTGATTATTTTGACGTATTTTTCTCTGTTGTTGATTTTCAATAATAATTAATAAAAAGATTTAAAAAAAGAAATTGGGATAACAATTATATTTTCCTCTTTGAGACCTGTGTGCTGATAATGACGTTAAACAACCGTGAATCTTGAATCTTGAATATCTGAGACCGAGGAACTGCCCATCACTCTGCCATCCCCATCATGAGCACCTGCCCCAGCTTCTCAGACCCCTTCAGACAGCAATGCCTCAAGAAGGCTGCATCCAGCTTTAGAGATCCCATCGCCCACAGAGCCCATTTCTCATTGCTACCATAAGGAAGGAGGTACAAGAGCCTGAAGTTACACACTCAGATTCTTCTGCTCCACCATCAGATTTCTGAACAGACGAGGAAACCATGAAGACTATCTCACTGATTTTTCCTCTGCTTTTGCACTACTTATTTAAGTTTATACACACACACATAAATATCCTTACAATAATTTGTAGATTTTAATTATAATTTTATAGATTTATCGATCAATAGAGTGCAATGAACTGCTGCCACAAAACAACAAGTTTCATGCCATACGCTGGTGATGTTAAACCTGATACTGGTTCTGGTTCATTCTGCTATCATCATGGATACAAGGAATTTCATTACACCCTGCTGTGAATGACAATAATCTGACCTGACATGGGCTGAGCTGATGTCTCTTGTCTGGTACATTAGGATGTGCTCAAGGGGCTGCGTGAATGAAGTTTGCTGCTTTTGACGTTTTTGTTGATCCTGAATTCTGATTTACAGACGGGCCATGTCAGCAGAGTAAATGGGCGCCATCATTGACAATCAACGCCATTCTGTCTATTGTGATAGAGAAGGAGGCTTTACACTAATCCTACTTTGGTCTGTAGCCCTGAGTTACAAGACATCATGTACTTATTGAGTTACAGATTCACTGAGAAGGTTTCAGACTCCAGGGTCATTTCAGGCTAACTTCCAAAACACCACGACACTGACTGAAAATATATGTTGGATCTGGCTGTTTAACTGTCCAGTTCTTTACAGTTTAATAATTAATTATCTGCTTGCATTTTAAGTAGCCTTTATACGCATGACAGCTGGCTGGTGGCGTAGTGGCATTAGCGCTGGACTTGGGGGGGGGGGGGGAAGGTCCCGAGTTCGAATCCAGTGGGCTCCTGTGCACACTTTCCATCCGTGCTGAGTTGAGCGTTGAGCTAGCAACTCGACCTCGTAAAAAAGAAATTGCCTGCTACAGAAACATCAACAGCAAAGAGTTGATAACCTATGCTCTCTTGTGAGTTTAAAGGCAATTTCTCATTTTCTCTTTTTTATACGCATAACAGGCTATTATGCCTCAGGTGGCTATACAAAGCATTATTCTGAAAGATTTGTTCTGCTTTAAGTGAAGAATTTTCTCAGTGATTAATTTTTACTACAGTATTGAAGAAGTATTTTCTAATTGTTTTTTTATTATCTCCAGATTTGAGTGCTATTTTTCCTATCTCTGGGTATAAAAGTAGCTGCTCTATGCTTGCTGCCATCGTTACTTTGTCTCTTCTTCAAGTAGCTGACCACCATCCCTGTTTGTTTCAACTTCCTTTTCTTCCATGAGATCATAAGATAGAGGAGCAGAATTAGACCATTTGTCCCATCGAGTCTCTTCTGTCATTGAATAATTACTTTGGTTCTGTCTTCACTAAGGAGGACATAAATAATCTTCCAGAAATAGTAAGGGACAGAGGGTCCAGTGAGATGGAGGAACTGAGTGAAATACATGTTAGTAGGGAAGTGGTGTTAGGTAAATTGAAGGGATTGAAGGCAGATAAATCCCCAGGGCCAGATGGTCTGCATCCCAGAGTGCTTAAGGAAGTAGCCCAAGAAATAGTGGATGCATTAGTGATAATTTTTCAAAACTCGTTAGATTCTGGACTAGTTCCTGAGGATTGGAGGGTGGCTAATGTAACCCCACTTTTTAAAAAAGGAGGGAGAGAGAAACCGGGGAATTATAGGCCGGTTAGCCTAACGTCGGTGGTGGGGAAACTGCTGGAGTCAGTTATCAAGGATGTGATAACAGCACATTTGGAAAGCGGTGAAATGATCGGACAAAGTCAGCATGGATTTGTGAAAGGAAAATCATGTCTGACGAATCTCATAGAATTTTTTGAGGATGTAACTAGTAGAGTGGATAGGGGAGAACCAGTGGATGTGGTATATTTGGATTTTCAAAAGGCTTTTGACAAGGTCCCACACAGGAGATTAGTGTGCAAACTTAAAGCACACGGTATTGGGGGTAAGGTATTGGTGTGGGTGGAGAATTGGTTAGCAGACAGGAAGCAAAGAGTGGGAATAAACGGGACCTTTTCAGAATGGCAGGCGGTGACTAGTGGGGTACCGCAAGGCTCAGTGCTGGGACCCCAGTTGTTTACAATATATATTAATGACTTGGATGAGGGAATTAAATGCAGCATCTCCAAGTTTGCGGATGACACGAAGCTGGGTGGCAGTGTTAGCAGTGAGGAGGTTGCTAAGAGGATGCAGGGTGACTTGGATAGGTTGGGTGAGTGGGCAAACTCATGGCAGATGCAATTTAATGTGGATAAATGTGAAGTTATCCACTTTGGTGGCAAAAATAGGAAAACAGATTATTATCTGAATGGTGGCCGATAAGGAAAAGGGGAGGTGCAACGAGACCTGGGTGTCATTATACACCAGTCATTGAAAGTGGGCATGCAGGTACAGCAGGCGGTGAAAAAGGCGAACGGTATGCTGGCATTTATAGCGAGAGGATTCAAGTACAGGAGCAGGGAGGTACTACTGCAGTTGTACAAGGCCTTGGTGAGACCACACCTGGAGTATTGTGTGCAGTTTTGGTCCCCTAATCTGAGGAAAGACATCTTTGCCATAGAGGGAGTACAAAGAAGGTTCACCAGATTGATTCCTGGGATGGCAGGTCTTTCATATGAAGAAAGACTGGATGAACTGGGCTTGTACTCGTTGGAATTTAGAAGATTGAGGGGGGATCTGATTGAAACGTATAAGATCCTAAAGGGATTGGACAGGCTAGATGTGGGAAGATTGTTCCCGATGTTGGGGAGGTCCAGAACGAGGGGTCACAGTTTGAGGATAGAGGGGAAGCCTTTTAGGACCGAGATTAGGAAAAACTTCTTCACACAGAGAGTGGTGAATCTGTGGAATTCTCTGCCACAGCAAACTGTTGAGGCCGGTTCATTGGCTGTGTTTAAGAGGAAGTTAGATATGGCCCTTGTGGCTACAGGGGTCAGGGGGTATGGAGGGAAGGCTGGGTTCTGAGTTGGATGATCAGCCATGATCATAATAAATGGCGGTGCAGGCTCGAAGGGCCGAATGGCCTACTCCTGCACCTATTTTCTATGTTTCTATCTCATCACAGCTGATCCATTTTGCCTTTCAGCCCCAATCTCCTGACTTCCCTCTCCTGTACCCCTTCATGCCCTGACCAATCAAGAATCCATCAACCTCAGGGTTAAGTAAATGGAAAGACTTGGCATCCACAGCTGCTTGTGGCAACAGATTCCACAGATTCACCACCCTCTGGCTAAAGAAATTCCACCCCATCTCCATTCTAAAAGCAGGCCCTTCTATACTGAGGCTGTGCCCTCTGAACTTAAACACTTCCACCACAGGAAATATCCTGTCCACGTCCACTCTATCAAGTCCTTTCATAATTCCGTAAGTTTCATTTTTCTGAATTCCAAGGAATACTAGGCCAAAAACTATCAAATGTTCTTCGTATGACAAGCCATTCAAATCCGAAATCATTTTTGTGTCACACACAGGTGTAAATCTGCAGATGCTGGAAATCTAAGTAGCACACACAAAATGCTGGACAAACAATGGAAAAATGTACAGTTGACGTTTTGGGCCTAGACCCTTCTGCAGGCCTGTCTCCTTTGAACCCTCTTGCACATCCTTTCCAAGATAAGGAGCACAGAACTGCTTGTAATACTCCAAGTGACTCCTCACCAGTGCTTTATAAAGTCTCAACATTACATCCTTGCTTTTATATTCTCGTCCTCTTGAAATGAATGCTAACATTGCATTTGTCTTCTTCACCACTGACTCAACCAGCAAATTAGCCTTTAGGGAATCCTGTACAAGCCCTCCCAAGTCCTTTTGCATCTCAGTTTGAATATTTTCTCTCCATGTAGAAAATAGTCAACCATTTCACTTCTTCTCCCAAAGTGCATGACCATTCATTTCCCAACATTGTATTCCAAGAGTTCTATCAGCTTTGAGTAAAATGATTGTGAAGCAACAGGTTTTATGCCTCGTTCCTGACTTCTGAAGAAACCTTGGATTTAAACACCAAAATCTATGATATATTTCCTCAAATCCTCACACCTATTACCTGAGACCCACGTCCCCATGTTATCAGTAAATTTATACACAGAACATTGTACAACACAGGAACAGGCCTTCCATTCCACAATGTGTTGCTGATCCAAATAACGCTACACTAAGATAAGGAATGCCTACTGTTCCTTACCTAGACTGTGTTTTAGTAAATTGTATCCCTTGCTGTCCTCCCACCTGCCTCCCCCACCAATCTGCATTGAGACAGAGTCTGAAAAACAAGGCTCCAGATATCAGGACAACCAAGAGGTGTTCACGAGAAGCAGAGGAACAATTACTGGGTTGCTTTGAGCTAGTGGACTGGGCCGTGACACCACCAAATCATTCAGAGTCTTCCCCAATCAGAAGCCCTGGATGAACCATGAGATTGAAATTTGCTGAGAGCCAGATCAGAGGCATTCCAATCTGGAAACCAAGAATGCTACAAGAGGTGCATCTCATTGGCGAGGTGGAGGTTTTGTCCAATCGGGAATCAATGAGGGATGCTTCACAGCTGTGGCAGGGTTTGAATTCGGTAACCCTTAACAATGTTAAATCGAGTGACATAGGGACAGCAGGGCTTTGCTTTCAGATGAGCTCAATGCCTTCTGTGTTTACTTTGACCATCAGAATATGGATGAACATCGTGAACCTCAACATCTTCTGATGATCCTTTGATATCAGTATCTGAAACTGACGTGTGGCTGCCTTCAGACCATGGAAAGTATCCAGACCGGACAGGGTACCGGCCACGTACTAAAGACCTGTGCTGACCAACAGGCTGGTGTGTTCACTGAGATCTTTAACCTCTCCCTCCAGCAATACATGGTACACAACTTGCTTCATGCAGGTGTCTATTATACCGGTGCCCAAGAGATCCTAGCCTACCGGAGCAGCAGGTCTACAGCAGATGCCATCTCATTGGCTCTTCACTTTTTCCTGGAACATCTGAACAGCAAAGTTGTGCACATCAGGATGCTCTTTTCCGATTACAGCTCAGCACTTAAGACCATAAGACACAAGAACAGAATTAGGCCATTCAGCCCATCCAGTCTGTTCTGCCATTCCATCATGGTTGATCCCAGATCCCACTCAACCCCATACACCTGTCTTCTTGCCAGATCCTTTAATGCCCTGACCGATCAGGAAACATTTAATTTCTGCCTTAAATATACCTAGGGACTTGGCCTGCACCGCGGTCTGTGGCAGAGCATTCCACAGATTCAGCACTCTCTGGCTTAAAAAATTCCTCCTTACCTCTGTACTAAAGGGTTGCCCCTCAATTCTGAGGCTATGCCCTCTAGTTCTGGATACCCCCACCATAGGAAACATCCTCTCCACATCCACCCTATCTTGCCCTTTCAACATTCCGTAGGTTTCAATGAGATCCCCATGCATTCTTCTAAATTGCAGTGAGTACAGGCCCAAAATGGCCAAATGCTACTCATATGTTAACCCCTTCATTCCCAGAATCAACCTCATGAACCTGCTCTGGAATTTCTCCAATGACAACACATCCTTTTTGAGATATCCCCTCAAAACTAATCAATAAGCTCCAAGACCTTGGCTTCAATACCTCCTTGTGTAATTATATTCTAGATTTCCTCTCTTGCAGAACCCTGTCAGTTCGGATTGGCAAAAGCATCTCTTCCATGATCAAGCAAGTTGTTCCAGCAAACTCCTGCCTTTGGACTTTCCACCTAGAGATTCTACGTATTCCATCGCCAGTTCCCTGCAAACTCTGGAAATGGCTGAGACTGATGGAGCATTCTCACTCAAAGTTCTGCAGCCACTCACTGACATCTTTGGTCTGCAGACTGGAGAGGCAACATTAGAGAGGAGGATATGTAGCATCCATGTCAGAACCACCAGACTCACAAACAGTTACTTTCCCCAAGCAGTAAGGCTGCATAACACCTCCACCCCTCCACATCCACAACCACCACGACAGAGTCACTCCTGTGCCTAGGGTCATTTTACGGACGTTCACTCCATGTATCTATTTATATTTATTTTTTATTTTTTATTATTGTGTTCTTTATCTTATTGTGTTTTTTTGTGCGACGTCGAAATTGGAGTAACAATTATACTGTTCTCCTTTACACTTGTGCACTAGAAAGAACATTAAACAATCTTGAGTTTTGAATCCTGAATACCTGAGGCAGAGGAATTTCTCATTTTCCTTAATGATGTCCATCACTCAGCCAGCACCATCATGGACATGAGCAACCCCCAACCCCCAGCGCCCCCAGCATCCAGGACCCCTTCAAACAGCAATACCTCAAGACCGCTGCACCCAGCATTAAAGATCCCATCACCCAGGACATGCCCTCTTCTCACTGCTACCAACAAGGAGGAGGTACAGGAGGCATTTATATCAATGTGGTTCTCTAAGGGACGATTTGCCTGGCCTGATGAACACGTACATTAAAACAGGCTTGATGGCATTCTTGATGTTACCATAGGCAGCTCTGCCCAGCAGCTCCCGGAGACAGCCTTCTGCCAATGCTGCTGGACTGTCCTTCTCCTTCTCAGTTGCCTGCAGTGGCGATGGAGATCGACTGAAAAAACGTAGTTAGCAGAATCAGTACAGCTGAAGTTTTAAACACAAGGACTGAAATGTTAAACTTTCCAGTGGACAGGATGATGAGGTCAAGGAATGGATGAGTAACTCACCTTCAGAGTGAGGGAGGATGTAAAAGAGGAGGCTTCATTGTGACATTCATGGAAGACTTACATCAGGAGCAGATTATGCCACTTGCCTCATCGAGTCCGCTCCGCCATTCCATCATGGCTGATTTGTTATCCCTCTTTCTTCCTTCCCATAACCTTTGATGCCCTGACTAACCAAGAATCGATCAACCTCCACTTTAAATGTACTCAATTTGTTGGCCTCCACAGCTGTCTCACAGATACATCATGCTCTGGCAAAATAAATTCCTCCTCATCTCTGTTCTAAATGGAGTTCCCTCAATTCTGAGTCTGTGCCCTCTGGTCACAGATTCTCCTACTGTAGGAAAGATCCTCTCTGTCTGGGCCTTTCAATATTTGACAGGTTTTAGAAACATAGAAAATAGGTGCAGGAGTAGGCCATTCGGCCCTTCGAGCCTGCACCACCATTCAGTATGATCATGGCTGATCATCCAACTCAGAACCCTGTACCAGCCTTCCCTCCATAACCCCTGATCCCCTTAGCCACAAGGGCCATATCTAACTCCCTCTTAAATATAGCCAATGAACTGGCCTCAACTGTTTCCTGTGGCAGAGAATTCCACAGGTTCACCACTCTCTGTGTGAAGAAGTTTTTCCTAATCTCGGTCCAAAAAGGCTTCCCCTTTATCCTCAAACTGTGACCCCTCGTTCTGGACTTCCCCAATATCGGGAACAATCTTCCTGTATCTAGCCTGTCCATTCCCTTTAGGATTTTATACGTTTCTATCAGATCCCCCCTCAATCTTCTAAATTCCAACGAATATAAGCCTAGTTCATCCAGTCTTTCATCATATGAAAGTCCTGCCATCCCAGGAATCAATCTGGTGAACCTTCTTTGTACTCCCTCTGTGGCAAGGATGTCTTTCCTCAGATTAGGGGACCAAAACTGCACACAATACTCCAGGTGAGGTCTCACCAAGGCCTTGTACAACTGCAGTAGTACCTCCCTGCTCCTGTACTCGAATCCTCTTGCTATAAATGCCAGCATACCATTTGCCTTTTTCACCGCCTGCTGTACCTGCATGCCCATTTTCAATGACTGGTGTATAATGACACCCAGGTCTCATTGCACCTCCCCTTTTCCTAATCGGCCACCATTCAAATAATAATCTGTTTTCCTGTTTTTGCCACCAAAGTGGATAACTTCACATTTATCCACATTAAATTGCATCTGCCATGAATTTGCCCACTCACCTAACCTATCCAAGTCACCCTGCATCCTCTTAGCATCCTCCTCACAGCTAACATTGCCGCCCAACTTCGTGTCATCCACAAACTTGGAGATGCTGCATTTAATTCCCTCATCCAAGTCAGTAATATATCTTGTAAACAACTGGGGTCCCAGCACTGAGCCTTGCGGTACCCCACTAGTCACAGCCTGCCATTCTGAAAAGGTCCCGTTTATTCCCACTCTTTGCTTCCTGTCTGCCAACCAATTCTCTATCCACATCAATACCTTACCCCCAATACCGTGTGCTTTAAGTTTGCACACTAATCTCCTGTGTGGGACCTTGTCAAAAGCCTTTTGAAAATCCAAATATACCACATCCACTGGTTCTCCCCTATCCACTCTACTATTTACATCCTCAAAAAATTCTATGAGACTCGTCAGACATGAATTTCCTTTCACAAATCCATGCTGACTTTGTCCGATGATTTCACCGCTTTCCAAATGTGCTGTTATCACATCTTTGATAACTGTCTCTAGCAGTTTCCCCAACACCGATGTTAGGCTAACCGGTCTATAATTCCCTGGTTTCTCTCTCCCTCCTTTTTTAAAAAGTGGGGTTACATTAGCCACCCTCCAATCCTCAGGAACTAGTCCAAAATCTAAAGAGTTTTGAAAAATTATCACTAATGCATCCACTATTTCTTGGGCTACTTCCTTAAGCACTCTGGGATGCAGACCATCTGGCTCTGGGGATTTATCTGCCTTTAATCCCTTCAATTTACCTAACACCACTTCCCTACTAACATGTATTTCACTCAGTTCCTCCATCTCACTGGACCCTCTGACCCCTACTATTTCTGGAAGATTATTTATGTCCTCCTTAGTGAAGACAGAACCAAAGTAGTTATTCAATTGGTCTGCCATGTCCTTGCTCCCCATAACCAATTCACCTGTTTCTGTCTGTAAGGGACCTACATTTGTCTTAACCAATCTTTTTCTTTTCACATATCTATAAAAGCTTTTACAGTCAGTTTTTATGTTCCCTGCCAGTTTTCTCTCATAATCTTTTTTCCCCTTCCTAATTAAGCCTTTTGTCATCCTCTGCTGAACTCTGAATTTCTCCCAGTCCTCAGGTGAGCCACTTTTTTTTGGCTAATTTGTATACTTCTTCTTTGGAATTGATACTATCCCTAATTTCCCTTGTCAGCCACGGGTGCACTACCTTCCTTGATTTATTCTTTTGCCAAACTGGGATGAACAATTGTTGCAGTTCATCCATGCGATCTTTAAATGCTTGCCATTGCATATCCACCATCAACCCTTTAAGTGTCATTTGCCAGTCTATCTTAGCTAATTCACGTCTCATACCTTCAAAGTTACCCCTCTTTAAGTTCAGAAACTTTGTTTCTGAATTAACTATGTCACTCTCCATCTTAATGAAGAATTCCACCATATTATGGTCACTCTTACCCAAGGGGTCTATCACGACAAGATTGTACTCAGTCTAGAATAGCCTGCTCTCTGGTTGGTTCCTCGACATGTTGGTTCAAAAAACCATCCCGCATACATTCCAAGAAATCCTCTTCCTCAGCACCTTTACCAATTTGCTTCACCCAATCTACATGTAGATTGAAGTCACCCATTATAACTGCTGTTCCTTTATTGCACACATTTCTAATTTCCTGTTTAATACCATCTCCGACCTCACTACTACTGTTAGGTGGCCTGTACACAACTCCCACCAGCATTTTCTGCCCCTTAGTGTCATGCAGCTCTACCCATTTCGATTCCACATCTTCCCGGTTTATGTCCTTCCTTTCTATTGCGTTAATCTCATCTTTAACCAGCAACGCCACCCCACCTCCTTTTCTTTCATGTCTATCCCTCCTGAATATTGAATATCCCTGAATGTTGAGCTCCCATCCTTGGTCACCCTGGAGCCATGTCTCTGTGATCCCAACTATATCATATTCATTAATAACAATCTGCACTTTTAATTCATCCACCTTGTTACGAATGCTCCTTGCATTGACACACAAAGCCTTCAGGCTCACTTTTACAACTCTCTTAGCCCTTATACAATTATGCTGAAAAGTGGCCCTTTTTGATGCTTGCCCTGGATTTGTTGGCCTGCCACTTTTACTTTTCACCTTACTACTTTTTGCTTCTACCCTCATTTTACACCCCTCTGTCTCTCTGCACTGGTTCCCATCCCCCTGTTGTGAACTAACCTCCTCTCGCCTAGCCTCTTTAATTTGATTCCCACCCCCCAACCATTCTAGTTTAAAGTCACCTCAGTAGCCCTCGCTAATCTCCCTGCCAGGATATCGGTCCCCCTAGGATTCAAGTGTAACCCGTCCTTTTTGTACAGGTCACACTTGCGCCAAAAGAGGTCACAATGATCCAAAAACTTGAATCCCTGCCTCCTGCTCCAATCCCTCAGCCACGCATTTATCCTCCACCTCATCGCATTCCTACTCTCACTGTCGCGTGGCACAGGCAGTAATCCCGAGATTACTACCTTTGCGGTCCTTTTTCTCAACTCCCTTCCTAGCTCCCTATTTTCTCCTTTCAGGACCTCTTCCCTTTTCCTACCTATGTCATTGGTACCTATATGTACCACGACCTCTGGCTCCTCACCCTCCCACTTCAGGATATCTTGGACACGATCAGAAATATCCCGGACCCTGGCACCAGGGAGGCAAACTACCATCCGGGTCTCTGGACTGCGTCCACAGAATCACCTATCTGACCCCCTTACTATCGAGTCCCCTATCACAACTGCCCTCCTCTTCCTTTCCCTACCCTTCTGAGCTACAGGGCCGGACTCTGTGCCGGAGGCACGGCCACTGTCGCTTCCCCCGGGTAAGCTGTTCCCCCCAACAGTACTCAAACAGGAGTACCTATTGTCAAGGGGCACAGCCACCGGGGTACTCTCTATTACCTGACTCTTCCCCTTCCCCCTCCTAACCGTGACCCACTTGTCTGCGTCCCGTAGCCCCGGTGTGACCACCTGCCTGTAACTCCTCTTTATCAACTCCTCACTCTCCCTGACCAGACGAAGGTCATCGAGCTGCAGCTCCAGTTCCCTAACGCGGTCCCTTAGGAGCTGCATCTCGGTGCACCTGGCGCAGATGTGGACATCCGGGAGGCTTGGAGACTCCTGGGCCTCCCACATCCAGCACCGAGAACAACAAACTGCCCTCACACTCATACTGCCCCTCTCCTCATATAACAACAAAAAAAAAATACCAAACCTTCCTCGCCTCGCCTGTTTCCGCCTAAGCCCGTTGAGCTGAAGCCCTTAAGCCTTCACTCTGCTCCCGGCTCACTCCGCAGCCCGCAAACTACGCTGCCCGCTGTATGAGGCTCTGTTCCTTTTAAATCTTCCGCGCTTCACTGCCCAACGTCACACACCTGCGCAGTCCCGCCTCTCTGAATGGCGATGGAAAAAAAACCCGAAAAATTCAAAAATAGCTTCCTCCGCACTCCCGTTCCGATTCTCAGACTTCCTTCTTCAAATTAAACCCAAAGCAGGATTTCTGGCCTTTTAAATCTTCCGTGCTTCACTGCCCGACGTCACACACCTGCGCAGTCCTGCCTCTCTGAATGCCGATGGAAAAAAAACGAAAAATTCAAAAATTCATGAATGAGATGCTCCCTCATTTTTTTAAACTCCAGCAAGAGTAGGCCCAAAATCACCCAATGCTCCTCAGGCATTCACCTGTTCACTCCTGGAATCATTGTCATAAATCTCCTCTACACTCTCTCCAGTGTCAATAGTTTTTCTAAAATGAGGGGCCCAAAACTGCTCACAATACTCCAAACGAGGCATCATCAGTGCCTTACAAAGCCTTGTTATCACATCCTTCCTTTTATATTCTAGTCCTCGCAAAATAAACGTGACACTGCATTTACCTTCCCCACCACAAACTCAACCTTCAAATTAGCCTCCAGCGAATCCTGCACGAGTCCCTTTGCATCTCAGACTTCTGATTGAGTCTGATTCGAAAACTATGGATGAGTGATTAGACTGAGGCTTTGAGGTTTGTAAAGTTAAGGTGAATTTAATCAGCAAGGAGTTCCCCTTTTGGTGGTAGATGACAAAGGGAAGTCAGAGATCTGGAGATAGAGAATGGTGATCAGTTCAGAGTGGTAAGGTGACCACACTGGTGGAGTAGACTCGATGACCCAAAGAGCTTAATTCTGCTCCTACAGCTTCCTGCTCATGTGCTGCTGAGATAGAGGAAGAGAATGGCTTACCTGTCAGCTTCCTCCACCTGTTGTAGATTGAAGAGCAGTGAAGGGACGATCTTATCCATGTGTTGTGGTTCCCAGATATTGGCTTGCAGTTCATCATTGACAGTCTTCCTCACCACTCCTTGCAAACCCTTTATACCCGACATACGGATTCTGATGAACAGAATGTAGGGTAAAGATCACCTCTCCCTATAGACACTTTATACCGATATACGGATTCTGATGGACAGAATGTAGGGTAAAGATCACCACTCCCTATAGACACTTTATACCCGACATACGGATTCTGATGGGACTGAATGTAGGGTAAAGATCACCACTCCCTGCAAACCCTTTATACCCGAAATACGGATTCTGATGGACAGAATGTAGGGTAAAGATCACCTCTCCCTATAGACACTTTATACCGATATACGGATTCTGATGGACAGAATGCAGGGTAAAGATCACCACTCCCTATAGACACTTTATACCCGACATACGGATTCTGATGGGACTGAATGTAGGGTAAAGATCACCACTCCCTGCAAACCCTTTATACCCGAAATACGGATTCTGATGGACAGAATGTAGGGTAAAGATCACCTCTCCCTATAGACACTTTATACCGATATACGGATTCTGATGGACAGAATGTAGGGTAAAGATCACCTCCCCCTATAGACACTTTATACCGATATACGGATTCTGATGGAACAGAATGTAGGGTAAAGATCACCTCTCCCTATAGACACTTTATACCGATATACGGATTCTGATGGAACAGAATGTAGGGTAAAGATCACCTCTCCCTATAGACACTTTATACCGACACATGGATTCTGATGGAACAGAATGTAGGGTAAAGATCACCTCTCCCTATAGACACTTTATACCGACATATGGATTCTGATGGGACAGAATGTAGGGTAAAGATCACCTCTCCCTATAGACACTTTATACCGATATACGGATTCTGATGGAACAGAATGTAGGGTAAAGATCACCTCTCCCTATAGACACTTTATACCGATATACGGATTCTGATGGACAGAATGTAGGGTAAAGATCACCTCCCCCTAAAGACACTTTATACCGATATACGGATTCTGATGGAACAGAATGTAGGGTAAAGATCACCTCTCCCTATAGACACTTTATACCGATATACGGATTCTGATGGAACAGAATGTAGGGTAAAGATCACCTCTCCCTATAGACACTTTATACCGACACATGGATTCTGATGGAACAGAATGTAGGGTAAAGATCACCTCTCCCTATAGACACTTTATACCGACATATGGATTCTGATGGGACAGAATGTAGGGTAAAGATCACCTCTCCCTATAGACACTTTATACCGATATACGGATTCTGATGGGACAGAATGTAGGGTAAAGATCATCTCTCCCTATAGACACTTTATACCAACACACGGATTCTGATGGACAGAATGTAGTGTAAGGATCACCTCTCTCTAGGGAGCTAGGGCTTTACTCTTTGGAGAGAAGGAAGATGAGAGGAGACATGATAGAGGTGTACAAGATAATAAGAGGAATAGATCGAGTGGATAGCCAGCGCCTCTTCCCCAGGGCACCACTGCTCAATACAAGAGGACATGGCTTTAAGGTAAGGTGTGGGAAGTTCAAGGGGGATATTAGAGGAAGGTTTTTTACTCAGAGAGTGGTTGGTGCATGGAATGCACTGCCTGAGTCAGTGGTGGAGGCAGATACACTAGTGAAGTTTAAGAGACTACTAGACAGGTACATGGAGGAATTTAAGGTGGGGGCTTATATGGGAGGCAGGGTTTGAGGGTCGGCACAACATTGTGGGCCAAAGGGCCTGTACTGTGCTGTACTATTCTATGTTCTATGTTCTCCCTATAGACACTTTATACCGACATATGGATTCTGACACGCACAATGTGACGTTAGGTTGAAGGATGTGCATTTGGTGTCCACCCACCTGCTCACATCTCTACATTGGTCTGGACCGAGTAAGGGAGCTCCAAGGTATCCTGAAGTTCCACATGCACATTGACAATCCAAGGTTTAACTTTGGGCAATCGTAATCAGTCCTCAAAGAGACAACCATTGTTACCAGGGTGGACTGCAGGTGCTTTGAGAAACACTGTGTCAGCCCAAAGCTGCATTCCTCTCTGGGGTGGCACAGGTGGCTTCAACCAAATGGAAGTCTCACACAGACCAGGCATGTTACCAGCTGCATCCAGACTGACTGAAGAATAATCATAGGGATTAACCCATTCCTGGTCCATAGCCAGAAGATTGTAACTCCTCAGTCAGCCATTCAGTATCTTTAAACCATGAGGAGTCAGAGACGACATTGCTATAGGGATGAAAATGTTGGCTCACTTTTCAAAAGTAACTGCAGCATTCTTGCATTCGGACTAATGACAGCCAAACTCTGATAATCCGCTGACTACACAGAAATCATAATGGTTCAAGGTTCTGGTTCCTTGGGAGCATTTCCTACCCTTCCATCTATCCCACCAGAATTCAGTTCCCCATCTCCCTCCCATCCCACCCGAACCTGTTCCCGATCACCCATCCCCAAGGACCCAGTTCCAAATCTCCCTCCCATCCCATAAGATGATAAGACAGGAGCAGAATTAGGCCATTTGGCTCATTGCATCTGCTCCACCATTCAAACATGGCTGATTCGTTTATTCTCCCTGGACTACTCCCTGTAACCTTTGATGCCATGGCCAATCATGAACCTATCAATCTGTGCCTTAAAAACACCCAACCACCTGGCCTCCACGGCTGTCTGTGGCAACAAACTCCACAAATTCACCACTCTCTGGCTGAAGAAATTTCTCTATATCTCTGTTTTAAGTAGACAACCCTCTATCCTGAGGCTGTGCCCTCTTGTCCTAGACTCCCCTACCATCGGAAACACCCTTTCCACGTCTACTCTGGCTGGGCCTTTCAACATTTGAAAGGTTTCAATGAGATACCCCTTCATTCTTCTAAATTCCAGTGGGTACAGGCCCAGAGCCATCACATGTTCCTCATATTATAACCCTCTCATTCCCAGACTCATCCTTGTGAACCTCCTTTGAACCCTTTCCAATGCCAGTACATTTTTTCTTTGATAAGGAGCCCAAAACTGTTCACAATACTCAAGACGAGGCCTCACTAGTGCCAACCCCTGCAGAACACCACTAGTTACTGGGAGCTAACCAGAAAAGGATCCTTTTATTCCCACTTGCTGTCTCCTACCAATCAGCCAATACTCTAACCATGCTAGTAACTTTCCTGTAATACCATGGGCTCTTAACTTGGTAACCAGCCTCACATGTGGCACCTTGTCAAAGGCCTTCTGAAAATCCAAGCAGACAATAATCACTGCATCCCCTTTATCCACCCTACTTGTAATCTCTTCAAAGACTTCCAACAGGTTCACCGGGCAAGATTTTTCTTTAAGGAAACCATGCTGACTTTGCTCTATTTTGAGCAAGTACTCAGTGTCAGCAAGTACTCCATAATTTCATCCTTAACAACTGACTCCAACATTTTCCCAACCACTGAGGTCAGGCTAACTGAATTATAATTTCCTTTCTGCTGCCTCCCTCCTTTCTTAAAGAGAGAAGTGAATTTGCAATTTTCCAGTACTCCAGAACCATGCCAGAATCCAATGATGTTTGAAAGATCATTACTAATACTTCCACCATCTCTACATAAGAAACATAAGAAATAGGAGCAGGAGTAGGTCCATCGAGCCTGCCCCGCCATTCAATAAGATCATGGCTGATCCGTCCGTAAACTCAGCTCCATCTACCTGCCTTTTCCCCATAACCCTTAATTCCCTTACTATGTAAAAACCTATCGAACTGTATCTTAAATATATTTAGTGAAGAAGCCTCAACTGCTTCCCTGGGAAAAGAATTCCACAGATTCACCACTCTCTGGGAAAATCAGTTTCTCCTCATCTCCATCCTAAATCTGCTCCCCTGAATCTTGAGGCAATGTCCCCTAGTTCTAGTCTCACCTACCAATGGAAAAAATTTTCCTACTTCTATCTTATCTATCCCTTTCAAACTTTTGTATATTTCTCTACCACTATCTCTTTCAGAACCCTTGGGCGCAGTTCATCTGGTCTGGGTGACTTATGTATCCTTAGGTCTTTCAGCTTTTTGAGCACCTTCTCCCTTGTAATAGTAACTGCACCCACTTCTCTTCCCTCACGCCCTTCAACATCTGGCACACTGCTAGTGTCTTCCACAGTGAAGACTGATGCAAAATACTCATTTTAGTTAATCTGCCATCTCCTTGTCCCCCGTTGTTATTTCTCTTTCCTCATGTTCTAGTGGTTCTATAGTCACTCTCATCTCTGTTTTATTTTTATATACTTGAAAAAGCGTTTTCTATCCACATTCATTTTGCTTGCTAGCTTGCTTTCAAATTTCATCTTTTCCCTCCTAATGATTCTTTTAGTTGCTTTCTATGGGTTTTTAAAAGCTTCCCAATCTTCTATCTTCCCACTAATCTTTGCTTTGTTGTATGCCCTCTCTTTTGCTTTTACATTAGCTTTGACTTCCCTTGTCAGCCACATTGTACTATTTTGCTATTTGAGTACTTCCTCATTTTTGGAACTCATCTGCCCTGTACCTCCCTCATATTTCCCAGAAACTGAAGCCATAGCTGCTCTTCTGCTATCCTGACCAGCATCTCCTTTCAAGTTACTTTAGCCAACTCCTCTCTCATACCACTGTAATTTCCCTTACTGCACTGAAATACTGCTACGTCAGACTTTACTTCCTCCTTATCAAATTTCAAGTAGAACTCAATCATACTGTGATCACTGGCTCCTAAGGGTTCCTTTACCTTAAGGTCCCTAACCACCTCCAGTTCATTACATAACATCCAATCCAGTATAGCTGGGCCCCAAGCAGGCTCAATGACAAATTGCTCTAAAAACCCATCTCGCAGGCATTCAACAAATTCACTCTCTTGAGATCCATTACCAACCTGATTTTCCCAATCAACCTTCATATTAAAATCTCCCATGACTATTATAACATTGCCCTTTTGACAAGCCTTTTCTATTTCCTGTTATAATCTGTACTCCATATCTCAGCTATTGTTTGGAGGCCTGTATATAGTGTTGCTAGAAAGTTTGTGAACTCTGCAGAATTTTCTCTATTTCTGCATAAATATGACCTAAAAAGTGATCAGATCTTCATGTAAGTCCTAAAGCGAGATAAAAAGAACCTCAAAAAAATTAAACATATACTTAAATAAAACAAAAAACATTATAGTTGTTCATTTATTTATTGAGAAAAATGATCCAATATTGTATGTATTTGTTGGAAAAAGTATTTGAACCTTTGTTTTCAGTAACTGGTGTGACCCCCTCGTACAGCAACAACTTCAACCAAACGTTTCCAGTAGCTGTTGATCAGTCCTGTGCATTGGTTTGGTGAAATTTCAGATCATTCCTCTCTATAAAACTGCTTCAACTCTGGGATGTTAGTCGTCCTCCTTGCATTAACTGCTTGCTTCAGGTCCTTCCACATTAACTCAATAGGATTAAGATCAAGGCTTTGACTCAGTCATTCTAAACCACAAATTTTCTTCTTTTTAAATTATTTTGTTGTTGATTTACTCTTGTCTTTCAGATCATTGTCTTGTTGCATTATTCAACATCTATTAAGCTTCAGGTGATAGACTGCTACCCTGACATTCTCCTGTAAAATGTCTTGATACGATTTTGAGTTCATTGTTCCCTCAATGATTGCAAGCTGTCCAGGCCCTGCAGCAACTAAGCAGCCTCAAACTATGATGCTTCTTCCATCATGCTTTACAGTTGGGATAAGGTTTTGCTGTGGATGTGCAGTGTCCTTTTCCCTCCTAACATAGCAATGTGCATTTCTGCCAAAAAGTTCAACTTTTGTCTTATCTGTCCATACATCATTGTCCCAGAAGTGTCATAGAACATCCTGGTAGTCTTTCGCTTGAGATGTGCGGTAATGTTTTTTTGGATAGCAGTGAATTCCTCTGTGGTGTCTTTCCATGAAGACCATTCTTGTTCAGTGTTTTTCTTATCGTGGACACATGAACAGAGACTTTAGCAAGTTCTAGAGATTTCTGAAGGTCTTTTTGCTGTAGGCCTTGGGTTCTTTTTCACATCCTTCAGCTTTGTATGTTGTGCTCCTGGTGTGATCTTTGCAGAATGCCCACTCCTAAGGAGAGTAGCAACAGTACTGAATTTCCTCCATTTGTAGACAATTACTCTTACTGTGGACTGATGAACACTCAGGTCTTTAGAAATGCTTTCGTAGCCTTTTTCTGTACAACTTTTTTTTAAGGACCTCAGAAAGTTGTTTTGATCGAGCCATGGTGCACGTATTTCTTGAGAAGAACAGACTCTGTCAGTATCCTGACCTGGTGTGTCTTTTTTATAGGGCAAGGCACCTCTGCAACCCACACCTCCAATCTCATCTCATTGATTGGAACGCCTGATTCAGAATAGATTTTGTGGAAGGCATTACCTCAGAGGTTCACATACTTTTTCCAACAAATACATGTAATATTAGATTATTTTTCTCAATAAATAAATGAACAAGTATAATGTTTCTATGTTATTTATTTAATAGGGTTCTCTTTATCTAGTTTCAGGACTTACATGAAGATCTGATTACATCTTAGGTGATATTTATGCAGAAACAGAGAAAATATACGGGTTTACAAACTTGCTAGCACCACTGTATAACTACCATCAGGGTCCTTTCACCCTTGCAGTTTCTTAACTCAACCCACAAGGATTCAACATCTTCCGGTCCTGTGTCATATATTTCTAATGATTTGATGCTATTCTTTACCGGCAGAGCCACGCCACTCCCTCTACCTACCTTCCTATCTCCAATACAATGTGTAGCCCCGGACATTCAGCTCCCAACTACAACCACCCTTCAGCCATGATTCAGTGATGGCCACAACATCATACCTGACAATCTGAAAAAATGTAACAAGATCATCCACTTTATTTCTTCTACTCCGTGCACTCCCACGAGAACCCCTTCCCAATCCCCATCCCACAAGGACCCAGCTCTCAATCTCCCTCCCATCCGACCAGGACCTGGTTCCCAATTCCATTCTGACTCAGTCTGGAACAGAGGTCAGACATGAACTTACTTGGTCCTGTCAGCTACATCATCATTCCCTGAGTGACACATTTCACTGAACCGACACACAAAGAAGTCATAACTTCGGTGATATGATGGGGTGTCTTCTTCAATATTTGCGAACTTTATGAACTGTGGAAAAGAAAGTTCTTGTTTAATAAAACAGATTCAGTTGACAGAAACCAAAATGTATTAATGTTATTTGAACCAGAAACACACTGCTAGCGGACAAGCGGGCCGACCAGTATCTGTGCAGGAGAAGGAATTGTGTCCTTGCAGATAGATGCAGCATTTTAATGGGAAAGAAAGGCTGGTGGTGTTCTGGATAGTGAAGATGGGTGTCGTGAGTTACAACGGGACTTTGACAAGATGCAAAGCTGAGCTGAGAAGTGGCAAATGTTAAATGCTGTTACTATTGCTGCTTCCAACATCTCCTCTGGCAATTCATAACAATGACACTGTACGAAAAATTTACCCCTCACAAACCTTTTAAACTTCACTCCTCACCTGAAATTCATGGCCTCTAGTTTTAGATACCCCTACCATGGGAAACACACACTGGACTCCTACCCTACCTATGCCTCTCATGATTTTATATACCCTCAGCCTGCCCAGGTAGTGGCTTCAGGTTTGATTTCAACATTTGAAAGAAATTTGCATAGATACATGCATGGGAGGGCTATAACCCAGCTGCAGGTCGATGGGACAAAGCAAATTAATGGTTTGGCATGGGCAAGATGGGCCAAAGAACCTGTTTCTGTTTTTCAGTGTTCTGTGGCTCCATTGCAAACACACCCAGACTATTCAATTTCTCCATACTCATCTAGCTCCCCATTCGAGGCAATTGTTGTCAATCTTTTCTGGACACTCTAGTATTTTCAATCAATCGGAGTTAAATTCCATCTGTCATTCCTTTTCCCAGTTTTGTCAATTGATTTCAACCTGTCGACAGTGTTGTTAAGAAGGCATATGGTGTGATGACCTTCATCAATGTGGGATTGAGTGCAAGAGCTGTAAGGTAATGTTAGTTATAGTCATAGTCATACTTTATTGATCCTGGGGGAAATTGGTTTTCGTTACAGTTGCACCATAAATAATTAAATAGTAATAAAACCATAAATAGTTAAATAGTAATATGTAAATTATGCCAGGAAATAAGTCCAGGACAAGCCTATTGGCTCAGGGTGTCTGACCCTCCAAGGGAGGAGTTGTAAAGTTTGATGGCCACGGGCAGGAATGACCTCCTATGAGCTCTGTGTTGCATCTCAGTGGAATGAGTCGCTGGCTGAATGTACTCCTGTGCCCACCCAGTACATTATGTAGTAGATGGGAGACATTGTCCAAGATGGCATGCAACTTGGACAGCATCCTCTTTTCAGACACCACCGTCAGAGAGTCCAGTTCCATCCCCACAACATCACTGGCCTTACGAATGAGTTTGTTGATTCTGTTGGTGTCTGCTACCCTCAGCCTGCTGCCCCAGCACACAACAGCAAACATAATAGCACTGGCCACCACAGACTCGTAGAACATCCTCAGCATCGTCCGACGGATGTTAAAGGACCTCAGTCTCCTCAGGAAATAGAGATGGCTCTGACCCTTCTTGTAGACAGCCTCAGAGTTCTTTGACCAGTCCAGTTTATTGTCAATTCGTATCCCCAGGTATTTGTAATCCTCCACCATGTCCACACTGATCCACTGGATGAAAATAGGGGTCGCTGGTACCTTAGCTCTCTTCAGCTATATAAGACCTTAGTCAGACCCCACTTGGAGTACTGTATTCAGTTCTGGTCACCTCACTCCAGGAAGGATGTGGAAACTATAGAAAGGGTGCAAAGGAGATTTACAAGGACGTTGCCTGGATTGGACAGTGTGTCTTATGAGAATAGGTTCAGTGAACTTGGCCTTTTTTCCTTTGGAGTGATGGAGGATGAGAGGTGACCTGATAGAGGTATATAAGATGATGAGAGGCATTGATTGTGTGGATAGCCAGAGGCTTTTTCCCAGGGCTGAAATGGCTGACACAAGGGGGCACAGTTTTAAGATGCTTAGAAATAGGCACCGAGGGGATGTGAGGGGTAAGTTTTTCACACAGAGAGTGGTGGGTGTGTGGAATGCACTGCCAGCGCAGGTGGTGGAGACAGATATGATAGAGTCTTTTAAGAGACTCTTAGATAGGTACATGGAGCTTAGAAAAATAGAGGGCTATGCGATAGGGAAATTGTAGGCAGATTCTAGAATAAGTTACATGATCAGCACAACAGTGTGGGCTGAAGTGCCTGTAATGTGCTGTAGATTTCTATGATTCTGTAGTACCCATCTTGGTGTTATCTGCACACGTACTAATTGTGTCATTCTGCATTCTCATCCAATATCGTAATATGACAATCAGCAGTGGACCCAGCACCTCTCCCCATGGAACACCACAGGTTGCAAGCCTCCAAACTTCTGCCCTTTGCCTCCTACCATCAACCAGCTTTGTGTCTGGATCATCGAACGCAGAACAGTACCCCATAGTACGGTACCCTTCGGCCCACAGAGTTGTGCTGGAAAAATAAAAATAAGTAACCAAATGGCCAACTAAACTAATTTCTTCTGCTTACACAATGTCCATATCCTTCAATTTCCCTCCTATTCATGGGCCTATCTAAACGTCTCTTAAAAGTTTCTAATATTTCTGCCTCTACTTTCACCCTAGGCACCCACTCTCTCTGTGTTAAAAACCTAACTCTCACATCTCCTTTGAAATGATCCTCTCTCACTTTAAATACATGCCCTCAAGAATTGGACATTTCAACACTGGGAAAAAGATACTGTCTGGTCTACTCTATCTATGCCTCCCATAATCTTACAAACCTCCATCAGATCTCCCGTCATCTTCGCCATTCCAGAGAAAATAACCTGAGTTTGTCCAGTCCCTTGTTGTAATAGAATAGTATGGCACAGTACAGGCCCTTCGGCCCACAGATCCAGACAGCATCTTTGCAAACCTCTTCTGCACTCTCTCCAAAGCCTTGACATCTTTCCTATTATGGGGTGACCAAACCTAATTGGTCAGCTCACCCTGAATACCATGTGTTCTAGCTTTCTGGAGCAGCCTGCCAGTGAGGACTTTGTCAAAGGCCTTGCCAAAGACCATGCAGACCAGTGATTCTCAACGGGGGCCATACCACTCCCCCAACGGGGTGGTGACGTGTCCTAAGGGGACGTTATGGGAAATAGAAGTGGTGGGGGTGGTGTTCAGGATCCTGGGGTGGGGGCAGGGGGGGGACAGAAAGCGACAACCTAACTTGAGACACGAGATCTGACCAACCATGTCAACATCTCATATGCATTCCCAGTTTGTGTACATTTTTTATTTTAATTTAGCCCCGTTAATGTTGGATAAATACATACAGTGTGATCTCTGTGAGTCTGAAGGTGGTGAAGCCTTGAATCCTAATCCTGCTGAGAAAAACAAACTACAGGAAGTGCGTCAACACAATGCAACATACCAAGAGTATGGTTTTATTCCATTCCTGTCAGATCAGCGATGCTCCATATGTCTTGTTTGTAATATTGTACTATCTAATGAAGCTTTGAAACCATCAAGATTGCCGGAACACTTCCATAACAGACACCCTAAAAAGGCTACTTTTGGTATTACTCAGTTCCAGAAGATGAAAAGCTTCGCACATTCAAGTCATTTGTGAAGGCAGATGTTGGTAAGACCTCAGACAAAGTTAGGAATTAAAAGGTTGAGCATGGTGCGACTAGTGTCCTGGTTTTCTATGTTTCTTAAAGAGGAATTACAGAGGCATGAGAGAGGAGTTGGTCAGAATTGATTGGAAAAGAAAATTAGTGGGAAGTTAGAGGATTGGGAAGCTTTTAAAAACCAACAGAAGACAATTAAAAAAGTCATTAAGAAAGTAATTAAGAATCCTGCTGAAGGGTCTCGGCCTGAAACATCGACTGTACTCTTTTCTATAGATGCTGCTTGACCTGCTGAGTACCTCCAGCATTTTGTGTGTGCTACTTGGATATTAAGCATATTTTCTCTTTTTTGTGATTAAGAAGGTAAAGATGGAATATGAAAGTAAGCTAGCCAATAATTTTAAAAGGATACCAAGAGTTTCTTCAGATACATAAAGTGTAAAAGAGAGGTGAGAGTGGATATCAGACTGCTGGAAAACGATGCCGGAGAGGTAGTAATGAGGGACAAGGTTAATGAAAGACTACCTGAATAAGTATTTTGCATCAACCAGCACACACACAAACGTTGGGTGGCCACTGGGAGATCCCGTTCTCCTGGCGGACAAAGCATAGGTGCTCGGCGAAATGGTCTCCCAATCTACGTCAGGTCTCACCGCTTTCCTGGAAGGACTGTTTAGGTCCCTGAATGGTTGTGAGGGTGAAGGTGCAGACACAGTATTTTGCAACAGTCTTCACGGTGGAAGGCACTAGCAATATAGTGAAAACTCCAGGTTCAGGAATCATGAAGTGTGGTGAAAACTCCAGGTTCGGGAATTACGAAGTATGGTGAAAACTCCAGGTTCAGCGATCATGAAGTGTGTGAAGTTAACATAACTAGACATAAGGTTCTTGAGAAACTGAAAGTTTCAAAGAAGACGAGTCACCTGGACCAGATGGTTACACCTCAAAGTTCTAAATGAAGTGCATGAAGAGATAGTGGAGGCATTGGTAATGATTTTTCAAGAATCACTAAATTCTGGAATGGTTGCAGAAGAATGGAAAATTGCAAATGTCTCTACACTCTTCAAGAAGGGAGAGAGGCAAAAGAAATTACAGGCCAGTTAGTCTGACCTCTGTGGCTGGGAAGATGTTGGAGTTGATTATCAAGAATGAAATCGCAGGGTACTTGGAGGCACACCATGAAATAGGCTGTGGTCAGCATGGTTTCATCAAGGGAAAATCTTGCCTGGCAAATCTATTGGAATTTTTTGAAGAAATAACAAGCAGGTTAGACAAAGGAGAATCGGCTGGTGTTGTGTACTTGGATTTTCAGAAGGCCTTTCATAAGTTGCCACACATGAGGCTGCTTAATAAGCTATGAGCCTATTACAGGAAATATTCTAGCATGGAGAAAACAGTGGCTAATTGGCAGGAGGAAAACAATGGTAATAAAGAGAGCCTTTTCTGGCTGCTGTCGGTGACTTGTGGTGTTCCATAAGGAACTGTGTTGGGGCCAATTCTTTTTCCATTTTATGTCAATGATTTGGATGATGGAATTGATGACTGTTGCTAATTTTGCAGATGATATGAGGATAGGTGGAGGGCGGGTAGTTTTTAGGAAGTAGAGAGGCTACAGAAGGATTTAGATTAGGAGAATGGACAAAGAAATGTCAGTTGGAATACAGTGTCGGAGAGTGTATGGTCATGCACTTTGGTAGAAGAAAGGAAAAGGTTGACTATTTTCTAAATGGAGAGAAAATACAAAAATCTGAGATGCATAGGGACTTGGGAGTCCTTGTGCAGGATTCCTTAAAGGTTAATTTGTAGGCTGAGTTGGTGGTGAGGGAGGCAAATGCAACATTAGCATTCATATAAAGAGGATTGGAAAATAAAAGAAAGAATGTAATGTCGAGACTTTATAAAGCACTGGTGAGGCCTCACTTGGAGTATTGTGAACAGGTTTGGGCCCCTTACCTTAGAAAGGATGTGCTAAAATTGGAGAGGGTTGAAAGGAGGTTCACAAAAATGATACCAGGATTGAAAGGCTTGTCATATGAAGAGTGTTTGATGGCTCTGGGCCTGTATTTGCTGGAATTCAGAAGGATGAGGGGTGTTCTCATTGAAACCAATCGAACAATGAAAGGCCTCAATAGAGTGGATGTGGAGAGGATGCTTCCGATGGAGGGAGAGTCTAAGACAGAGGTCATAGCCTCAGAATACAGGAGTGTCCTTTTAGAATGGAGATGAGGAGGAATTTGTTTACCCAGAGAGTGGTGAATCTGTGGAATTCTTTACCACAGGCAGCTGTGAAAGCCAAGTCTGTATGTATATTTAAGGCAGAGAGTGATGGATTTTTGATTGGTCAGGGCATGAAAAGATGCGGGAAGAAGGTAGGAGATTGGGGCTGAGAGGAAAATTGGATCAGCCATGATGAAGTGGCAGAGCAGATTCGATGGGTGAAATGGCCTAATTCTGCTCCAATATCTTATGCTGTTATGGTCATTTGCCAAGAAAGTTAAATTTACATTGATTGTGGTCTCATTGCTTCTTATAACATTTCCAAAATGATTGAAAGTGTGTAAAATCTCATAAAATTGGTGAAAGATTAATAATGTCTACTCACCACTGAGAGGAGTGCTCACCACTGTTCTCAAAATTGATACCAGTATTTTAAAATCAATTCGTATGATTAATAACTCTGTAGTTTGTCATATTGATGAAATGAGTGAAGACATTCAGTATTATCTATGCACAGAGCTACAAAAAATAGAATTTGGGATACAACTGGATGAATCAACTGTGCAAGACAACGAGGTATTGCTAATGGCATATGTACAGTTTATCAAAAATGGAAATGTTTATGAAGATTTTCTCTTTTATAAAAGGTTAGAAACAAATATTAATAGAGAATCAATCTACGACAAGCTCAGAATATATATTGAGGATAAAAGTATTCTGATTAGGAACATGATTTCTTGTGCAACAGATAGAGCACCATATATAACAGGTTGCATGCTGCTTCAGTAGCATTTATGAAAAAAGAAATTCCAAGCCTATTTCCAATCCATTGTGTAATTCTTTGTTAACATATCACAGCCAAAAATTTCACTCAGTGACTTTTTTGAAGCATGACTCTTGTAATATATGCTATCAACAAAATTAAAGCTCTTCCATTAAATAGCAGAATAATTCACCAGTTATGCCAAGATAACGGTGAGGAGTTTGGACACTTAAGTGCATTAGCTGTCAAAAGGCTGTTTCTTAGATCTTTTTGACACTGTGTTTGAATATTTGCTCAAATCAAAGTCAACAAAAGCTTTGGAAACAAGGTCGAATTTCTACGTGGAGACGTGGCATACGCAGCCAATCTGTACAACAAAATGAACATTCTAAATATGAAACTGCTGGATGAGAACGTCAATTTAATCCATGCAAAAAGTTTAGTGTCCACTTTTAGCAGAAAATTGGAAATATATAAGCAAAACACTGGGAGAAGAAACGTTCTCACTGTTTCCCTGCATGGAAAGTATGGCGCTCTGTTTCACAGATGGTGATTTACAAGAGTACTGCTTACACCTGCAGCCACTGAAGAAGGATTTCAGAATCAATTCAAGGATTTGAATGATCTGGAAATTATGGACTGGGTAATTAACCCATTTCTTTGCAAGGTGGAAGAACAGAAAGGGAGCTGGCAAGAAGAAATTATCGAAATTCAGAATGATGAAGAAGCAAAAATGTTGGCTTTTGTGGCTACACTGTCATATGAAATTTCCTGGTCTTTGGAGAAGAGACAAACTGCTCTTCATTACATTTCCAACTTCCTACCTTGTTGAAAGAGGCTCCAGTGCAGTGAGCAGAAATCACTTGGACATTGTTACGAAGGGGGACTTAAGGCTTTTACTGTCACAAATTGAACCAGATATTTCAACTCTTGCTAAAAACCATCAAGCTCAAGGAATCACACTGATGGCAAACCTGCTGTACAGCATACAGGTACCATGTAAGCTAGGTTTAAAGACAAATAAAAAATTAAAGCAGAATCATTTTTGTGTATGTTAGACATGTTTTTACATTATAGGGGCACCGGAAAGTACATTGTGCCTAAGAGGAATGTTGGTAAGTATGAAGGTGCTTTCGTGGGGCATTGGCGAGTATGAAAATGCTTTGGGGGGGCATTGGGCTAAAAAAGGTTGGGAAACACTGATTAGACAATGTCCACCTCTCTGTCCTCATCAAACCTCTTAATCAAATTTGTGAGGCCTGATTTCCAATGCAGAAAGCCATGCTGACTATCTTTACTGGTCTTTGTAAATGAATCCTAATTATACAGAATCACTTTCCAATAACCTTCCCACAGTAGCATAAGGCTCACCAGGCTAAAATTCTTTGGCTTCTCCTTGCAGCCCTCCTTAAATAAAGGTACTTAGCCACCCTACTTCCAGTTCGTAACCAGGGATGAGAAAAATACAAAGATACCAAACAAGACCACAGAAATTTCTTCTCATCTGCCACAATGTCCTGGTGGCTTTGGTTACATGGCAGTTAGTGTAACGTTTTTCCAGTCTCAGCCACCTGGATTCAATTCTAACTGCTGCCTGTAAGGAGCTTGTACATTCGCCCCTTGACCACGTGGGTTTCCTCCAAGTGCTCTGCTTTCCTCTCAGGTTCCAAAGTTGTACTGGTTAGTAGGGTAATTGGTTACATGGGTGTAATTGGGCAGCACCACTCATTTGGGCATGCTGTAACTCTAAATAAAATAAAATAAATAACATATTTGGTCAGGCCCAGGGGACATATGGACCTCAGGACCACCAACATATCCTCTTTCGTGATGTCAACATTTTTTTTAAATAACACTATTCTCTTGCCTGAATTCTCTAGCTTCACCAATGTTTTCCATGGTAAGTCTGCCTCCACAAATGCTTCCTGACTAGCGGACGTCCTTTAAGTTTCTTTTTTGTTTCAGATGCACCATCTGCAGAGTCATGTGCCTCCATATGATTTAAGCAGTACTCGTGTACTTTTGAACAAGGGTGGATGGAAGTGTTTATCTAATTCAGTGGATTCCAGTTCACTGGGACACAGTGGACCAGTACATTTTGGCCCTATTAACAGGCTGTCCCAATTAAATGAAGCTACACGATAATAGTTAAAAAGGTATTAAAAAAATGACATGGGAGTATGGGATGTCCAGGGAGGGGTAGCACCTGTGCTGAAGGGGCAATCCTGGGGCAGCTCATTCACCTTTCATCGCCACTGGACACTTAGCTCTTACCTGTTTGCATGTAACTGCGGCCAGATCCCAATACACTGCTTTGACAAGCGGGCTAAACCGGGTGAGGGTAGCCAGGTGCCTGTCCTAGCATCTGAAGTCAACTACGGCAGACTTGAGTGAAGTTCAGTAGCCAGGAAAGCGGTTCTGCAATGCTCCACGGAGAGCAAAGAGCGTGACAAGGCACAAGAGAACCATAGAACCATAGAAACTACAGCACAGAAACAGGCCCTTTGGCCCTTCTTGGCTGTGCCAAACCATTTTCTGCCTAGTCCCACTGACCTGCACACGGACCATATCCCTCCATACACCTCCCATCCATGTATCTGTCCAATTTATTCTTAAATGTTAAAAAAGAACCCGCATTTACCACCTCGTCTGGCAGCTCATTCCATACTCCCACCACTCTCTGTGTGAAGAAGCCCCCCCTAATGTTCCCTTTAAACTTTTCCCCCCTCACCCTTAACTCATGTCCTCTGGTTTTTTTCTCCCCTTGCCTCAGTGGAAAAAGCCTGCTTGCATTCACTCTATCTATACCCATCATAATTTTATATACCTCTATCAAATCTCCCCTCATTCTTCTACGTTCCAGGGAATAAAGTCCTAACCTATTCAACCTTTCTCTGTAACTGAGTTTCTCAAGTCCCGGCAACATCCTTGTAAACCTTCTCTGCACTCTTTCAACCTTATTTATATCCTTCCTGTCAAGGTCATCCATTGCAACCAAGAAAGACCACAGTTTGTGACACTTGTTTGTACCATTGGACACAGACTGCTGAGGTTTAGAGAGTGGAGCTGCCCCAGTACATTTTCACTTTAAATATTCTCCCACACAGCACTGCCTTCATGCAATGCTTTACAATTGCATCCTCCAAATCTAAGTTTTCCTGGTAACATTTCAGATGATTGTTGATTCTTTTAAATTTTTTATAGTTCCTAACTTGTTGAAGTAGTGAAATCATTTCATTTCTACTCCCAGCCATTTCTGGCATCTGCACATCTGAATGCTTGAAACCGCAGTGAGCAAAACGTTTCCGAGTTGTCTTACTGCTTGTTTATTACCAATCATCAGTGACAAAAATCGCTGCTTTTAGACACAAACATGCAACTGATACTATTTAGAAATTGTTCATGGTGTCGTGTCTGACGGCCATACAAGAGTGCGGGACTGTTGTTTGCGAGAAACTTAGGCAACATTTTCTGTCCGAATTAAGCAGTAGTGTGTCCCAAATAACCTAAATGAAGCTTGGCTATTTTCTTGATTCGTCTTTGTCTTTTAAGAGCTGTATCAAATAAGTGGCTGCCCCAATTAACCGATAGCGCAATTAAGCGGAATCCACTGTAATTCGGTGGACACTACCAGGTTATCAGTATTGACAGCAACTGTCAAAGCCAGACCCTAATTCCTCAGGGGCACCTATCTACATATTAATTTGCAGTCAGGAAACAGACTTACCGAATTGGTTCCCAAGATCTGTAAAGCAGCTTTCTCAGACTCAAGAAGCTTGGCCACCATCTTGAGGAAGCTCTCTACAAACAAGTTGATGCTTTGGCAGTGACAGGCCATCAGGAGTTGGTCCAGAGCCTCCATGGCAATACACACATAGCTGATGGACAAGCAAGCATACACACCATAAGGAAATACAGCTAGCTCATCAACCCTTCCACACGTGCCTCCCTTCCCATATAATACATAGGCCATTTGGCCCATCAGGTCTGCTCTGCAATTCCATTAAACGTAATTTATTTCCACTCTCAACCCCCATTCCTCTGCCTTTCTCTGTAACCTTTGATGACTATCTAAGCAAGAATTTATCAACCTCTACTTTAAATTTACCCAATGATTTGGCCTCTAGACCCATCTGTGGCAATGAATTCCACAGCTTTACTACTGTCTGGCTAAAGAATTACCTCCTAATCTCTGTTCTAAATGGAGGTCCTTCTATACTGAGGATGAGCCACCTGGTCCTAGACTCCCCAACTATAGGAAACATTCTCTCCATGTCCACTCTATCTAGACCCTTCAATATTCAGCAGGTTTCAATGAAATTCCGCCCCCCCCCGCCACAACATTCTTCTAAACTCCAACGAGTACAGGTCCAGAGCCATCAAACGCTCTGGGCCTGTATGTTAATCCCTTCATTTCCAGGATCATTCTCATTTTGCTTGAAGATGGCGGCACGTGTGTATTGCGAGGCTCAGTGCCTCACCAGATTTCAAAAAATAGTGTTACTTTATCTGCTTCTTTCCTGCGTGTTTGCTCGATTTGGCTATGTGAACTACACCTACAGCAAACAGTCACTTTTGGACATTAACTATCGATGCACCAACACAGTTTTGGACTATCCATTCAACTTTTACCAACTACCTCTGGAGTTAGTAAGGACACCGCGGACCTGCATTCAACTCGCTCCGACCGGAAGGGCCCGGCGCTGGCGTCGAGACCGTAAACTAAGACGAAGGAGGCGTGGAGGTTTGCGTGTAGGCTAAGGCTAAATCCACACCGACCAGCGCTACCAAGCATCTTCCTCGCCAATGTTTGGTCTCTGACAAACAAGCTGGATGAACTAAGGACTTGGACCCTCACACAAAGGCTTACCGATTGCAACGTCATGTTTTTTACGGAGACGTGGCTAAACAGTGATGTCCCGAACAACATGTGGAACTGGAAGGGCTGACAGAGCTGCAACAGTGACAGGTAAAAGTAGGGGAGGTGGTTTATGCATCTACGTGAATCGATCACGGTGTACTAACTCTACCATTGCTGACACTTATTGCTCTGCTGATCTGGAATACCTGATTATGAAGTGCAGATCTTTTTATCAACCACGAGAGTTTACGTGCATCATTGCTGTTGCAGTTTATGTTCCACCGGATGCTAATGTTAAAGTAGCCATGAAAGACCTCAGTGCCACTATTAGCAAGCTGCAGACATTGCATCCAGACGAAGCCTTTATTGTTGCTGGGTACTTTAATCATTGTAACCTACGTACCGTGCTTCCAAGATTTTACTAAAATGTATCATGCATCACCAGGGGTAATAAAACCTTAGATCATGTCTACACTAATGTGGCTGACGCTTACAAAGCCACTACCCTCCCCCACCTGAGACAGTCCGACCATCTATCATTGTTTCTGTTTCCCAAGTGTAGCCCGGTCATTAAACGTGTGAAACCCACAATGAAGACTATTAAGATCTGGCTGGAGGGTGCTGACTCTGCTCTTCAGCACCAATTCCAGCACACAGACTGGAGCACGTTTGCTGCCCATGCCACCACAGACTGTCAGATTAACATTGATTTATATACCAACTCTGTCCTTGAGCACATCAACAAGTGTGTAGCTAGTGACATCACAAAAACAAATAAAACTTTTCCCCAATCAGAAACCATGGATGAACAAAGAAGGTCTGGAGACCGGGAGGCTTACAGCTCAGCCAGGGCCAACCTGAGGAGGGGAATCTCTCAGGCTAAACACATATACAAACAGAGAATCGAGGAGCATTTCACCTCCTCGGACCCCCGGCACATGTGCCGTGGCATACAGGTCATTACAGACTACAAACCACCTAGTACTGTGCCCCCTTCCAGCTCTGCTTCCCTCCCTGATGAGCTCAATCACCTCTACGCTCGCTTTGACCGAGAGAACAAGGAGGTCACCCTCAAAGCAGATCTCCCACCTGGTGAACTGCCCCTCTCACTTTCCACCTCTGATGTTTGTGCCACCCTGAGCAGGGTGAATGTATGGAAAGCAGCTGGTCTGGATGGAATACATGGCCGTGTGCTCAGAGTCTGTGCAGGGCAGTTGGCCCGGGTCTTCATGGACATTTTCAATCTGTCCCTGGCCCAGGCTGTTGTCCCCACAAGCTTCAAGATCACCACCATCGTGCCAGTGCCGAAGCATTCCACTGCCACGGGCCTGAATGACTTCCACCCAGTTGCACTCATCCACATCATTGCAAAGTGCTTTGAGAGACTGGTTCTATCACATCTGAAATCCTGTCTGCCCACTACCCTGGACGCCCATCAATTTGCCTATCGCACCAACAGGTCAACAGAGGACGCCATCTCCACGGCACTTCACTCTGCCCTGACCACAACACTTATCACACATCGAAACATAGAAACATAGAAAATAGGTGCAGGAGTAGGCCATTCGGCCCTTCGAGCCTGCACCGCCATTTATTATGATCATGGCTGATCATCCAACTCAGAACCCTGTACCAGCCTTCCCTCCATAACCCCTGATCCCCTTAGCCACAAGGGCCATATCTAACTCCCTCTTAAATATAGCCAATGTACTGGCCTCAACTGTTTCCTGTGGCAGAGCATTCCACAGATTCACCACTCTCCGTGTGAAGAAGTTTTTCCTAATCTCGGTCCAAAAAGGCTTCCCCTTAATCCTCAGACTGTGACCCCTCATTCTGGACTTCCCCAACATCAGGAACAATCTCCCTGCATCTAGCCTGTCCAATCCCTTTAGGTTTTTAAACGTTTCAATAAGATCCCCCCTCAATCTGCTAAATTCCAACGAATATAAGCCTAGTCGATCCAGTCTTTCATCGTATGAAAGTCCTGCCATCCCAGGAATCAATCTGGTGAACCTTCTTTGTACTCCCTCTATGGCAAGGATGTCTTTCCTCAGATTAGGGGACCAAAACTGCACACAATACTCCAGGTGTGGTCTCACCAAGGCCTTGTACAACTGCAGTAGTACCTCCCTGCTCCTGTAATCGAATCCTCTTGCTATAAATGCCAGCATACCATTCGCCTTTTTCACCGCTTGCTGTACCTGCATGCCCACTTTCAATGACTGGTGTACAATGACACCCAGGTCTCGTTGCACCTTCCCTTTTCCTAATCGGCCACCGTTCAGATAATAATCTGTTTTCCTGCTTTTGCCACCAAAGTGGATAACTTCACATTTATCCACATTAAATTGCATCTGACATGAATTTGCCCACTCACCTAACCTATCCAAGTCACCCTGCATCCTCTTAGCATCCTCCTCACAGCTAACACTGCCGCCCAGCTTCGTGTCATCCGCAAACTTGGAGATGCTGAATTTATTTCCCTCATCTAAGTCATTAATATATATTGTAAACAACTGGGGTCCCAGCACTGAACCTTGCGGTACCCCACTAGTCACAGCCTGCCATTCTGAAAAGGTCCCGTTTATTCCCACTCTTTGCTTCCTGTCTGCCAACCAAATCTCTATCCACATCAATACCTTACCCCCAATACCGTGTGCTTTAAGTTTGCACACTAATCTCCTGTGTGGGACCTTGTCAAAAGCCTTTTGAAAATCAAAATCCAAAGGCAACAGCGTCTTTGTTTCCTGCGGAGCATCAAGAAAGCTCACCTCTGTCCCAGGATACTGACAGACTTCTACCGCTGTACCATTGAGAGCATACTCACCAACTGCATCTCAGTATGGTATGGCAATTGTCCTGTATTGGACCGCAAAGCACTCCAGCGTGTGGTAAAAACTGCCCAGCGGATTATCGGCACCCAATTGCCCACCATTGAGAACATCTACCATAAACGCTGCCTGGACAGGGTGAAAAGCATTATCAAGGATGCATCACACCCTAACTATGGACTTTTTACTCTCCTCCCATCCGGTAGGTGCTACAGGAGCCTCCGCTCCTGCACCAGCAGGCACAGGAAGAGCTTCTTCCCTGAGGCTGTGACCCTGCTGAACCTCACATCACAGCGCTAAGCAGTATTACACCCATATTGTACTGTCTCAGTACTTTTATATTTGTGTGCTGTAGCACTTACTTTTTATTCGCAGTTATTTTGAAATAAAGAGAAAAGGCTCTCTTTATTACCACTGTTTGCCCCCTGCCAATCAGCCACTGCTTTCTCCATGCTAGAATATTTCCTGTAATGGGCTCACAGCTTATTAAACAGCCTCATGTGTGGCAACTTATGAAAGGCCTTCTGAAAATCCAAGTACACAACACCAGCCGATTCTCCTTTGTCTAACCTGCTTGTTATTTCTTCAAAGAATTCCAATAGATTTGCCAGGCAAGATTTTCCCTTGATGAAACCATGCTGACCACAGCCTATTTCATGGTGTGCCTCCAAGTACCCTGAGATTTCATTCTTGATAATCAACTCCAACATCTTCCCAGCCACTGAGGTCAGACTAACTGGCCTATAATTTCCTTTCTTTTGCCTCTCTCCCTTCTTGAAGGGTGTAGAGATAGTCCAAAACTGTTGGTGCATCGATAGTTAATGTCCAAAAGTGACCGTTTGCTGTCAGTGTAGTTCGCATAGCCGAATTGAGCGAATGCGCAGGAAACAAGCAGATGAATTAATGCAAACACAAGGAAATCTGCAGATGCTGGAAATTCAAGCAACACACATCAAAGTTGCTGGTGAACACAGCAGGCCAGGCAGCATCTCTAGGAAGAGATACAGTTGACGTTTCGGGCTGAGACCCTTCGTCAGGACTAACTGAAAGACGAGCTAGTAAGAGATTTGAAAGTGAGAGGGGGAGGGGGAGATCCAAAATGATAGGAGAAGACAGGAGGGGGAGGGATGGAGCCAAGAGCTGGACAGGTGATAGGCAAAAGGGGATACGAGAGGATCATGGGACAGGAGGTCCAGGGAGAAAGAAAAGGGGGAGGGGGAAAACCCAGAGGATGGGCAAGGGGTATAGTGAGAGTGACAGAGGGAGAAAAAGGAGAGAGAGAGAAAAAAAATTAATAATAATAAATAAATAAATAACGGATGGGGTATGAAGGGGAGGTGGGGCATTAACGGAAGTTAGAGAAATCAATATTCATGCCATCAGGTTGCAGGCTACCCAGACGGAATATAAGGTGTTGTTCCTCCAACCTGAGTGTGGCTTCATCTTTACAGTAGAGGAGGCCGTGGATAGACATATCAGAATGGGAATGGGACGTGGAATTAAAATGTGTGGCCACTGGGAGATCCTGCTTTCTCTGGTGGACAGAGCGTAGGTGTTCAGCAAAACGGTCTCCCAGCCTGCATCAGGTCCCGCCAATATATATTGGGAGCACCGGATGCAGTATATCACCCCAGCCGACTCACAGGTGAAGTGTTGCCTCACCTGGAAGGACTGTCTGGGGCCCTGAATGGTGGTGAGGGAGGAAGTGTGAGGGCATGAGTAGCACTTGTTCCGCTTACAAGGATAAGTGCCAGGAGGGAGATCAGTGGGGAGGGGTGGGGCAGGGACGAATGGACAAGGGAGTTGCGTAGGGAGCGATCCCTGGGGAAAGCAGGGGGGGGGGAAGGAAAGATGTGCTTAGTGGTGGGATCCTGTTGGAGGTGGCGGAAGTTACGGAGAATAATAGTTGGACCCGCAGGCTGGTGGGGTGGTAGGTGAGGACAAGGGGAACCCTATTCCTAGTGGGGTGGCGGGAGGATGGAGTGAGAACAGATGTGCGTGAAATGGGGGAGATGCGTTTGAGAGCAGAGTTGATAGTGGAGGAAGGGAAGCCACTTTCTTTAAAAAAGGAGGACATCTCCTTCGTCCTGGAATGAAAAGCCTCATCCTGAGAGCAGATGCAGTGGAGACGGAGGAATTGCGAGAAGGAGATGGCACTTTTGCAAAAGACAGGGTGAGAAGAGGAATAGTCCAGGTAGCTGTGAGAGTCCATAGGCTTATAGTAGACGTCAGTAGATAAGCTGTCTCCAGAGACAGAGATAGAAAGATCTAGAAAGGGGAGGGAGGTGTCGGAAATGGACCAGGTAAACTTGAGGGCAGGGTGAAAGTTGGAGGCAAAGTTAATGAAGTCAACGAGCTCAGCATGCATGCAGGAAGCAGCGACACTTCATCTATGAGTCGATTGGGGTGATATACTGCGTCCGGTGCTCCCGATGCGGCCATCTATATATTGGTGGGGCCCTACACAGGCTGGGAGACCATTTCGCTGAACACCTACGTCCTGTCTGCTTGAGAAAGCAGGATCTCCCAGGGGCCACACATTTTAATTCCACGTCCCATTCCCATTCTGATATGTCTATCCACGGCCTCATCTACTGTTAAGATGAGGCCACACTCAGGTTGGAGGAACAACACCTTATATTCCGTTTGGGTAGCCTCCAACCTGATGGCATGAACATTGACTTCTCTAACTTCTGTTAATGCCCTTCCTTCTGTTCTTACCTCATCCGTTATTTATTTATTTATATAAACACATTCTTTTTCTCTCTCTCCTTTTTCTCCCTCTGTCCCTCTGACTATACCCCTTGCCCATCCTCTGGGCTTTCTCCTCCCCTTTTCTTTCTCCCTGGGCCTCCTGTCCCATGATCCTCTCATATCCCTTTTGTCAATCAACTGTCCAGCTCTTGGCTCCATCCCTCCCCCTCCTGTCTTCTCCTATCATTTCGGATCTCCCCCTCCCACTTTCAAATCTCTTACTATCTGTTCTTTCAGTTAGTCCTGACGAAGGGTCTCGGCCCGAAACGTCAACTGTACCTCTTCCTATAGATGCTGCCTGGCCTGCTGTGTTCACCAGCAATTTTTATGTGTGTTGCTTGAGATAAATTAACACTATTTTTCGAAATCTGGTAAGACACTGAGCCTCGTGATACACATGCGCCCCCATCTTCGGGCAAAGAAGCACTCAGCCAGATGGTTTGAGATGTGTCATGATGCAAGGAGTATCACGAGCAAGGCGAATGAACTTAGAGCGTGGATCAATACGTGGAACTATGACGTTGTGGCCATTACAGAGACTGGGATGTCGCAGGGGCAGGAATGGCTGCTGAGGGTGCTGGGCTTTAGACATTTCAAAAAAGACAGGGAGTGAGGCAAAAGAGGTGGGGGAGTTGCACTGCTAATCAGAGATAGTGTCACAACTGCAGGGAAGGAGGAAGTCATGGAGGGATTGTCTACAGAGTCATTGTGGGTGGAAGTCAGACACAGGAAGGGAGAGGTAACTCTACTAGATTTTATAGACCTCCCCCAATAGTAACAGAGACATTGAGGATCAGATAGGGAGGCAGATTCTGGAACTATGCAATAGGGTTGCTGTGATGGGTGATTTTAACTTTTGCCAATATTGACTGGCATCTCCTTAGAGCAACGGGCTTAAATGGGGTGGAGCTTGTTAGGTGTGTTCAGGAACATTTCCTGATGCAATATGTAAACAAGCCAACAAGAGGAGAGGCTGTACATGATCAGGTATTGGAAAATGATCCCAGTAAGGTGTCAGATCTCTTGGTGGGAAAGCATTTTGGAGGTAGTGATCACAACTCTATCTCCTTCACCATAGCACTGGAGAGGAATAGGAACAGACAATTTGGGAAAACATTTAATTGGGGTCGGGGGAAATATGATGCTATCAGACAGGAACTTGGGGAAATACATTGGGAGCAGATATCCTCAGGGAAATGCATGTCTATATTCCATTGAGGCAGGGACAGGTGGTAGGGTAAAAGAACCATGGTGTACAAGGGATGTAGAAAGTCTAGTTAGGAAGAAAAGAAAAGCCTACGAACGGTTCAAGAAACTAGATACTGTTAGAGCTCTAGAAAATTACAACGATCCCAGGAAGGAGCTCAAGAATGGAATTAGGAGATCTAGAAGGGGCCATGAGAAGACCTTGGTGAGCAGGAGAAAGGAAAACCCCAAAGCATTCTACAAGTATGTGAAGAGCAACGTGAGAGCCGTGTGAGAATAGGACCAATCAGGTGTGACAGTGGAAACGTGTGCATGGAGCCGGAAGAGGTAGCAGAGGTACTTAATGCATACTTTGCTTTAGTACCAGTTTCCCCTGGGATCAATAAAGTATGATTATGACTATGAATATGACTATGACTATGATTATGTGTTCACCAGTGTAAGGACCTTGAGAATTGTGGGGATGACTTACAGTGAACTGAAATGCTTGAGTATATAGACATTAAGATAGGGATGTGCTGGAGCTTTTGAAAGGTATTATCATAGAAACATAGAAAACCTAAACACAATACAGGCCCTTCGGCCCACAAAACTGTGCCAAACATGTCCTTACCTTAGAAATTACCTAGGGTTACCCATACCCTCCATTTTTCTAAGCTCCATGTACCTATCCAGGAGTCTCTTAAAAGACCCTATCGTATCCACAATTAAGTTAGATAGGTCACGGGACTGAACAAGACGTACCCCAGGCTACTGTGGG